>NW_026713022.1:5852500-6452500 GCF_030625045.1 Achroia grisella
AATTACAGATGCTGATCCGTTTAGTCCAATTTACACCGACAGGATTGAAGCGGTTTACGACTTGGTAAGTACTTTTTTCATCCTATGTTTTTATGGCTAATAATTTAATATTAAAATAATACATTAATACAAAAAATCATTGTAATCCTACGCGGCACATCGAGGCAGCGTGCCCAAGATATTTGCAGCGTTGCCTCTTTGAATGGCCAATTGGCCATACTCAGCCTTTGGACGACGTAGCTACCAGCCCTCGGGTCGGGTCAACCTTGATGGGCCGCGCTGAAATATATGTTATTTAATATCAAAAATGCATATTGATTTTATTACACTTTTGTTATTTTTAAACTTTCGTGTTTAATATTTATATTATTAACCGGGTTTTAACACGACTAATTTTATGGCAAATAAAGGTATTTACCTCTCTCGACGTTTCGACTAGGTTGTGTTTATGACACTTTTACCTGAACACAGTTATTATCATGATATTTAACGGCTTCGGTTGGTTAGCGGTTTAGCACATCGCTTTACGTCCTGGTTGAATTTTTGTATTCCCCGAACGTTGCAAGTATATTATATATTTTTACAAAAAAAAATCGAATTTTTTGTATATTCATCTAGTAAAACAAGTTCTCTTACCTAGTATATTATATATGTATTTACAAAAAAAAATCTAATTATTTATTTATATCACTCATCTAGTAAAACAAGTTCTGCTTACCTAGATAAGGATCTATGGTGTTGTCTAAATTGACCAGAGATATTCTTATTAATATTTAACGGACGGTAGTCTAACGGTTTAAAACATCAACTTACTAATATCGTTTATTTTATATATATATCACGGGTATTTTCGATTATATTTCACCCCGCGTTAACGTCGCTGGTTCAGGGCGTAAATACTGCGATGCCTATTATCTAATCGCTTTGTTATCTAAATAAAATATAAAATATTATACACCAAAAATCCGCCGAAAGTTTATATGACCGCCGTAATGTTCCCGCGATCGTTACTCGTGTTTGACACAAAAACTTTATAGGGACGTATATATACATTTATAGTGTAGGTGTGTTGTGGTATGTTGAAGGTGTAGTGCCGCGAAAAATGACAATAATTGCAGGAAAATTACACTTATACATCAGAATAACATATAGGCTATAAATTTCTCACAGGTGAAACCGCGAGCTATTAATAAAATAATATTTGCCGCGTAATTTCGGTCCGTTGCAACTGAATCAGCCAATGTAACGAAAACAGAACAAGGAAAATGAGCGAAATTTTGTAAGTATCCGATGTACAATGAGTTTGTTGTGTCGCCTAATTGAAATACGTTTTCAATTAACTTCAGATTGTTTTGTTAATTGTAATCATGTTCAACATAGGAAACAACGTATAAACAACTGAACCTTGTTACATAAACATGTTTTTAATAGAAGAAAAACATGTACCAAATAGTCATATTATTACGAAATTATTCTGCTGCAAATTTTTTTATGTCATTCGAATATTATAGACATTTGGTAGCTTGTAGCTGTTCCGTATTACGAACCTCCTCAGTCTAAGAAGGTTGTACCACCGGCTTGCTTACTGAACCAAAGGGCGCTTGGTAATACTGGCCACATATAACAACATGTGGCCACTTAAATTTCGAAAAAAGAATAAAAAAACAATTGAAAATAAGAACTGGAATAAAAAGGACGCTCCGTATTTTTAACTATATAAAACAAGATAATTAATGATTTATTTAACATAATATAATTGTTTTTATGAATATATACACGCTAGAGCAAGGGTCTTCAACCCGCGGCCCGCGAGCTGCTTGCGGCCCGCCGATGTGTTTTCTGCGGCCCGCCAACAGCATAGGCCCACTCTCAATAACGACAACAATTAAGTAATAAGAAGTACCTTTAATGGAAAATAAAAAAAATCCTTATAAAAATATCTATGATGATAAAAAATTTTTGGGCCCTTCATTTGTCAAACGTTGAGGACCGTTGCTCTAGAGTGCGTGGCCACTAAACAGTACTACACATCGGGACGTTCCTGAGCAAAGATGAGTAAGTTTGGTGTTACATTGCTTACTTTGGGGTGTTCGGAGTGTGGAAGACGTTCTTCCAGCTCGAAATCGTATTTCTACTTCCTTTTCAATTAATTATTTTCTTTTCAATAAATACAGTCCACTCTATATTTTATATATCACTTTATATTCGTAATCCAACAGTAGCTATTGATGGTAAAAATGGTAACTGTAATCTATATACATATGTACTATGAACGAGGATGTACCACGGTATCACTGGTTCATGTATTTCGGTGCCTTATTGCTTAGTAACCAAGATTGGTTACTAAGCAATAAGGAGAAGGAGATCCTTAGCTTGTACTGTTTTTTGTTGTTGATGTGCTAACTGACCTGATCATATGTTCATCTTATCCTCCACTGGTGCCCCGCCAGTGTAAACCATATGCGCAGGAGGGTGGACCATTTCATTATCATCCCAAAAAAAAAATCTTAGATCATCGTCGTAATTTTGATCGATTCCCGGAATCGAAGGAGCGACCTCAGGTGGGTTATATGTTAGCTTCATTCCATTATGATTCGTGGTCGAGTGGAATGAGTAGTCATGCTCACTAAAATGTCCAGACATGTGGCGGCGTGGTGGGCCGGGTCATTGGGCTCCCTAAAATCTGGTCGAGTGCAGTGATGGCTGGCTCATCCGTCACACTCGTGAACGAGTGCTGCTTGTAGGGACTGGTCTGCTCTTATGACTACGACTGATTTAATCTTATTGTGTTTTTATATTTGAGCCTAAATAAATTAGTGGTGGTTGGTAGTTTGTATTCACACGTTTCGAAATAAATTGTAACGTGTGAACTTACAAGGATTGTTTAAAAGAGCAACACACAAGTTTCTTGCTTATTCTTCTTGTTCTTGTCTCATCACAAGAAGAATAAGCTTTCCGAATAAGCGGTAGATTTAAAAAATGTTCTATTCAAAAGTGCTTAAATTAAGTTTATTTGAATAAATGATTTTCTATTCTATTCTATTCTTAAAAAAAGTGGGGTCATAGATAAAATGTTACTTAATTTTTCCGAAATGAAAGTTATTCTTATTTATAAAATTGGTCTCCTAGATCCAAAGATTAGTGATACAACCTCACAAACACATAAACTTTACCACTTAATATAGATATGATATAATATATATATGATATATAAGATATGGAATGGTGACCCCAAGGATATACGCTGGGTGGGCACTAGTACAGGATGTTAGAATGAGCGTGAAATCACCTCAATTAACCTATCAAACCTACATGGTTTCCAGAGGAGATGCGCAGAGGTCAAGCTGATCTGGTATTTTGCTAGCAATGGATGCATTAGGTCCCATTACCAAGAATCTCTTTCCCCCAATAGGATTACTACAGGTATAACATGACTACATAATATCATAAATTAAGTTTACTTTATTTATTAATATAATTGTAATTAAATTTAATTTTATAAAATTTACAGGTTTTGAAATTTTTGTTAAATACCTGTGAGATACCTTGGCACGCCGCTATAAAGTATAAAAGAATTTCGCGTAACATTATATATGTTTTGATCTTAAAAATCTACGCGAAATTTGATAAGTTTTTTTTAATAGACAGAATAGAGAGAGTGACTCAAGAGAAAGGTTTAAGCTATATAACATCCCACTACTGAGCAGTGTCTTTAATAGCGCGATAACCTATGTTATAGTCCTTGCAAGCGAAGCCGCTGGCGGAAAGCTAGTTAATTGATATAATTGTAATTAAATTTCATTCATTCATTCATAATTTAAGAGCTACGCTCTTGTCGGTGAAGCTCTTGCCACTTTCCGCGATCTTCCATCATGCTCTTTAATTCTTGATACGACACAACTCCCATTTTGTTCTCAGTTTGTTTGATGTAGCTATTCCTTGGTCTTCCCCTCCCCCTCTTTCCTTGTATTTTCCCCTCAATAAATAGATTTTTATAAATATCATTACTGTATATAATTACTTGCTGTATATATTGAGAAGTTTTTACATTGGTCAATAAACGAAAATATATAATATTAAAAATAAATATATTAAAATTAGTATACATTAGACATAGATCAGATAAATACATTATTAATTCGTGTTTTTTCTGTATCTCATGTATGTTGTGTGTCTGTATTTGTGAATAAAGAATTTATCTATCTATGTCACCGTATGCCACTGTCTTTCATCGCCTTTATCTTGTTGCTCCCATCAGGGTACCTAATTCATTCATAATTTAAGAGCTGTGCTCTTGTTGGTGGAGCTCCCGCCATCTTCCACGATCTTCTATCAGTCTTTTTAGCTGTCGATACGACACGACTCCAACTTTTTCTTTAACTTGCTTGATATAGCTGTGTCTCGGTCTTCCCCTTCCTCTCTTTCCATCTATTTTTCCTTCAATAATGTTTTTAATTAGTTCGTCGTGTCGTATCAAGTGCCTTTACATTTTCCCCCGCCTATTACAGGGTACCTAGTGCTCTTATAATCATATTATTACTTATTTATTACTCTAATGCTGTAGGCCGCAGCTTGCCTGTACAGCTTCATCAGACGATAGGGGGCGAGTGCAGATGACACTCCAAACCCGCGGAAGGACTTATGGAGCGGCTAAAGTTCAACTCCTGCCTGGCTGATACGATTTTAGTCTGAGGTTAAAACCCACGAAGGATTTAAGCGGCTGAAGTCCAACTCCTACCTCATGGATACGACTTTAGTTTAAGGACACAACTAGGGCAAACCTTGGTACGGCCGTTGAAATTTCGATCCACTTTTGAATTGGATGTATCGATCAGAGTGGTACATAAAATTTTGGCACTGATCATATATACCTATATATAAGCAACGATTGTCATTTACCACCAGGTGGGCCGTCTGTATGTTTATCATTCAAATTTCAAGACAGACTCGATCCATTGGTTTAGGGTCACTGTGCATTTTGTACCGTTCATATCACGGAGAGTGTTCTGAGGAATTGTTCGGATATAACCTGCTGCTGAATTTCCCCATCGCACTATCCGCTAGCAACTAAAACATCATCCCTCTATAGTGCTTTTTTAATCAGAATCTGTTTGCCACGCACAACCTAATTGTGGAACCTTCCAGCAATGGTATTACCGAACCAATACGATATTGAAACCTTCAAGAAAAGAGCTTATTCCATTTTAAAAGGACGACAACGTACAATTATCCTGGTGTTGCGGGTGCTCATGATCGACAGTAATCACTTACCATCAGGCGAGCCGTAAGCTTGTTTATCATATAGAAATTATGTACGAATATGTTTACAATGAAGTCACCAGCGCCAATAACATGCGATGGTCAACACCAGGCCTGTATATAATTTTCCACCCCTATATACATAAAAAATATATATTTGTTCACGTATTTAAGTATAATTTACCGTCAATTATTGTAATAGTCCTAATTTCTTTTCATTTAGAATTCATTAATACTGACACATTGCATGTTCGATGTAGTGAACGCATTACGGCCGGTATTATAAAAATACCTCGGAAGGTATTCTTAGTAACTCATTCTATACACGCGTGAGTTAGGTAAATTAAATTATAAATATTAATTCAAATTCAAAATATCTTTATTCATGCAGGTCTATTATAGACCGTTATGATATTAATGATTTTAGAATTTGAATTTCCCATCCCGAGTGGAATTGTTTGCTATTGCAGCAACATTAAAAATATAAGCACAACAAAAACGTTTTCACGAAAATCAAATTACAGTATAAAGGAACAAAAACATTCGCATACATGTAAAAGGCTATTAAAAAATGCGACCTGTCTTTGTTGGCCCGAAATATAAAAGCAACGTCTATCTTCTGATATATGAGAGAATTTAATCAAATCAGTTTTTGCCTCCCCTTTGTTCGTTCAATTGCCGCGCCACGTTCGAGTTTTAATTGATAACAAACTTCTTGTGTTATCATCCCCGTCATTAACAGGCAGGCTCGGTTCACCAAGATTTTCGCCGAAACTTAGTACAGGGGAATAGAGCTGTGTGGTTTTTGTATGTACTAGTTTGAAAGTGAACTATGCGATCTGATTCGCAGGTCTCTCGCTCCTTAGTTCTTTTTATAAAATAGTTCTATTTCATAAATCACTTGTTCCTTAGTTCTTTTTTACTTGACTATGGTGGCAAACAAACGTATGGATCATCTGATTGTAAACGATTACCATACCCTTCTTGAAAAACCACATGGATCCCCGTCAGATAGTTCAACTCGTGAGCGGGATGGGCGACCGTTGAGAAATGTGTGCAGTTTGTTTTAAAAGTAAAATATAATTATTTAAATATCTATGTAACCATAGTCGCGCAATCCTTTCGTCTGTCCTAAAACTATAACCGGCCAGCAAGCAGTTCATTGCGCAATCTAAGTGTACGCGGAAGAGATCCTCTGAAACAGATCCAGCATGTGTGGATGATTGCGACGAGTCGTTTGATAAAACCTACTTTCTAACAATGGATCAAATCAATATGCATTTTTTTATTAACATTTTTATTCAATAGTATGTTTTTTTGTACATTTGTCTTTTCGTTTAGATACCGATACCCACCACCGTAGTCTACCGATCCACTTACACTATGATAAATCTCTGGTTCGAGACTGGAGCTAACGAACTAAAAGAGCGAATTACTTCGCTACGAACTATACTGAGGGCTCCAAATCGTGAACTATAATACGCAAGACTATTGGGGAAAATTTCTTGCCCCAACGAAGATAAAGTTGCATTCTTGCTACGAGGTCGCATATCAGTGATTTTAGGGTAAAAGTTTCAAAGTAGGCATCCATGTGATACCTCTAATGTACGATATACTAGTATCTAAGTACGGCTTTGTCCCTATGATCGAGATAACATAATTAAAGATAACGTAGAAGAAAATAAATACCATTTACTTTGACTATATCAAAATATCCATATTGATGTAGGTCCAACTATATACAAATGTGACAAATCAAATAAAATCAGCCGAAATGTGGTTGTGAACCAAGAGGAAGTGGCAAGAAACTCAGCTTATTAACGCAGACTCATCACAAGAACAACGAGCAATAAAAGTTTCTTTGTTTGCAAGAAAGAAAGAAAATACGTTTATTTAATAAACATAACACACAAAGAAAATAATTTTTAAATACAATTTGGATCATCATGAATGAATGAAAGTGTTCTTAATGAAATTTGATGAAAAAATGAATAAAAAATAAATAACCTTGGACAATTAACACAACGCCATCCTGGCCACTGTAAGCAGAGCTTGTGTTATGGATACTAGACAACTGATAAAAATACTTTTTTCTATAAACACATACATAATATACATAGAAAACACTCACACCGATGCTACTCGGCTACTCTACTCATAAATACAAATGTTTGCATAGTGCGAGGAATCGAACCCGCGACCATCGGAAGTGAAGCGGTGTGCTAAACCGTTACACCACCGAGGTAATCCAAATAGATTAGTATCATCAGGATGGATATAGGCTATTTTATTTTGATAACCATTTGTAGGTACTTCTATTTAAATAGGTTATTTTGTAATAAGTAAACTATCAAATATAATGAAATTATATTCATTGAAATATAATAAATTTATATCTCGAAATCGTTAGACCTTTGAAGGTCTCTAGGGTGGCAGAGGGTAGAGGGTTGAAAGAGTGTGAAGGGAGGGCGCTCCATCACTATCTGCTAATGGTTGTATCCAAACTATACTAACATAATTATCTAACATGTGAATTATAACAGACTAGCTAAAAACACGGTTTCACCTGCGTTAAATTTCAATATAAGATATAGCCAGTGTTATTCTAATAAATAAGCTATATTGCTGTAAAGTTTCATCAAAATCCGTTCAGTTTTTATGTTAAAGTGTAACAAACACACTTATAAACCACAGGACGGATCGGGCTGAAATTTGGCATGCAGGTAGATGTTATGACGTAGGCATCCGCTAATGAAGGATTTTGATTTATTCTACCCCCAAAGGGACAAAATAGGGGATGAAAGTTTGTATGAAATTTGTCAATTTTAAACCGATCGGGCTGAGACTTTGCATGCATAAAGCTACTATGACGTAGGCATCCCCTAAGAAAGGATATTGATAAATTCCACCCCTAAGGGTATAAATTAACGCGAGCGAAGCAAAAGCTAGTATATTTATATTTCTTTCATAATAAGCTTTTTTTACAAAGAAACTGTTTTATACGACATTTCAATATTTTTTCAGACTTTAGAGTATCAGAGTTTCGAGGAGACATTATATTTTATGAAATTGATAAATTCCACCCCTAAGGGGATAAATTAATGCAAGAGAAGCCGCGCGCAAAAGCTAGCGCTATATAAATTAACATAAATAGGGTGTAGGGTAAAAATTGAAAACCACAAGAAGTCCGTAATATTATAAAAGCGAAATTTCGTGAGCATGGATGGATGTTTGTTACTCTTTCATGCAAAAATTACTGAACGGATTTGGATGAAACTTTGCAGTAATATAGCTTATGAAGAATAGCATCAGAATAATATATAGACTAAATTTTATATTGAACTTTGACGCGGATGAAGCCGCGGGCACAGCTAGTAAGGTATAAGTCGTGTTAATAGAATGTAGAAAAATTCTGTTGCTTATAAATTTTATAATATTTAATATTACTTCAACCTTATCAGTGTGACTGAGTTATTGATTAAACTGCCGGTTAAGTTTAAATCAACCCCCATCCCTTATCCATGACTGGTATCCTGTAGATTGTTTAAGTAGATACCGTAGGGTACTTGGCTCCCCTTGACCCTAAGGGTTTGTTACGAAAGCACTTAACTAGTACTAATTGTAATACTGATAGTAATATATTTTGAATTTAAATAATTAGTACTGAAATTTGTAACTTTGCTTTTGGTAAAACATTTAATACAAAATTGTTAATTTTCTAATACATATATTTTTAGTTAAAACTAGATGTTCCCGCGACTTCGTCCGCGTAGAATTTAACTCTATTTTTCTAAAATAAAAGTAGCCTAAGTTACTCCTTATTACATCAGCTACCGGCCAATAAAAATTCCGTCAAAATCGGTCTAGCTATTTCAGAGATAAGCTTCCGGCTAATCTCTGAAATGGCACCAAATAGACAAAAATGTTATTTCAATATTACAAACAGACACTCCAATTTTATTTATATTATATTATAAGACATATAGCTATCTTCATTACATAGTATAAAACAAAGTCGCTGTCACTCTCTGTCCGTCCCTATGTATGCTTAAATCTTTAAAACTACGCAACGGATTTTGTAGCGGTTTTTTTAAATAGATTGAGTGATTCAAGAGGAAGCTTTAATAGGAATACATGTACACCTATGCGAAGCCGGTGCAAATAGCTAGTTGTTATTACATTATACATTGGAACACCTCTGCGAATCCGGTGTGGGTATTACTAATAGGTATATATTAAACTTTGCAGATTTTCCAATACACAGAGTGGTTTCATGTTCTATCAGATTTGAGATAAATCTTTGTAAAGTTAACTTTAACTGGGTTTGGGCGGCTACCCGATACCCTTGTTGTAACTTTGAAAGTAACTGCATTGCAATTGAAACTTTAGTAATCTAATTTGCTTTCAGGTGAACTATTAGAAATATGTGGTAAGATTACTCAACTGAATAGTTTGAATATAAGTTATAACTACAAATATATACTTATGAAATATGGTGCTGGAGAGAGATCAAAAGAATTAGCTAGAAAGATCAAGTAAGATGAAGAAGTATTGCACAGAGTGAAAGAAAAAAGGCAGATATTGAAGGATATAGAAAATAGAAGAGGAAAAATGTTGGAGCACTAAATTTATGAAATTAATTAATTATTAATAATTAAATTTATGAACATTATTATTGAGGGAGAAACTAGAAGGAAAGAGGGAGAGGGCTACCACACACTCAAGCAAATTGAAGACAAAATTTGAGTCATTATATAGTATAAAACAAAGTTGAGACGCTGTCTGTTCCTATGTATGCTTAAGTCTTTGAAACTAACTATAAATATATATTCTTTGTAAATACATATGTAATATGGTGCTGGAGAAGGATGGTAAGAATTAGCTGGAAAGATCAAGTAAGATGCAGAAGCATTGAACAGGGTGAAAGAAAAAAGGCAGATATTGAATGCTATAGAACGTAGAAGAGGAAAAATGTTAGGATACTTGATACGGAACAATAAATTTATGAAAATTATTATTGAGGGAAGGACAGAAGGAAAGAGGGAGAGGGCTAGCACACACTCAAGCAAATTGAAGACAAAATTGAAGTCATTACATAGTATAAAACAAAGTCGATTCGCTGTCTGTCCCTATATATGCTTCAATCTTTGAAACAACACAACGGATTTTGAAGCGTTATTTTTAATAGATGGAGTGATTCAAGAGGAAGGTTTAAAGGTGTATACATATAAATATATACATGTACACCCGTGGGAAACCGGGGTGGGTAGCTAGGTTGAATATAAATTATAACTATAAATAAAATATTACAAAGAATATAAAATATTCTTTGTAAATACATACGCAATATGGTGCTGGAGAAGGATGGAAAGAATTAGCTAGAAAGATCAAGTAAGATGAAGAAGTATTGCACTGGGTAAAAGAAAAAAGGCCGATATTGAATGTTATAGAAAGTAGAAGAGAAAAAATGTTGGGGCACTTGATACGGCACGATGAATTTATGAAACTAATTATTGAGGGAGAGATAGAAGGAAAGAGGGGGAGAGGAAGACCAAGGCACAGCTACATCAAATAAATTAAAGACAGAATTGGAGTCGTGACGTATCAAGATTTTAAGAGTATGATGGAAGATCGTGGAAAGTGGCAAGAGCTCCACCGACAAGATCGTCATTCTTAAATTATTATATAGTGAAATAGAAATAAATATACAATTTCTATGTACATTTAATTCTGTTTCATTTATTAATTCATAATTTAAGAACAACGAGCTTGTCGGTGACCCAGAAAGATAAAAAAAAATTATACTCATGAATCATGCGGAATCGAACCCGCGTCCATTGACATACAGTGCTAAATCGCTAAACCACCCAGGCATTATATATAATGAATTTTGTAGGCTTTTGATTAAATATAAACAAATAAGACATTCTGAATTTGTAAAAAAAATACCCTTAAGGGTGTAAAATAAATTCGAGGATGAAACTTTTCCTTATGACTTTTTTGGGTTAGATAATTGAATATTTTTCATTATTTGGTCAAGGTTATTGTAATGCGGACGCAGTCGCGGGCACAGCTAGTATAAAATAATAATAATATCCTTGGACAATTTACATTATACATTAATTATATTATTCTTATATATTTCAACGTAGAAAATGTGAAACAAAATGAAATTATTAAATAAGTAATTTTAACAATATTTTCAGCAATAAATTTTTAATTCACTCAAGCCGAAATTTCGATAAACTTTCATCGACTGGCACAACACTAGCGTCGCTGACGTTATACCAGCACGTCCCCGGAATGTCCCCGGAACAAATGTAGTGGAAACAGAAGCTGTATGATTTATAGCTCGGTTCGGAAGCGAAACGATTTCCGAGCGCATGTTTGCGAAACCCAAAGTTCAATGCAACCTTTGCAAATGCCGAGGGAAAGGTGCGAAAGGTCCGTAGGGCCTTGATGGGGCGCTGCCGTATTAATTGGGTAACATATTATATACAACTGATAGTGGATTATAACAATCAATTGATAATCTTAAAAATTAGAAATGTACATTTATATTACATTCAAATTCAAATTTAAAAGAATATTAGAAATAGCAATAGAAATAATCTTTATTCATATAAACTCTGCAATCGAAATGTGTTGAAAACTAATACATTTCGACATGCATTGTATGATTGCCATTTATTGTTTGTATGGCAATACATGGCTAATAATAATAGTAATATTAGAACACGTTACTACGCAATATAAAAAATTACACTTACATTCTACTTAGGAAAAGGCGGTGGGACAGTGTATAGGACGCTGGGGTCGGTGCAGCCAGCAATGGTGAAATAGAAATAGAAATAATCTTTATCCAAATAAACTCATTACAAGCACTTTTGAATAGTCATATTTTGATTCTACCACTCATTCAGAATGCAGATTCATCACAAGAAGAATGAGCAAGAAACTTGCGTGTTGCTCTTTTAAATAAGTGATGTACAGAAATACTATTTTTTAAATTGTGTGAATATAGACTACCTTATGATGCAATTTTCAAATCCAATTTCGCTAAGACCCGTTAAACGGTTGGGTTAAAAATGAGCAAGAACTTTCGTGTTGCTCCTTTGAATAAATTTTGTTATAAGTAAATACACATTAACAAGGATTAGACATGCGATAATCAAACAGAAACCGCCACGCATTCGATCTCGTTCAAATACTCGAAATGTGTTCTGACCTGAAGAAACAATACAAATTGTTAACGCGAAAGGAAGAATCATAAATTCAGGCAAAATCAGTTTTCAGTTACGGCATCTTTTAACCCTCTCAATCCCTTTATTAATTCAAATGACTTTGTCCCATAACTCATGCGAGTTAACCCCACGTAACGCAATAAAGGACTTACATCGGTGTTGCCATATTTGCTTTGTAAATGTCCAGTTTTGCGGGTAATTTGAAAAGTTTCATAATAAGTTTTTAAATTATAGCCTGTGTGTTAGTCTGATATATAAGCTATATTACTGTAAAGTTATTTTCTTTTATAACATATATAAAAAAAACATCTATTCAAAAAAGCAACACACAAGTTTCTTGCTCATTCTTCTTGTGATGAATCTGCATTCAGAATGAGTGGTAGAATCAAAATATGACTATTCAAAAGTGCTTGTAATGACTTTATTTGAATAAAGATTATTTCTATTTCTGTTTCTTTTTTGCGTGAAAGAGTAACTTCCATCCCTCCATCCATCCATACTCACAAATGTTCACGATTATAATAATAATAAAATGTTTTTTATAATAATTATATTGTTTTATTATGACATTAGTTTACTAAAGTATTTACGATTACAACAGTCCCTTTTTGCTCTCATTTCATCTTACTCATCTGTGATCTTCCCTTTTTTTTATTATTAATATGTTTTATGGCTCTGGATACGAGCCCTTTTTGGTCCAATTTAAAGTTTTACAATATAAATTTCAATATTAGTCTTCTTAATAGTGTTGCTAATTAAAAACTATAATATATACGCCATATTTTTAAATTTAAACAATTTGATAATAAAAGGTTTTTTTGTAATTGTTGCACTATTCGTTATCTTTTTTTTTTGTTTAGTTTTTTCTTCTACTGAATAAATATAACTTCATTTCATATCATTTTGTAATTATTTATTAACCGTTAAGCCTGTGAAGATGCCAGGAGGCTTCTGTGCTTTTGGAAGAGGATTCGTTGACATTTTTTTTTATCAAGCATACGGTCCATCTGATGGTAAATGGTTAACTTAGCCTATGGACGCCAGGGTTGTCAAATGTGCGTTGCCGACTCTTAAGAAACCTTAATATACCCTTCTTGAAAAAACTCATGCTGTAGTCTATAGTTTGTAAACTGGCTAAATATTCCGTTTTTTTAATTTTTTTTTTATAACACAGGGAACAAACGAGCTTGCGGCTCACCTGATGGTAAGTGATTACCGCCACCCATGAGCACCCGCAACACCAGGGGAATTGCAAGTACGTTGTCGGCCTTTTAAAAAGGAATAAGCTCTTTTCTTTAAGGTTTCAATATCTTATCGGTTCGGAGATAACAATACGGGAAGGTGATTCCACAATGTGGTTGTGCGTGGCAAAAAGTTTCTAGAAAACCGTACTGTGGAAGACCGCCATTCATCCAGATGATCAGGATGGTATTTCAGTTTCTGGCGGGTGGTACGGTGGAAATGAGCGAATTCTTACGAGTGAAAGAAAGAAATGTAAATAAGAAAAATATAAATATATACTAGATTATATTTTGTAATAAAAATAATTTGTACGGCCGAATATGGCAACACTGAAGCTCATCTGTAATACATTACCCGCCGACAAGCGGTAGTGGATCCACAATTTATGGCTTCACGCATCCGTGGATATCGCTGTTTCAATGGTAGTTTTAAACAACTTAATATATATTATGTTGTAAATGTGTTAACGATGCTAGATATGTTGGTAATTTATATATTTTATTATTATACCTAAAAATGACGGGTTGTGATTTTTACTGCATCTGTATACCAGCTACTTCCATTTGACCGCATTCAGAACCGAGCAGCCAGAATCATTGGTAATCAACGTCTATGTGAGAGACTCGACCCATTGGCTTTGCGGCGAGATATTGCATCTCTGTGCATTTTCTACCGCATATATCACGGGGAGTGTTCTGAGGAATTGTTCGGATTAATACCAGCTGATGCTGAGTTTCAACACCGTACCACCCGCCAGGAATTAAAATACCATCCTGATCATCTGCATGAATGGCGGTCTTCCATAGTACGGATTTCTAGAAACTTTTTGCCCCGCATAACCACATTGTGGAATCACCTTCCAGCAATGGTATTTCCGAACCGATACGATATTGAAACCTTCAAGAAAAGAGCTTATTCCTTTTTAAAAGGCCGACAACGTACTTGCAATTCCCCTGGTGTTGCGGGTGCTCATGGGCGGCGGTAATCACTTACCATCAGGTGAGACGCATGCTCGTTTGTCCCCTGTGTTATAAAAAAAAAATTGTAAACATGTACAACATTTATTTGAAAAGAATACGAGCTGTGTTGTACATGTTTACAATAATACAGATTCATTGTTAAATTCAAATTTGGGAGAATGGTGTGACCACCAGTATATGCAAATAGTATAATCAGTATTCGTAACCCGAGCAGACCAGTCCCCAAGCAGCACACGTTCACGAGTATGACGGATTATTAAATAAAATAAATCTCACCATAAGGCGAGTTTGCCCTCAAATATTCCTAATTCACGACAAGATCACGTGAATAACCAATTAGGACATTGTCTGAACAGACAGTAATTCAATGCAGTTTATCTTATATATAAAATTCTCGTGTCACAGTTTTCGTTCCCATACTCCTCCGAAACGGCTTGACCGATTCTCATCAAATTTTGTGAGCGTATTGAGTAGGTCTGAGAATCGGCCAACATCTATTTTTCATCCCCCTAAATGTTAGTGGTAGTCCACCCCTAATTTTTATTTTTATTTTAAGGCAAAACAACGTTTGCGGGACAGCTAGTATAATATACGTTAGAAGCTATTTTTTTTGTAACGTTCGCAAAATAAAAAAAATAATCAATATTGCAGTCAGGCTGTGTTAGCATAAAAAAAATGTTAACTCACTTTTACGCGAGTTCAAAAACCTGGCCGCATAGCCTACATAATCGATTAATAGTAACCATATGTTGACTTAATATATGTACACTAGCTGTGCTCACGGTTTCATCCGATTTATATAACCATATGTAGATTTAACATATATAGTTGTATACACTAGCTGTGCCCGTAGTTACATCTGCGTTAAATTTCAATACTTGAATAAAAAAATGTATGCCTATGTGTTATTCTGATGTATAAGCTATATTACTGTAAAGTTTCATCAAAATCCGTTCAGTAGTTTTAGTGTGAAAGAGTAACAAACAAAGAGTAACATACTCACAAACTTTCGCGTTTATAATATTATATTAAATTTGGCTTTTATTGGGTTAGGTCATTGAATATTTTTTTCATTATTTGGTCAAGGTCACTATTTTACGCGGACGAAGTCGCGGGTACAGCTAGTCTGTTTATAAACAAGAAAGCTATAGAGGTACTAAAACGTGGAGTCAACTTGTTCATATAAATATAATATCAACATTTATAATTATTATTGTTTTCAGAAAAGGTTACTCGATTTTATGTGTTAAATTGATAGGAATAGAGAATATATTACAATGATGCTGTGTTACCTTGTAACAAAAACAATGGACTACCGCTTCGAGTTAAATAATAATGAAAACCACACAGTTACTAATCACAGTGATAAAGGACAGTGTAAGTTAAAATAGGGTTGGCAATTAACCAAAAAAAAAAAAAATATTTTTTAATTTATTTATTAAGCTTTTTTTAATGAAGAAGTTTTTTTATGAAGGTTTTTTAATAAATATATGTTTTTATATGTTATATATTATATATATGTATGTATGTATTTGGATATATATACTTAATTTATTTATTTTATTTTATTTATACCTACTTACTTTACTCGCATATCTCTGTTTACGTAATGGTCAACTGGGAGAATGCCTTGTGGTATTAAGTTTACACCTTTATTTTAATATTTGTGCATTAAAGTTTTAATAAACAAATAAATATATAATAGTTTACCGACTACAAAAAAAAATACGTTTTTTATGCCTCGAATATGGTCGAGTGCAATGATGGCTGGCTTATCCGTTACACTCGTGAACGGGTACTACTTGTGGGGACTGGTCTGCTCAGGTTATGAACTTTTAGACTTTTGCTTTTGCATATGTTGGTGGTTACTCTATTCTCCCAAATTTGAATTTAAATGAATCTGTATTGTTGTAATTTCACTCTAATTAATATTATTGTGATTTTAACAATAATAAAAATACATACAACCCTAAATTTACACCCTTCTATCACCAATGCCTATTTTTTAATAGTGTATTTAATTTATATGGTAAAACAAAGTTTGCTGGGACAGCTAGTACTTGTATAAAAATACATTTGTTAGTGAATTAGGTTAATATATCTATCACAATTACAAATATTCAAGTTATTTATACAGTTGAGGCTATTATAATCCTAAATTAATAGATAGATAGATAGATAGAATATACTTTATTTGCAACGTACAGTTATACAATTAATATAGTTAATACAATATGACAATGATGAAATGTAAATATATGTACACATTTATAATTTGTAAAAATAACTAAGTGTTTAACTTGTTATTAAAATAAAGGTAAAAGAGGTTCTCTTTTGAACGGCGTACATATGTTAGGTATTAATTTCGTCTATTCCATAAATATTTTCTTTGTGTACCAAAAACATTAATATCAGTACTTAACTTTTCACCTCGCACAACCACATTGTGGAATCACCTTCCAGCAATGGTATTTCCGAACCGATACGATATTGAAACCTTCAAGAAAAGAGCTTATTCCTTTTAAAAGGCCGACAACGTACTTGCAATTCCCCTGGTGTTGCGGGTGCTCATGGGCGGCGGTAATCACTTACCATCAGGTGAGCCGAATGCACGTTTGTCCCCTGTGTTAGAAAAAAGGCTATAAGTATTTTCTGGTACACTACTGTATGTTTTGGCAAGCCTTATTGCTGAAGCCCCTTCCGATCAATCACCTGACCAATACGAACGGGGATCGATTTTACGACGGCCTGAGTTCGAACCCCTAGCAGTGCCCTCAGACTAAAGTCGTATCCGTCAGACGGGAATTGGTCTTCAGCCACTCTATAAGTCCTTCCGCGGGATTGGAGTGCTATCTGCATTCGCCTCTATCATTCGGTGAAGCTGTAAACGCCAGCTACGACAAACAGCACTAGAGTAGTCCAAAAAATAAACTAGTTTAGTAGATACAACGTAAGAGATAAACGAGCCATTCAAAATCATAACCCGTTTTTTTAGGCAGGATAATCTTATATATAAAATTCTCGTGTCACAGTTTCGTTTCCATACTCCTCCGAAACGGCTTGACCGATTCTCATGAAATTTTGTGAGCGTATTGAGTAGGTCTGAGAATCGGTCAACATCTATTTTTTATCCCCCTAAATGTTTTTTTTTTATTTTAAGGCAAAACAACGTTTGCCGGTACAGCTAGTAAAATATATAAATTACCAACATCTAGATATGTCGTTAACATATTTACAACATAATATATATAAGTTGTTTGAAACAGCGATATCCACGGATACGTGAAGCCATAAATTGTGGATAGCCATATCCGTCAGGGGAGAGTTGGTCTTCAGCCACTCTATAACTCCTTCTGCAGGTTTGTTCTCCTCTCTATCGTCCTCTATCGTCCGGTGAAGCTGTAAAGATCAGCTGCGTCCAACAGCATTAGAATAGTTAAAAAAAAAAGTAATTTAAAGCAGCCTTAGAGATACTATTTTAGGAAATGGTGGATGATATGCAAATATAAATAAGTAATAATAAAATACGCGACAACGTAGCCCGAGGCACGTTCTCATTGACCCCGATGACCCCATAACGGCAGGTACCCTCCCCACGGGACCACCCGTTCCACCC
The DNA here is from genome assembly GCF_030625045.1 of Achroia grisella. Taxonomy (NCBI): domain Eukaryota; kingdom Metazoa; phylum Arthropoda; class Insecta; order Lepidoptera; family Pyralidae; genus Achroia; species Achroia grisella. The sequence continues at coordinate 5,870,842 of NW_026713022.1, forward strand.
CGACCACACTTTTACACACACACACGACACCGTCCTCTCCGGCGAAGACTACGACCTCAAACACACAATATCGCGCATTCAACCGGGCGCCCGCGTGCGCCCGGGCGCTCCACACCGGCGCCCCCCCGATCATCCCCCGTCCAATTCAAACGGGGATCGAAATTACGACGGCCAGAGCCGAGGTTCGAACCCCTAGTGGTGCCCTCAGACTAAAGTCGTATCCAGCAGGAGTTGGCCTTCAGCCGCTCCATAAGTCCTTCCGCGGGTTTAGAGTGCCATCTGCACTCGCCCCATAACGTCCGGTGAGGCTGTAAAGGCCAACTACGGCCAACAGCATTAGAGTAGTCCGAAAAAAAAAATTATAAATAAGAAGTAAAATGGTGTCAATTATAATATTGATATATATACCTTGACGACCTCGGTGATCTAGCGGTCTACCGCTTTACGACCAATGGTCGCGGGTTCGATTCTTCGCACGGCACAAACAATTGCATTCATGAGTATGATTGTTTGTATCGGTCTGGGTGTTTTCTATGTATAATATGTATGTATTTGTATCAGTTGTCTAGTGTAGTAATAATTTTATAATATTAATTTATGTGGGTATGTTGCACGGTTTGTGTTGCTTTAGTATATAGAATTACCTCATTAAATAAAATCAGTTCGAGAATGATCTGACGTTTTACTACATGGTGGCAGCGGTGTTCTTACGAAAAATAACATTATTATACTCTAAAAGTACTGATATTTTATACTTTAAAGCGTAATTTTGTAAAAAATAAGTTCAGTAAGTGAAGTGTTATAATAATCATGGAACACGCACGACCACCATCGGAATTAGTACTTGAAGGTGGTCCGGCTGCAAGGTCCGACGCGTGGCGAAAATGGTCTAAACAATTTATGGTGTTTATGAAGGCCTCTGGAGTTTATAAAGAGAGTACGGATGTCAAATCAAGTTTACTGGTGAATTTGATTGGATCCGACGGGTACGACATATACACAACATTTAAATACGATAAAAATGAAAATCAGGAGGACTTTGATATTCTCATAAATAAATTTAACGAACATTTTGGTATGAAAAAGAACACCACTATGGCTAGATTCAAATTTTTCACGAGAAACCAAGAGAGAGGTGAAACTATAGATGAGTATGTGACCGCTCTGAAGCTTCTTACGCAGTCGTGTGAATTCGAACATCTGGAGGAAGGTCTCATACGTGACCGAATCGTGTGTGGTGTGACCGACAGCGAGCTGCGTGACCGTCTACTTAGAGAAGACGATCTCGACCTGGGACGTGCCGTGAAAATCTGTCAAGCCAGTGAGATGACCGCGGAGGAACAACGTCAGATAGAAAACGCCAAGTGTGGGACCGAAGCGGGCACATCGTCGGCTGTGGACGTAGTATATGGAGCACGAACGGAGCAACAATGGGGAGCCAGCAGGTACCCGCGCGGCGGCCGCCAGGCGAGGCGAGGCCGCGGGCGGCTGGGCGCGCCTGTTGCGGACGGCGCGGTGGCGGCGGCTCGCGGGTGTGCGGCCTGTGGCTCGGCGCGCTGTCAAGGAGGTTCACAGTGCTCCGCCAAAAGTGTTAAGTGTTTTTCGTGTCATGAAATAGGCCATTTCAAACGGATGTGTCCGGGTAAGCGTTATAAAAATAAAATATATCATATAAAAGAAAGTGCTAGTGATAGTGACGAGGAACTATATTACGTTTCTACACTGGACGGAAATTCTGGCAATAAGAACTGTAAGTGGTACGAAACCTTGTCATTAGTTAGTAATAATAGTAAACAAGTATTCAAATTAGACACAGGGTCGGATTTAAACGTCATGTCAATTAAAACTTTTTTAAATTTGGGTTTGAATACTTCATATCTGTCTCCTGACAAAACTAAAGCACAGTCTTTTTGTGGTAATTATATTCCTATCATCGGGTCTTGCTATATCGACTGGATTTATAAAAATCGTAAATACAATCTTTATTTTATAATCTCTGATCAAAATTGTCAGAGTGTATTGGGCAAAAATGCTTGTGATGAATTAGGTTTAGTAAGACGAATATTTGCCATAAATATAGACGATTATGATGATCTTTTTCAAGGTGTAGGGAAGTTACCAGGTAAGTACAGTATTATCACAGAAATAGGAGCACAACCAGTAGTGTGTCCAGTGAGAAAAATACCTTTAGGTGTCAAGGATAAATTATTTTTAGAATTAGAACGAATGGAGAAGCTGGGGGTGATTAGAAAGGTAGCACATCCGACACCGTGGGTGAATGCTATAGTTGTAGTGGCGAAAAAAGATGGCAGCATTCGCTTGTGCCTAGATCCTCGATCACTAAACCGCGTAGTACACCGCGCGCATTATCCCCTTCCGACTGTTACAGAGATAGCTGCGAAATTGAAAGGAGCACGATTTTTTAGTAAACTGGATGCTCGTTCTGGTTTCTGGATGGTTCAGCTAGATAACCGAAGCGCAGACCTATGTACGTTTGGAACGCCTTTTGGCAGATACCAATTTTTGCGTTTACCGTATGGTATCAACTGCGCTTCGGAAGTGTTTCATGCAAAGGTACGGGAGCTCTTAGAGGACCTCGTAGGCGTGGACTCATTCGTAGATGACATTATAGTCTGGGGATCTGATAAGACACAGCATGATGAACGGTTAAAAATGTTACTAGACTGGGCACGTCAAGTTGCTACTGAGAAAGATGATGAATGTAAGTCAATAATACGATACATAATGAGGGGATGGCCGAGTAATAAATTTGATGTAGACGAACTAGTTCGTAGTCAGTGGTCATACAACGAAAGTTTCGAATATATAGACGGTATAATTTTTAAAGACAACCTGGTGTATATACCGCGTAGTTTGCGCGCGGAAATGATTCAGCGGGTGCACGACGGTCACATGGGAATCGACCGGTGCAAGCGGCACGCGCGCGACGTGATGTTTTGGCCGGGCATGTCTCGCGACGTGGAGCGCGCCGTGCGCCGTGCGCCGTGCGCCGTGCGCCGTGCGCCGTGCGCCGTGCGCCGTGCGCCGTGCGCCGTGCGCCGTGCGCGGCGTGCGTCGAGCGCGCCCACCGCCCGCCGCGGGAGCCGCTCGTGCCGCACAACATACCGGACCTGCCCTGGGCCAAAGTCGGCTCAGACTTATTCCAATGCGGTAAAAAATATTTTCTTTTACTCGTCGATTATTTTTCAAACTTCATAGAAGTAAGTCCGCTGACTAGTATCAATAGTAAAGCGGTAATTCTCGCAATGAAAGATCACTTCTCTAGGCACGGGATACCGCAGGAACTCGTAACTGATAACGGTCCGGCGTATGCTTCAAAAGAATTCAAAATGTTTAGTGAAAGTTGGGATTTCGACCACACTACTACTTCACCTAATTATCCTCAATCGAACGGTCGTAGTGAACGTAGTGTACAGATTATTAAAAATATTCTCATTAAATCCATGAAGTCGGGTACAGATTTTTATTTGGGTCTTCTTAATTTTAGAGCGACTCCACGAGATGGTATAGACGCTCCATCACAATTATTAATGGGACGAAGGCTAAATACCAGGTTACCGTCGCACATTTGTAAGTTGTATCCGTTTCGTGATAATACGAATCAATATAAAACTATTATAAGTAAGCAGAATAATAATAAACAATACTACGACAAACATGCACGCGATTTACCCGAATTACGGCCGGGGGAATCTGTTATAATGATAGATGGATACGGAAACGACCGAAAAAGGGCACGAGTGGATGCACGATCATCACAACCGCGATCGTATTTTGTTAGTGATGACTCGGGTAGGCGTTACAGGCGAAATAGGCGACACCTGATACAGGTTGCAAAAACTGAAATGGGCAAAAGTGATAATCTAGAAGGAGACGAGGAAAGATGGTCAAGTGCGGAGAGTGAGGGTGACGAATGTTATTCATATCAAAAGGTAGATAAAAATACAGCAAATACAGAACAAGATCTTGTAAAAAACCATTTGTCTAATTGTAAAAACCAGAAGCGTACCCCCAGACAGGCGGCAGCCGTAGCTAAGCATGAAATAAAAAAAATGTATAATTAAGTAGTAAGTATTGGAATTAAAATTTTAATACATATACAATAAATTACGATGATTCAGTGTTGCTTAAAATTATAAGATTATTTAAAAGTGTTATTCTAAAAGTTCAATGATATAAAAAATGAATTGCTTAGTTGTATTGTAAGTATACATATATCACCTGTATGTAAGTGTTATAGATAATATTTATTACGATATTAGAATCTTGAAAGTGGCATGTTGAATATATATATATGTATAAAATAATATTAATAACCTATTTCAGATTTAGAAATAGTGCTTATTCATGAATATATTACGTTATTACTTTAAGGGATACATGTAGTAATAATTTTATAATATTAATTTATGTGGGTATGTTGCACGGTTTGTGTTGCTTTAGTATATAGAATTACCTCATTAAATAAAATCAGTTCGAGAATGATCTGATGTTTTACTACATCTAGTACCCATAACACAAGCTTTAGCTAGCTTAACTTAGGTCTAGATGGCGCTGTGTGAATTGTCCTGAGATTATTATTATTGTTATATACATTATATTATATATGAGTGTAATATATAAGTAGTAAATTGCAATTATATTCACTATCGGCCGCTCTACGTAACCGGTGGCGTGTTGGGATAGGTCAACAACATAATTATGTGCAAAACTGTTAGTTATTTATGTGCTAATATTGATAAGAAATGAATGGAAAACACGAATATAATATATAATATTATTTTCGTAAAGCTATCTTATTAATTACTAGCTACTCCTCCAGCTTCCTCCCTCCAGCTTCGGCGTACATATATTACATATATAAACCTTCCTCTTGAATCATTCTATCTATTAAAAACCGCTTCAAAATCCGTTGTGTAGTTTTAAAGATTTAAGCATACATAGAGACAGATAGCGACAGTGACTTTGCTTTATACTATGACTAACTACTCGTCCCGGCTTCGCCCGGGTGTACATGTATTATACATATAAACCTTCCTCTTGAATCACTCTATCTATTAACAACCGCTTCAAAATCCGTTGTGTAGTTTTAAAGATTTAAGTATACATAGGGACAGACAGCGACAGCGACTTTGTTTTATACTATGACTAGCTACTCGCCCCGGCTTCGCCCGGGTGTACATGTATTATACATATAAACCTTCCTCTTGAATCACTCTATCTATTAAAAACCGCTTCAAAATACGTTGTGTAGTTTTAAAGATTTAAGTATACATAGGGACAGACAGCGACAGCGACTTTGCTTTATACTATGACTAACTACTCGCCCCGGCTTCGCCCGGGTGTACATGTATTATACATATAAATCTTCCTCTTGAATCACTCTATCTATTAAAAACCGCTTCAAAATACGTTGTGTAGTTTTAAAGATTTAAGTATACATAGGGACAGACAGCGACAGCGACTTTGCTTTATACTATGACTAACTACTCGCCCCGGCTTCGCCCGGGTGTACATGTATTATACATATAAATCTTCCTCTTGAATCACTCTATCTATTAAAAACCGCTTCAAAATCCGTTGTGTAGTTTTAAAGATTTAAGCATACATAGGAACAGAGAGTGACAGCGACTTTGTGTTATACTGTGTACTGAAGAATGAATTTATTGACAAAATATATGTACATACAATGAAATCTAAAAATTTAGGATAAAATATAACTAAATTCAAATTCTGAATCAAATTCCATAATTATATAAAACACTCAATTGAGTTTGAATTATTATAGCATTCGTTATATGAACTGTACAATGGAAGTCATGTTATCTCGCCACGTTATCACGTTAGGTGCCCCATATCTAAGGTAGAGGAGGTAAGGCAAGGGGAAAGGGGATTTTTTTTAATGGATTATAAGGTTGACCTCCACGCGTTTGCCTGGATTGGTTTCCAGGTTCATGATAAATATAAATAAATAAACCATGGATAATTTACACAGCGTCATCTAGACCCACGGTAATCAGAGCTTGTGTTATGGATACTAGACAACTGATATAAATACTTAGATTTGTAAATACATATATAATATACATCGATACTAGATATCATCGATACCAGACTAATACAAACAATCATACTCATATTTGCACCGTGCGAGGAATCGAACCCGCGACCATCGGAAGTAAAGCGGTGTGATAAACCGCTAGACCACCAAGGTCATTAAATAAAAAAATAAAATCAAGTAATTCCCGGTGAATTTGTCATGATGAGCTAACTGACGTGGCCTCATGTTCATCTTATCATCCTACACTATTGTCTCGCCAATCTAAAGAGTTAGCGCTGACTGATGCACCATCAAATGTCTGTACCATGCCAGGAATCGAACCCGCGATAGGTAGTAACCCATCAAATTTCTGTACCGTCCGAGGAATCGAACCTGCGATGGATAGTAACACAGTGTGCTAAACAGCTAAACCATCGAGGTCATCATTTAAAAAAAACAACGTGACAAAGCTAGTGTGCTACTGTCAAGTTTGTTATCGGTGTTTTCCATCAATGGCTTTGGAATTATCACCTATGTGTATTGGAACAGTTCCAGACACGTTTCGTTGTCACAACCCGCGTGTGACGATGTCATTGAACTATAATTATCTGTATGTATCTGTAAAACAAAAATAAAGTTTAGAAAACAAGAGTGTTTATGACGCACGTCAGTACGCTGCCACATGTGCGATGATCATCAGGGTCATTGTCAATTTGTCACATCAAATCAAATCAAATCAAATCAAAATATATATTTGATCATCGGGGTCAGTGACAATTTGATCACATGTATATATCAAATCAAATCAAAATTCATGTAGGTTTATTACAGACTTATGATATGTCAAATCCACCGTCAGTTCGGAGTGCGTTTGAGCTGAGAATTACTGACAAGAAACTCAGCTCGCATTCTTTTCAAATGAGCTTGTACGTGAATACAAAAATATAGATTAATTTTTAAGTTAAATTAGGGAGCATATTGTGACCACCAGCATATGCTATTGCATTATTGGTCAAAAGAAACTTTTCAATTTAAAAATTAGTGGTATATATTATGCTATGTTTGCGGCGAGATATTGCATCTCTGTGCATTTTCTACCGCATATATCACGGGGAGTGTTCTGAGGAATTGTTCGGATTAATACCAGCTGCTGAGTTTCAACACCGTACCACCCGTACGAAACTGAAATACTATCCTGATCATCTGGATGAATGGCGGTCTTCCACAGTACGGTTTTCTAGAAACTTTTTGCCCCGCACAACCACATTGTGGAATCACCTTCCAGCAACCTTCAAGAAAAGAGCTTATTCCTTTTTAAAAGGCCGACAACGTACTTGCAATTCCCCTGGTGTTGCGGGTGCTCATGGGCGGCGGTAATCACTTACCATCAGGTGAGCCGCATGCTCGTTTGTCCCGTGTTATAAAAAAAAATGTTTATTCAGCCACTTCCCCTGCCACTCGCGCTGCCAGAAATATTGCAGGGCGACAACTGAGCGAGAGGACTGAATGTAAAAACACGCTGCCACTCGCGCTGCTAGTCCTTTGACTCGCGCACGAAAAACCGACAATCGAGGGAGCGCCGGGCAGCACGAGTGGCAGCGCCAATGGTATGGGAAGTGTTTCCACTCGTGTTTACACTCTCGTGCTGCTGACTTCCGTGTTCACTTCTCTGCCCACTCGGGCTGAGTGTAAATTGGACTTTATGTATATATATATATTATTTCTATAGGCTACTGTCTGTCTTTCAATAAAAATAGAAATAGTCTTTATTCAGCTATCCCCAAGGACCCATTCCTCAACCGTTATAAGCGTGTAGAAAAATTTACGCTGGCATCTTTTTTTTTTTTATATAGCAAGAATGTAATGTTATGCCATAGTCAGCGCCTTGATACGTGATCAGCACTATGGGCATCACGTTATCATGAAATACCCGTGATATCACTCATGCGTTGTCATTCCAGATGACTAAGATATCATGTCTCTCATCCTGTAATTTTACAGAGCAATCTGAATGTTACATCCTGTAATAAGCTTACAAAATAAGCTGCATACATGCCTTCTTATAGGGTTAGTGAGTAGTAGCTCGTTTTAGCGATAAGGCCGCCTTTTTCTGAACAGAATGTGATAGTGTTGTTTTGATTTAGCGTCTCTGATGCCTCCTGGCAGGGTTAGTGAGTAGTAGCTCATTTTAGCGATAAGGCCGCCTTTTTCTGAACAGAATGTGATAGTGTTATTTTTGATTTAGCGTCTCTGATGCCTCCTGGCAGGGTTAGTGAGTAGTAGCTCGTTTTAGCGATAAGGCCGCCTGTACAGGACTTCTTACATTCGGGCCGCTGGCTGGTACGACAATTCCTTAGTTTTAAATATTTTTATTTTTATATTAACATTTGGTTGCTATGGTTTTGGTTTTTTTTTTACTGGTTTCATACATAGTATGTTAAGACATTTATTTTATAATATATTGTTACTTTTACATATTGCGCCTTTAATTACCACCATTACAATATAAATGTCGTTTAACTAAAGTTAGCAATTCGTTTTATGGCAATTGCGTAAGGTTTTACAACAAAATACCAGGGTCTGTTATAAATCTGCCTGAAAAAAGATTTAAATGTCAAATAAAACACTTCCTTTGCAAAAAAGCTTACTATAAAATTTAAGAATTCGTTAACGATAATAATGTTTTAATAGAAAAACATAAAATCCATAGCACTGACAATATTATATGATTACGCTAATAATGAGTGTGTAGCGATTTCTATGTTGATTATTGCATGCCTCTTACTTGTTATACTGTAATTATTATATTCAAAAGAGCAACACACAAGTTTCTTGCTCATTCTTCTTGTGATGAATCTGCATTCCGAATGAGTGGTAGAGTAAAAAAATGTGACTATTCAAAAGTGCTTGTAATGAGTTTATTAGAATAAAGATTATTTCTATTTCTATTTCACCATTGTTAGCTGCACCGACCCCAGCGTCCCACCGCCTTTTCCTAAGTAGAATGTAAGTGTAATTTTTTATATTGCGTAGTGACGTGTTCTAATATTTTTACTATTATTATTAGCCATGTATTGCCATACAAACAATAAATGGCAATCATACAATGCATGTCGAAATGTATTAGTTTTCAATACATTTCGATTACAGAGATATCCCCGGTCACTGACCTACCACAAGGATGCACTGCTGAACACCACACCAATTGAAAATCCACCTTAACCACCTACAAACAGAATCTACTATCCTTTCAGTGGAATGCATCAATCGTGATTTGTTATAGATATACGAGTTATTACACTCAACAGATATCAATAGGAATATGTACTTTATGGGGTCAATAGTAGAGTAGAGTTTTGTGTGTTGTTTTAAATATATAATGGCGAGTTATATTAGGTATAGAAAATTGCATTACGTATGAAAATGTTGATACTGGAAAGAGTATATGAGACGAATTAGATTTCAATAACATAGGTAGGTACTAACAGAAATTGTATATGTTCGACCTACATTGAGAATCACTGGCTGTTTTTATATTCGTTTATCCATATTTAAAAATAGCTGTTTCTACTGTTATTTTACTTTATTTTTCTAAAATAAAAGTAGTTAGTTTTTTTTTAATAATCAACCTAGTTAAAATGAAACAATTTCTGAAATTTCCTTTAAGTTAGGAAGTTAGTTTACCTTCGTGAAGATTTTTATCCTAGATTTTCATCTCACCAGGTTTACGAGCACGCAATGTTTTTTATTGTTATATCAAGTTCTTTAAATTTGGCGATATGGAAAATTGAAAAAGCCTTTTCAGAGATTAGAGGGAACAAACAGACAGACAGACAGACAAAAATTGTAAATATGTTAGTTTGATGTATGTACCGTATTTATATTCATATGCATGTAGTAAAAAACGGTTATTTCAATATTACAGACAGACACTCCAATTTTATTTATAAGTATAGAAAACTAGCTGTACACGTGACTTCGTCCGCGTGGAATTTAACTTTATTTTTCTAAAATAAAAGTAGCCTAAGTTACTCCTTATTACATTAGCTACCTTCCAATAAACGTCTCGTCAAAATCGGTTCAGACATTTCAGAGATTAGTCGGAACAAACAGACAGACAGACAAAAATTGTAAAATTTTTTATTTTGGTGTATGTACCGTATTTTTATTCATACGCATGTAGTAAAAAACGTTTATTTCAATATTACAAACAGACACTCCAATTTTATTTATATGTATAGATGAGAGTTCTTTTTATACATTTTTTATAACACTTCTGTCGATGCGCTTTGCTATAATAAACGTCTCTACAAGCATATCTATTATTTTCATTAATTATTATTGTATATATAGCTGTTAATATTCATAATATTATAAACACGAATGTTTGTGAGTATGCATGTTTGTTACTCTTTCACGCAAAAACTACTGAACTGATTTTGATGAAACTTTACAGTAATATAGCTTATACATCAGAATAACGGACCGGAAGACGCAGCGTGGGAAGGCCTCCAGCAAGGTGGACCGACGATCTGGTCAAGATCGTTGGAAGGCATTGGATGCGAGCAGCGCAGGACCGATCGTCGTGGAGATCTTTGGGGGAGGCCTATGTCCAGCAGTGGACGTCTTCCGGGCTGCGATGATGATGATGATGATGATCAGAATAACATATAGGCTATAAATTTCATGTGCATAAAACCGCGGGCACAGCTAGTACATATACATATATATATGTATGTATTTATTAGTTGTAATTTTGTTTTAATTATTATCATTAATATTTTAAATAGTGCCCTCTCTCTCTCCCCCTTTTATATATATATGTTTGGTGCCACTGAAAACTAGCTGTATATTCACCTAGGACATACATTAAAGCTGAGTGGAGCCATTTCAGTGCATTTTTGGATGTAAAAAATGATTATTTTATGTTTATCTTTAATTATCTACATGGTAAATTAAGTTTAATTATATGTACATTTTATTTGCTCTTTTTTTTTCGTTTGTTGTTTATATTGTATTTTTTACATTGCACTGAATAAAATATTTTTCTTTCTTTCTTTCTTTCATATATGTGCTTATTAGATACCTATTTCAATATTAGTATTTTTAATATAATGTTGATAATTAAAGCATATTACAGAAACGAAGAATATATACAAGATCATGGCCTTAGTGGTTGGTAGGACAATTCACACAGCGTCATCTAGACCCAAGTTAAGACAAACATATGGGCTTGATCTGGATTATATTTATATATATTTAAATAAAATAACAAAGCAAACGTTTATCTAATTTAATTTTATATGAGACAACCAAGTGTAAGTTGCATGCGCGCTGCCTATAGAATATATTTATGTATGTATACAGCCATAAACACATAGATGTATTTTTTTTAAATACATACATATTATACATAGAAAACACCCAGACCGACAAACAATCATACCCATGAGGGGTGAAGGGGATTGTTAATAATGAGGACTCATGACCCCCATGGTACACTAGCAATGTACCATGTCAGGTTGACCTCCACGCGGTTCCCCCTGGAAACCATCGTGATAAATTCCTGATGAATTTGTCACAATGGGCTAACTGACCTGACCTCATGCTCATCTTATCATCCTCCACTGGTGCCCCACCAGCGTAAACCATTAGCGCAGGTGGGAGCAATTCCATTATCATCCATAAAAAAAATCATACCTATGAATAGAAATGTTTGTGAGCGAGGAGTCGAAGCCGCGACCATCGGAAGTAAGGCTGTGTATCAAACCACTAGAGCATCGAGGCCGTCATATTAAAAATAATATATGCAATCTTGCTATTATAACATATAATATAGTATTATTATATGTTATATGTTGTTGTAGACTGCTTGGCATCGAAATATGGCTGTTATGACAATACAAATGTTATCATATGACATGTTTTACATGACACTGCACAAACATCTACATACAATACATACATACAGATATATTTACAGTTTGGTCAGCAATTAATTGTGTGAATGTATCAACATTGATATGAAATTTGAGCGGAGAACTTATTGCATATCAAGTAGGTAATATATTGTTGAGAAACTCTTTTAATTTTTTTATATAACACGTAAGTGGCAAACCATTATACGGTCCGTCTGATGGTAAACGATTACCGTTAAACCTATGGTGGCAATGGTGGCTGGCTCATCCGTCATACTCGTGAACGGGTACTGCTTGTGTGGACTGGTCTGCTCTAATCACTATGACTTATTTTCTCTTATTAATTGTTTAACCAGTTGTACATTAGAAATAGAAATAGAAATAATCTTTATTCAAATAAACTCATTACAAGCACTTTTGAATAGTCATATTTTGATTCTACCACTCATTCGGAATGCAGATTCATCACAAGAAGAATGAGCAAGAAACTTGTGTGTTGCTCTTTTTAATAGATGTTTTTTTTTATATAAATAATTACAGTGTAACAAGTAAGAGGCATGCGACAATCAACATAGAAATCGCTACGCACTCATTATTAGTGTAATCAGATAATATTGTCAGTGCTATGTATTTAAAATTTTTCTACAAAAACATTATTATCGTTAACGAATTCTTCAATTTTATAGTAAGCTTTTTTGCAAAGGAAGTGTTTTATTTGACATTTAAATCTTTTTTCTGGCAGATTTATAACAGACTCTGGTATTTTATTGTAAAACCTTACGCAATTGCCATAAAACGAATTACTAACTTTAGCCAAACGACATTTAGGTAAAATCAGTTTGTTATTGTTACGTACGCTTTTATTAGTGCAATCACTAACTCTTTTGAAACTGTCGTGTGGTGATATATTCTTCCTGGCATACATGATATTTTCATAAATATATTGAGAAGCAACGGTGAGGATATTTGATTCCTTAAAGCACTCTCGCAAAGACTCCCTGGAACCCATGCTATAAATGGAGCGAATGGCCCTCTTTTGTAAAATAAATATTGTATTTATATCAGCTGCTTTGCCCCATAACAAAATACCATACGACATAATGCTATGGAAATAGCTAAAGTACACAAGTTTAGCCGTTGCCACGTCTGTTAATTGTTTAATTCTTCTTACCGCATAAGCGGCGGAACTAAGTCGACTCGCTAATTTAGTAATATGAGCGCCCCATTGCAACTTGGAATCTAATGTGATACCTAGAAATACAGTATCATCCACAAAATTAATAGGTTTATTGTCCAACGTGATTTTTGAATCTCCCGGCCTTACATTGGGGAGAGTAAATTTGATACATTTAGTTTTATTTGCATTTAGTAACATGTTATTAGCCGTAAACCATTTTAAAACATAAGAAAGAGCACCGTTTACTTCGTCCAAATCATCAATATGTCGATTGACTTTGAATACTAATGAAGTATCATCAGCAAACAGAACTATGTCAGCTATCTTTTCTACCACATAAGGAAGATCATTTATGTAAACTAAAAATAAGAAAGGACCTAAAATAGAGCCCTGAGGAACACCCATTTTAATACTAGTTCCCTCAGACTTTACACCATTTATTTCGACAACTTGCATTCTATTATTTAGATAGGATTTCATCATGCTTTGTGCTTCATATCTAATACCGGAATGTTCAAGTTTGAGCAAAAGTGTTTCATGTTCAACGCAATCAAATGCTTTTGAAAGATCACAAAATACACCGACTGCATCCTGAGACCTCTCCCAAGAATCAAATATATATTTAATGAGAGCTACACCGGCATCAGTAGTTGATTTACCGGCCGTGAAACCAAATTGTCGACTGTGAAGCAGTTTATTTACTTTAAAGTGTTGCAGCATTTGATTGAGCATAATTTTTTCAAACACCTTACTCAATACTGGTAAGATAGATATAGGCCTATAATTACCTACCACAGTTTTTTCTCCTGACTTAAAGAGTGGAGTTATTTTGCTATGTTTCATTAAATTGGGAAAAACACCATCAGAAATACATTTATTGAAAATAATTACTAAATATGGAGCAATAACATCTATAGCGGTGTTAATAACTTTAACAGACATGCCCCAATGGTCTTCAGTATTTTTTAAATTTAATTGTTTAAATGTTTTAGTAATTGTAGCAATGTCAATAAATGTAAATTTAAATGTAACCGGACAAGAGACAACATTGTCAATAAGGAATGATTTAGCTGTACTAGGAGAAGAGTCCAAAGAGGAAGTAATATCAGTTGGAATATTAGCGAAAAAATTTTCAAAAATATTGACAATTTCTTTTGTGGACGTTACTAGTTTATCATTATAATTTAACGTAAAATCGTTATATGGACTTTTAACTTTGCCAGTTTCTTTGTTAATAATATTCCACACTGTCCTTATCTTATCCTTGGACTCTTTAATTTTTTTATTTAGATAATTAGACTTTGCTACATTACATACCTTTTTAAAAGTTTTTGAGTATCTTTTTACATAATTTACGAATGTACTATCGAAACGGTATTTTTTTTGAGCATATAAATCAAATAATATATTTCTACTTTTAAGAATTCCCTTTGTAGCCCATTCTGAAAATTTTGTTTTGTTAATAATACTGATAGTTTTTTTGTTAAAAGCCTTATTATATTCGTTAGAAACAATATTGAAGAAATCTGTATAAAGTTTGTTAGGTTCATTAGATGGAAGATAAAAATCTAATTTACTACGAACTGATATTTTAAATTTATTTATCTTATAACTAGTCAAGTCTCTTTTTAATAAATTAATTTTCCCAATTTTGTTTAAGTGATTTGGAAAAATAACTATTTGACCACAGTGATCAGAAGGAAGGTTGTTTATTATTATTTTATCTAAATACTCACTGTTGCTAAATATGTTATCCAAGCAAGTAGCAGACGTGGCAGTGATACGAGTGGGTTCGTGGAAGACATTACTCAAGTCAAAAGATTGAAATAAACTCATTAATTTAGTTTTTGTGGTATTCTGTGATAAAATGTCAACATTGAAATCACCACATACTATAATTTTTTTGTTAATATTAAATACTCTTTTTAAAATATCCTCCATTACCTCTTCAAATAAATTATAATCACTATTTGGAGGTCTATATACGCATATAACTATATAATTGTCTAGTTCCACACAGGAAATTTCAATACAACATTCAACAGAAAGATTGCCAATATCACTACGTTCTTGTGTAGTACATTAAATGTTTCTATTTTATTATTTCATTGAATTAGTGCTAATCGGTGGTTTGTATTCACACACTTAAACTTAAATTGTAAGTAAGGATAAATTATTTAAAAGAGCAACACACAAGTTTCTTGCTTGTTCTTCTTGTGATGAGACAGCATTCCGAATGAGCGGTAGATTAAAAAAAAGTATTATGACTATTTAAAAGTGCTTCAATGTAAGTTTATTTGAATAAATGATTTTCTATTCTATTCTATTCTATGGACGCCTGAAACACCACGTGCGCGTTGCCCTTAAAAAACCTTTATATATCTTGAAAACCCAAACTGCAGTGTCGTGAGAAAACCTCGGCAGGTAGTTCATTCCACAGTCTAAGTGTACGCGGGAGGAAGCTCCTCTGAAACCGCACTGTCCGAGACCACTTGGGTTCCAGCGTGTGGTGATGAATTCTGTCGATAGCGAGCGGTGCCGTGGTAAAAGGTAGCAATTATTATTTGCCTTTTTTTTATAACACAGGGGACAAACGAGCATGCGTCTCACCTGATGGTAAGTGATTACCGCCGCCCATGAGCACCCGCAACACCAGGGGAATTACAAGTACGTTGTCGGCCTTTTAAAAAGGAATAAGCTCTTTTCTTGAAGGTTTCAATATCGTATCGGTTCGGAAATACCATTGCTGGAAGGTGATTCCACAATGTGGTTGTGCGTAAGCATTGCCTGCCAAATTTCAGCCCGATCTGTCCAGTGGTTTGTGCTGTGTTGATAGATCACTATGTCAGTCACCTTTGAATTATATATATAGATTTCTAAAATAAAAGCGTGATAATAATAATAATAATCTCAGGACAATTCACACAGCGCCATCTAGACCCAAGTTAAGCTAGCCAAAGCTTGTGTTATGGGTCCTACATAACTGATACAAATACATAGATATCATTGTTTCGTGAATTTTTTCGTTTATAGAAAACACCTTTACCGATACAAACAATCACTCAAGAATACAATTATAATAATCAATACATTTTTTGTGCCGTGAGAGGAATCGAACCCGCGACCGTCGGAAGTAAAGCGGTGTGCTAAACCGATATTTTTTGTGCCGTTAAAGGAATCGAACCCGCGACCGTCGGAAGTCAGGCCGTGTCCTAAACCGATATTTTTTGTGCCGTGAAAGGAATCGAACCCGCGACCGTCGGAAGTAAGGCGGTGTGCTAAACCGATATTTTTAGTGCCGTTAAAGGAATCGAACCCGCGACCGTCGGAAGTAAGGCGGTGTTCTAAACCGATATTTTTTGTGCCGTGAAAGGAATCGAACCCGCGACCGTCGGAAGTAAGGCGGTGTTCTAAACCGATATTTTTTGTGCCGTGAAAGGAATCGAACCCGCGACCGTCGAAAGTAAGGCGGTGTGCTAAACCGCTAGACCACCGAGGCCGTCAAAAAATACTGGCGGAGAAGAAAATATTTCTTTACTACCTGTGACCGCGGTTTCACGCGGTTATTAAATAAAGATTATTTTCATTTCTTGTGTCATTTAACTTCTCGACTGCGGCCTCCACCACACAGACGATTTGACAATAAAATATTATTGGTACTGAGCGTCGTGTTTGTCTACCACAATAAATTGACTAATGTTATATCAAAGGTCGCTGCATTATTAAAAGGGTAAACGTTGTGTAACACAAACGAGTTTTGAACATGTTTACAATATCGGATAATAAAAGTTCTAGAACTTTCGATTGAACCGTAAAACATTTTCTATGCCGGGTTAATAGGTGAGACATGACGCCGCTTAACTTTGTTATAGATAGACAAGCTGTGCCTGCGACTTCGTTCGAGTGGAATAGTGTCTTCTTTAGACCTTAAATAAAGAAAATATATATAGTAACTCAAAAAGCCAAAGAAGAAAGTTATTACATTATTATAGCTTCAAAACTGACAAATTTCCAAACAAACTTTCATCACCTATTTTATTTTACCCCATATCTTATAATATATAACTTAAAGGTGACTGACGTAGTGATCTATCAACGCACAGCCCAAACCACTGGACGGATCGGGCTGAAATTTGGCATGCAGGTAGATGTTATGACGTAGGCATCCGCTAAGAAAGGATTTTGATTAATTCTACCCCCAAAGGGATAAAATAGGGGATGAAAGTTTATATGAAATGTCAATTTTAAACCGATCGGGCTGAGACTTTGCATGCATAAAGCTACTATGACGTAGGCATCCCCTAAGAAAGGATTTTGATAAATTCGACCCCTAAGGGGATAAATTAACGCGAGCGGAGCCGCGGGCAAAAGCTAGTTTTAAATATTATTTTTATTCCAATTAACTATTACTTAGGAACAACACTAATTTAAAATATTATTTTTTTTAAATACAATTTTTTTTAATTTTGTAATTGATGCAATCTATACATATAAATAAAATTGAAGTGTCTGTTTCTTATATTGAAATAACCGTTTTTTACTACGTATATATGAATATAAATACGATATACCTAGATACCAAAATAACATTTTTTACAATTTTTGTCTGTCGGTCTGTTTGTTCCGGCTTAAATGGTTGGACCGATTTTAAAGGGACTTTTTTTGGCAGGTACTCATGTAATAAGGAGTAACTTAGGCTACTTCTAATTTAGAAAATAAAATAAAATTTCACGCAGACGAAGTCGGGAACAGCTAGTAAATAGTATAATTAAAGAATATATTACAATTTCAACATGGAATTACGAGTGTAGTGATAAGGAAGACTCAGTAACAGGCAGCAATTTGCTCAGCTGCCTCACTAAGACCGACTGCAGTGACCAAACAAACTCACAGAATGGGGAATTGAGCACGTGTGGTACAGTAACATGTGTAAACATGTTCCTATAGATTACTAAATGAAATATTTTACTTTATATTCAGGATCGGATATACTGGATCACTCTGGTAGATATATCCTAAAATATGGTCGAGCGCAGTGATGGCTGGCTCATCCGTCATACTCGTGAACGGGTGCTGCTTGTAGGGACTGGTCTGCTCTAATCACTATGACTGATTTCCTCTTATTAATTGTTTAACCAGTTGGTTATGTATTCAATATTTTTTTCTTTTTGAGTATTTAATTGAATTAGTGCTAATCGGTGGTTTGTATTCACACACTTAAACTTAAATTGTAAGTAAGAATAAATTATTTAAAAGAGCAACACACAAGTTTCTTGCTTGTTCTTCTTGTGATGAGACAGCATTCCGAATGAGCGGTAGATTAAAAAAAAAAAAATGTTATGACTATTCAAAAGTGCTTCAATGTAAGTTTATTTGAATAAATGATTTTCTATTCTATTCTATTCTATCAGAGTGATTTTTTTTAAATATCGTCATTTTTTTATTGGGTTGTTTTTTGCTTGGACCTGTAGCACTGCGACCTACAGAGATCTATTGTGCTCGCCCTTTTTAAAGTTCGCTACTTGATCCGTCAGGGACAAGAATTGTAGGATATTCTTAGGAGCGATGGTTTTTATCTCCTCAGGATAGAGTGTAAACTTTCCAAAGGAGATATTTCGTTTATGCATGAGTGGGCTACAACCACATAGGATGTGTAGTGGCGTTTCCTCTTCAGTTTGTCAAAATGTGCAGATCTTTGTTGTGTATTTATAGGTTTGCCATATGTTTGTTTAATTTGCAGTGTCCTGTGAGGGCCCTAGTCATCATGCATATGTTGTTTTTACTCAATAGCAATAGTCTATTGGAGTACCTATTTGTTCTAGTAGCCCGATATTAGGGCTTTTGAATGTACCAATCCTATCATTTTTTTGTTCTACGTACATACGTAGATATGTACATGTATGTATATATATGTATGTGTGTATACACATATATATATATGTAAAATGTACCTATGTCAAATGTGTAAATGTATGTTTATATCAATAATGGTTGTCAATAAATGTTTTTCTATTCTATTCTATTCATTTCGTCATATAACAGTAATTTACGGCGTTGTAGTATAAGCAATATCCTAATTTTTTATTGTTACATTATTTTATATATTAAATATACTCTTTTTTATATTAAAATTTCAGCGCCTTTGACCGCAATCTCATCTGATGTTAAGTGATGTGGTCTAAGTTGTTACAAATAGTGCCTTTACTCTTTACTTAAAAGACCCAATGTTGTAAGAGGCAGGAAAAATAGACGCTGGTAGAGAGTTCCACTCCTTAGCTGCTCGCATAAGGAAAGATGATGCAAAACGGTTAGTTCTAGCAGCTAGGATGTCAACAGTGTAGAGGTGGAGCCGCTCTCTAGGTCTTGTTGTACGTTGATGGAACGGTGCTGGAGGAATGAGATTGTGCAGTTCTTGAGCACATTCGCCAAAATGGAGCCTATAGAACACCGATAGACAAGCTACTTTACGTCGGAAAACTCGATTAGAACTAGCTGTTACTTGTGATTATAATAGTAATATAACTTTTTAATAAATAAAATAATACTTATAAAATTAAAGTAACCTAAGTTATACTTATACCATTAGCTATCTGCATGTGAGAGTCATCAGAATAACTTTATACATGTCAAACCGCTAGCATTACTAGTAAGTACACACATAATATTTAATATTTAATAAGGGTATATTAAGGTTTCTTAAGGGTCGGCAACGCGCGTGATACCCCTGGTGTTTCAGGCGTTCATAGGCTACGGTAACCATTTACCATCAGATTGGCCGTATGCTTGATTGCCACCATCGTAGTGTAAAAAAAAAATATAAATTTCTAATTTTATTTATTTATTTATTTCAGCCTACTGGGCCTTATAGACTAACATACATATGAAATAATATAAAATTAAGATATTTAAATTGTCTGTATGATCACGGTATTGACGACGGCAATCTGCCACGGTAGCGCCGATATACCACACCCTTCGGCCAGTGGTCATCCTTCATGAAGGTGGGCAGCATGTTGGTGGGGACCCGGTCCACAAACACCTTGTAACTCGCATTATGGCTCGACTCCAGCTGCGTCACCGTCAATGTCAGGTTAATCTTGGTACGGATATAATCGACAATATCCTGTCCCTCTATAAATACAAATAGGAAACAATTATTTACGTAATTTTGTAATAAATATTGGAATGTATGAGTTTACTTTGTTGTTCTGTAAAACTGGTGGGATGTGCCAACTATAGGAAGTTACCTTCCTTGAAACAAAGCGATGAACTTCCTACGACTACGTATATGACGAAATATAGTTCCGTACAAATTATATGCAAATAACATGTAATGATATAGAAATTAAATAATACGCACAAATAAAATTAAAAAAAAAAACATACAGAGCGGTTTTAGAGGAGCTTCCTCCCGCGTACACTTCCATTGTGGAATGAACAACCTGCCGAGGTTTTCTCACGAGACTACAGCATGAAGATTTCTCACGAGACTAAAAATCATTTATTCATTTTGGACATTTAACCGCTTATGAACGTCAAATTTTTTATACTATAATTTTTTCCCTACCGTCCAGTTCTGTATATTGTTCTAATTGAGAAGAACTGGAAAAAAACTCAATTGAATTACATTTTTTTAAAGCCAGTTAATCTACAATGTATATTTATATAAGTGTATATATCTAACATTAAATGAAAATCCCGTTCATGAACAACTATTGCCATGCACTTTTGTGATTTAAGTAATTATTTAGTGAGGTAAAGTTAAGTATATCCGTTTTACAAAATTTATCTCAGTAAAGTCGACAATATCGTTAGATACGTGTTGTATATATGTATATAATAAATAACAATATATTTATTATTTATTCATATTATGTGCACATAAATTCATGAATCACATATTGATTTCGTAAATTATGTATACACTCATCACTTGTTTAAATAATATTTCGAGTATGAACATAACAATAACATGTTTTTCCAATATACATATCTTAAATATAAAATTATAATTTTAATATTGAAATTCAATATTATATAAGAAATAAGAACCCACTTGTTTTCATCTGTACAATTATTATAAACTTATATTGCAATGTGAATTTAATATTTTTTTGTTTGTAATGAATTAAATCAAAAAATACTTAATCCGATTGATAAAGATTATATTTGACTATCTCATCCAATATTAAGACTAGTCGTGAGGATATATTTGTTATTTTTGTCCGCATGTCTTCGCGTTTAACGTCATTAACTTGACTACAATTAAACTCTACATTTTGAAAGACTAAAAATAAATTAACAAGTATGAAACTAATTAATTGAGCCGTTCAACAAAAGAATACTTAATTTCATTCATTATAGAATATCACAAAGTCGTTACACAAATATACCAACAGAATTTACAAAAATAATCAATGACTTAACCATCGTAAACGGCCGAACGAAGCAGCTGTGAAAACTTCGCGAAATATTACATACAAGTGTTTCGCAAAATAGTTTGCTTATGACAAATTACAATTACACCAGCCAAATGGGCAAATATGGCAACAAAAGGTCCTTTTGCGGCGTGACTATTGTATTTGTAAAATACGGTGTAAATAACCTTGGTGAAAATGTAATAAATACATATATTAATTGTGAATTTTCAAAGCAATTTAATGCTGATTCATGTATTTATTTCCTGTAACTAGGGATATAATAATCGTATCGTAGAAATTGCAGATTTTGACAAACTGAAGAGGAAACGTAACACGTCTTATGTGGTTGTACCACACTCAGGCATAAACGTAATATCTTCTTTGGTAAGTTTATACTCTATCCTGAGAAGATAAAAACCATCGCTCCTAAGAATATCCTTCAATTCTTGTCCCTGACGGGTCTAGGTAGCGGACTCTGAAAAAGGGCGAGCACCGTATCGTAGAAACTGCAGATTTTGACAAACTGAAGAGGAAACGTAACACATCTTATGTGGTTGTAGCACACTCAGGCATAAACGTAATATCTCCTTTGGAAAGTTTACACTCTATCCTGAGGAGATAAAAACCATCGCTCCTAAGAATATCCTTCAATTCTTGTCCCTGACGGGTCTAGGTAGCGGACTCTGAAAAAGGGCGAGCACAATAGATCTATGTAGGTCGCAGTGCTACAGGTCCAAGCACCTGACAATAGCCCAAACAACCCAATAAAAAAATCGTTGAAGACTTTGATTTTTTTTTCTTAGAAACTATGTCTTACTACTGAAGGAAGTAAGAAGCAGGATTGATATTACGTTAAGGGTCCCTCAAGCATAGAAGGCAATAAAAATGTTGCCAAATTGGAAAAACTAGGGGCAAAAATCGTCCAACAGGGCCCTGAAACTTCTGTGGTACGCCTCAATGCCTAAAACTGGGACATGTCAGACTAAAGTAATAATAATCTCAGGACAATTTACACAGCGCCATCTACACCCAAGTTATACATACATATTCTACATAGCAAACACCCAAACCGATATATCATACTAATGAATACAAAATGTTTATGCCTGGCGAGGAATCAAACCCGCGACCATTGGAAGTAAGGCGGTGTGCTAAAAGAATAATTATTAAATAATTAAACAGCAAGCTTAGTAGAATTAAAGGCCCTAATAAAGAAGCCCTAAGTAAAAACAAAGGCCTAAGTCGGAAGGCCTCCAGCAAGGTGGACCGACGATCTGGTCAAGATCGCTGGAAGGCATTGGATGCGAGCAGCGCAAGACAGATCGTCGTGGAGATCTTTGGGGGAGGCCTATGTCCAGCAGTGGACGTCTTCCGGGCTGCGATGATGATGATGATGAAGTAAAAACAATATATGTGTCATGACTAGAACCCTCGGTAAGAATATCCTTCAATTCTTGTCCCTGATGGGCCCAGCAAACTCTGAAAAAAGATCTCTGTATGTCTCAATGCTACAAGTGTAGACAACTGATATACATACATAGATACATTTTTTGTAAATACATACAAAATATATGAAAACATCCAGACCGATATAAACCATCATACTTATGAGTACAAATGTTTGTACCGTCCGAGGAAGCGAACCCGCGACCATCGGAAGTAAAGTCTGTGTGCTATATTGCTAGACCACTAAGGCAATCGAATTATGAATTGACACAGTTTTATTTTGGTGTCGGCCAGATTTGAACCTACGATCTCGTGACAGTCGGGGTAGTAAACCACCAGGCCACAACGGTTTATAATATATTGGTTACATTCAACATATATAATAATAATAATAATAATAATAATCTCAGGACAATTGATACAGCGCCATCTAGACCCAAGTTAAGCTAGCTAAAGCTTGTGTTATGGGTACTAGATAACTAATACAAATAAATAGATATTTTTTTTGTAAATACTTACATATTATGCATAGAAAATACCCAGACGGATACAAACAATCATACTCATGAACACAAATGTTTGTGCCGAGGAATCGAACCCGCGACCATCGGATGTAAAGCAGTGTGCTAGACCGCTAGACCACCGAGGTCGTCAAATATATGATTAGAAAAACTATAGAAATACAAATGAACATCGACTTCTAAATTACTGGTACATATATTGCATCCATCGTGGGATAAATGCATTTGATCAATGCAAGAAATCTAGTCATTAGATCTTTCTAACTACGGTTTAGCAGTTGCTCTAACCATGTATAGATACGTTCAGTTTTTACTACTTTACATGGGGCTTGTCTTACGTAGATCTAGCTTAAACAAGAACTGCCATCAGTTAAAATTTAACTATATTAATCTTTACAGATTTTACGATATTTCACTTTGTAACGGCCTCGGTGGTCTAGCGATTAGCACACCGGTTCGCTTCCTATAGTCGCTGGTTCGATTCCTCGGTTGTTGTGAGCATTTGTATTCACGAGTATGATTGTTTGTATCGATCTGGGTGTTTTCTATGTACATTAAGTATGTATTTAAAAAAAAATCTATGTATTTATATCAGTTGTCTAGTACCCATAATACAAGCTCTGCTTACCGTGGGACTAGATGGCGCTGTGTTAATTGTCCAGGGTTATTTTTTATTTTATCTTCATTACATTAGATAGTATAAAACAAAAACGCTATCGCTGTCTGTCCCTATATATGCTTAAATCTTTAAAACTACACAACGGATTTTGAAGCAGTCTTTTTTAATAGGTAGAGTGATTCAAGAGGAAGGTTTATATGTATAATACATGTACACCTGAGCGAAGCCGGGGTGGGTAGCTAGTATTCAATATACTCATTTGAAATAACATATAAAAATTGTATCAGTTGAGGTTCCTGCCTGTATTTGTCGACATTTCATGCATTCCATGTTTCTCATACAATACATTCTCATCATCACCTTCTTCCTTATCTTCTCCATTCATTTTCGGACAGTTCGATAGGTATTTATGGCAGTCTTTTGAAGGGTGATGTAGATGTTTTTTTATTTAATTGTTTCAGGCTATGATGTAGGTGATTAGGTATGATACCTGTAGATGAGAGGACTCATCATCTGCTTCTTCCTTATCCCACTTATTTGTGGTCGGCGTAATATGTTTTTCTCTTCTATTCATGTCTGTTCGCAGTCATCGTTATTTACTCCCTTTCTCACCATATCATCTTTCACACAGTCCATCCATCTCTTTTTCGGTCTTCCTCTACCCTTGTAACCATCCACATTCATATGTAACACCGTCCTTAGGATATGATCTTCATTCCTACGCATTACATGTCCATACCACGATAGACGATTACTCACTTTCATACTTCCTCTGATGTATTCTACTACGACTATGGGTATATTATTATTATAAATAAGTGTATGATATATAAATAGCATTGTATTTGAACATATATAAGTTTATATATAACCTTCAGGATCGAATGTATGGTGACATACTAAAAATAATTGATGTACATACAAACGCAGCTGTATGTAAATTGTATGAACGAATGTATTGTAAACACGGAGGTGATATCAAACGCCCATGTAATCCAAGGTTACATTGCTAGTATTTCTTTTCTTTGTCTGTATTAGGAAAACTATATGTTATATATTTTTACTATCTGTTCCCGCGACTGCGTACACGTGGAATTAAACTTTATTTTTTTTAAACAAAGGTAGTCTTAGTTTTTCTTTATTACATCAGCTACTTACTAAAAAAAAGTCCCGTCAAAATCGGTCCAGCCATTTCAGAGATTAGCCGGAACAAACAGACAGACAAAAATTGTAAAAAAAATATATATTTTGGTGTATGCACCGTATTTATATTCATATGCATGTAGTAAAACACGGTTATTTCAATATTACAAACAGACACTCCAATTTTATTTATATATATAGATAATTACAGTATGAACATGATCAAATTTAAATTTTTAAATTCAAATTTGAATTTGATTTTGAATTTGAATTTGAACATGATCCTTGTTGATGATTGTTTAATTACAAATAGAAGTAATGATTTTAATATCGACCGAGTTAGTTTCATTTTTTTATTAAAATAGTGAGGGTACAAAACTGATATGTGAACGGTATTTAGTGATAATTATTCATTCTTGTCCTGGCCACAGCTCTGTTAAGACGTACCAATAAAAAATTACGAATATAAAAAACGTTTACATTTCTGGCAATAGCTAGAAAAACCCATCATCATCTGCTTCTTCCTTATCCCATTAATTTGTGATCGTCGTAATATGTTTTTCTCTTCCATTCATCTCTGTTCATTTACCATCAGATGGGCCGTATGCTTGTTTGCCACCATAGTAGTATAAAAAAAAATGTACACTCGTCCGAAGCGGAGCGGGTAGCTGGTTAATAAAGTGAATTATTGCCAGTGTGGTATAAAAAATACCACTCTGTTCCAGATATTTTATTAGTTATTCTACATCTGTGTCGCTTTATTGAAACACATGTATGGTGCAAATGGTAGTCGTCGCTCCCATGTATTTGTATGTACTATTTCAAGAACTGAATAATTCTAGTTCAAACCGGTTATAGGCGTAATTTAGATTACACAGTGTTCATAAGAAAAAAATTAGAAAGTGATAAAAAAAAATTACATATTTCATTGATTTTATTTATTTATTTATTTATTAAAACTTTAATGCACATAATTGAAAGTACATATGGCGGACTTAACACCATGCATCATTATCTACCAGTCAACCATGGGTGGTGCAGAGAATAATTGTTGGCGGTGCAAATATAAAAAATATATTAAACGATACACATAAAAATATATATGAATAAATAACTACATATACATATATATATATACATAAACCATACATAAATACATATTTAATAATCTGACAATGAAATATCATGTACTGCCACAATAATGGAAATAATTAAAAAAAATTCTGAATTACTTAGCCCTAATATATAATATTATACTAGCTGTTCCCGCGATTTCGACCGCGTGGAATTTAACTTTATTTTTCTAAAATAAAAGTAGCCTAAAGAACGTTATTTTGTTCGTCTTAATTTATTCGTTCCATTAGGTACTGATAGGTTCAAACTAATACATTTATATCCTGCATCATCCCTTATTTTGTCCTCATGGGGGTTGAATTTATCAAAATCCTATTTAAGCGAACGTCTTCATCATAGTAGCTCCAATCTTTAATTTCAGTTCAATCAGTCGAAAATCTAAGAAGATTTATACAAACTTCCATCCCCTATTTTATCCTCTTAGGGGTGGAATTTATCAAAATCCTTTCTTAGGGGATGCCTACGTCATAGTAGCTTTATGCATGCAAAGTCTCAGCCCGATCGGTTTAAAATTGTCAAAGTTTCATACAAATTTTCATCCCCTATTTTATCTCCTTGGGGGTAGAATTAATCAAAATCCTTTCTTAACGGATGTCTACGTCATAACATCTACCTGCATGCCAAATTTCAGCCCGATCCGTCCAGTGGTTTGGGCTGTGCTTTGATAGATCACTATGTAAGTCGCCTTTGAGTTATATATACTCATATTTAGATATATATTAACATTATATGGCTCCGGTGATCTGGTGGTTTAGTACACCGCTTTACTTCCGATGGTCGCAGGTTCGATTCCTCGCACGGTACAAACAGTTGTATTCATGAGTATCTGTAACGGTCTGGGTGTTTTCTATGTATATCATATATATATTTACAAAAAAAAATCTAAGTATTTATATCAGTTGTCTAGTACTGATATCACAAGCTCCGCTTACTATAGGACTAGATGGCGCTGTGTTAATTGTCCAGGGTTATTTATTTATTTAATATTATTTAATATACTTAGTATCAATCAGTGTTTTTCAAATGATGGATTCCCTTTTCTTGGAGTCTGGTTAAGTTTTAATGTAATTATAATTCTACTTTTAAGGAATAGTAAAAACAAAAGTATCTGAATAATATTATAAACGCGAAAGTTTGTAAGTATGGATGTTTGTTACTCTTTCATGCAAAAACTGCTAAACGGATTTTGATGAAACTTTACAGTAACATTGCTTATGTATCAGAATAACATATTTTATTTTATTTATTATAGCCCTTTCTTAATTATTTCTTTTTTTCTTGCTTTTTATACAATATCAAGTTCTTGTTCGTCTGCTTGCTTCAAAGTAAAGACCTCTCTAATCTTGTCCACTCTGTTCTGTCTTGTGTGATCCTGGTCCATAGCTTTCCATAATAACATACAATCTATAATTTAAAAATATATTATTTAAATTGGGTGAAATATAATGATAAACGTCAAATAAGTGTGACGCAGACGATGTTGCGCGGAACAGCTAGTAATATATATAAACGCGAAAGTTTGTATGTACGAATGTTACTCTTTCACGCAAAAACTACTACTACACAGTTAGTAGCTATATAACCGTATGTTAGTTCTAAATCTAGACAAAGATTAGATTTTTAACTAGTCAATTGCTATTTTTCCACGTTTTCAATGTTAAATTACAAACAGACCGACTGAAGGTCAATCAGATCCACAATAAAGATAACTCCACAATTATTGTTCTGTTAACTTATGCAGAATAGTGTTTGCAGCAACCTCACTATAATTGTTAATAACTACACCCATTATGATGATAATATTTACCGTTTACCATCAGGTTGGCCGTATGCTAGATTAGAAGATAATAGAATATATAAGAAGATAGAAAAAGAAAATATATCTATGTATTTGTATCAGTTGTCTAGTACCTATAACACAAGCTTTAGCTAGCTGCAATTCTGCAATAAATTTCACGAGGTTCTCGTCATGCGGTGTGGTGATGTCCACCCTGAAAAGACTGGTTGGGATAAGACCGTTCACCGACATAACGATCCATCACCACGATATCAGGTCTACATATTTTCTCTTTTTTTGTTCGCAAGAATGGTGATGGTCCTGTCACCCGATATGATGATGGATCGGTCCGTGATGATGGAGAGCCTGACGCTGTCGCTTTCGAGGACCGGCTGGGGCTCGTACTTATAGTACGGCAACCTTTCACTCGCGAGGCCGTACTTCAGAGCTAGATCTTGATGGAGTATTTTGGCTACCTGGTTGTGTCTGTGCAAGTACTCAGTGTTGGCAAGAGCTGAACAACCCGAAAGCATAGATTATTGTTATTATAATATTACGACAGTCGTAAATAGTAATAATATAAATGTACGTGTTTGTCTGTCTTTTATCTTAAAATCGTGACTGATTGAAATTTGAATACAATTAATTTACTATTTAAGACTATAGATAAACAATATTAATCTATTCTCAATTTGACCACAGACTAACAATAAACAAAAGAGTATATATGTGTCTGTATGTCATATATGGTAGTGTCTGCAATGTTTTTTACTGATTTAAAGTATTTTAGGCAAATATTAGCATTATGTACTCCTTCTCTATATAAACTACTATCTACACACCCCGGCTACGCACGGGTGTACATGTATTATACATATAAACCTTCCTCTTGAATCACTCTAACTATTAAAAACTGCATCAAAATTCGTTACGTAGTTCTAAAGATTTAAGCACACATAGGGACAGACAGCGACAGCGACTTTATTTTATACTATGTAATGGATCATGACCGGTTGAAATTAGACTATAATTAATTTACCATTTAGTAGGTCTATAGATAAGTAATATTAAAGATAAACAATATTAATCTATTCCCAATTTGACTACAGAGTTTATTTCTCATAGTTTATTGTTAATAAACAAAAGAGTATATATGTGTCTGTATGTCAAATATCTATCTATCTATTTACTCCTCCTCTATATAAACAGCTACACACCCCGGCTTCGCACGGGTGTACATGTATTATACATATAAACCTTCCTCTTGAATCACTCTAACTATTAAAAACCGCATCAAAATTCGTTACGTAGTTCTAAAGATTTAAGCATACATAGGGACGGACCGTGACAGAGATGATAAGAGTGCGAAATTTCATACTCAGTCCGCGGAATTTTCGTAAAATGTTTTATATAGTTTTTGCTTCACGTATAAGTATTATGTATATTAAATTTAAATCAACAATATGTCTTCAGTTATTTGTCATAAACAAAATTATTTACACTAAATATAAAATTACGTAATAAATCACAATTTAATATCGAAGCAGAATTATATAAAGACACATTACAATATGCACTCTGCAAGTAATAAGCACATGTACATATCCAGTTCAATCCAGTTATATCAACCCAGTTTATTATCATCTTTTTGCAAGTCGTCTGCAATATCGCACATTTGCAACTTAAACGATAATGTATCTTAATAATTAACTGTAGAGTTCAATATTTCTTGGCCGACACCCTGGTGGTTACGGCAGAACAACATTGGTGATTAATTTATTCAAATATTATATTTAGTTGTGGCGATAAAGTAAATGCAAAATGGAGGTCGTTCGTCCGACATTGTTATCTCAAGTGTTTATTGTATTTTCGTATAAAATTTAATGATATTGATGTTTCTTATGTTGTAGAGGATTTAATGAGGAAATGGTTTGCAGTGATAAAATTTTAGAAAAACATACACGACTCCATCTATTTTGAAACAAAGCAGTTACTAATTAATCAAGCAATATAATTTAATCTATCTTTGTATAGATTTAGATTTATCTCCTGATAAAAACCATCGCTCCTAAAAATGTCTTTCGATTCTTGTCCCTGACGGGTCTAGGTAGCGAACTCTGAAAAAGGGCGAGCACAATAGATCTATGTAGGTCGCAGTGCTACAGGTCCTAGCACCTATTAATAGCCCAAAATCCCCAATAAAAAAATGACTTGAAGATTAAACATACATGTATATACGATACCTCTGTAGTCTAGCGGTTTAATTACGATGGGGTTCGATTCCTCGCACGGTACATTTGTATTTACGTAGAGTACTAGGTGTTTTCTATGTATATTATGTATTTATTTACAGAAAAATGTATCTAAGTGTTATAAATATTAGTTGTTTATTTACCATATCTAACACAAGCTCCCGGGGGAAAGGGGATTGTTAGTCAGGTTGACCTCCACGCGGTTCCCTCTGGAAACCATCGTGATAAGTTCTTGGTGAATTTGTCACGATGGGCTAACTGGCCTGACCTCATGCTCATCTTATCATCTTCCACTGGTGCCCCGCCAGCGTAAACCGCTAGCGCAGGCGGGTGCACCATTCCATTATCATCCATAAGAAAAAAACACAAGCTCCCTCCTAATATATATCAGGTACTATAAAAGATTACGGGCCAGTGGAATATATGGGATTCTTACTCATCAAAACTCCACGGTGTTCCTCTAAGCCTATTAGAGATTGTCGGAGCCTGTCTATCAGAGGACTCAGGAAATACTGCAGATTTCTCAAGACCTCTTCAGTTATTACCGGCACATTTTTAGTCTTGGGTCCCTGTAGGGTGTAAAGGGAGCCACTTCTCATACGGATGGTGGTTCCCTCCGATCGATCCCCCGTCCAATTCAAACAGGGATCGAAATTACGATGCCCTGAGCCCAGGTTCGAGCCTCTAGCGGTGCCCTCAGTCGTATCCGTCTGGCGTGAGGCTTTCAAGTGCTGCTTCCTGTCGTCCGGTGAAGCTGTAAAGGCCAGCTGCCTTGCCATTAGAGTAGCCCGAAAACAACGGATGGTTATGCGGTTTTGCCTTTCTTTAGAGAGAGGCATTGGACATAGTCCAGCAGTGGTCTGCACAGACTAAAGTCGTATCCGTCTGGCGCGAGGCTTTCAAGTACTGCTTCCTGTCGTCCAGTGAAGCTGTAAAGGCCAGCTGCCTTGCCATTAGAGTAGCCCGAAAACAACGGATGGTTATGCGGTTTTGCCTTTCTTTAGAGAGAGGCATTGGACATAGTCCAGCAGTGGTCTGCAATAGTGATGATGATAATGATGACGAATTAAGAAATACTGATGTGTTTGCTTATTATTAAAACCTGTGTACAATACAAAGTCACGTAACCAGTTATATGAATGTATTTACACATAAGCATAACTTGTTTACTTAGAATGAACACCGTTTTTAAGAACCTGTTTCGTATTAAGCATACATTTAGTAATTTCGATGAATAGAATAGAATAGAAAATCCTTCATTCAAATAAACTTAATTTAAGCACTTTTGAATATTCATAACAGTTATTATCTAGGTAATCTACCACTCATTCGGAAAGCTGTCTCATCACCAGTAGAACGAGCAAGAAACTTGAGTGTTGCTTTTTTAAATAATCCTTGTAAGTTCACATTTTTCAAGTTATAACGTGTGAATACAAACTACCAACTAGCACTAATTTATTAGGGTCAAATATAAATCTATACATATAAATAAAATTGGAGTGTCTGTTTGTAATACTGAAATAACCGTTTTTTACTACATGCATATGAATATAAATACGGTACATACACCAAAATAACATTTTTTACAATTTTTGTCTGTCTGTCTGTTTGTCTATTTGTTCGGGCTAATCTCTGAAATGGCTGGACCGATTTTGACGGGACTTTTTTTGGCAGGTAGCTGATGTAATAAGGAGTAACTTAAAGTTAAATTCCACGCGGACGAAGTCGCGGGTACAGCTAGTATATAATAAGACTGATGATGATGTTGTTTTAAGTCTTTGTAATATATTTTGCTTTAGTTGAAGGGTGAGAAATAAAATCGAAATTACGAAATAGAAATAGAAATAATCTTTATTCAAATAAACTTAATATAAGCACTTTTGAATAGTCAAGTTTTTTTTATTCTACCGCTTATTCAGAATGCAGATTCATCACAAGAAGAATAAGGAAGAAACTTGTGTGTTGCACTTTTAAATAAATATTGAATTACTTATATTTAATTAACAACAAGGATTAGGCATGCGCCAATCAACATAGAAACCGCTACGCATTTATTACGGAGTTAATTAATCATTAAGTGCTATAATATCTTAGTCCTTCTGAGCATTAGTGGTATCACGTGTGTCATATGATAACATGTTCATATACACCGCTTCACTTCCGACGGTCGCGGGTTTGATTCCTGCACGATATAAACATTTGTATTCATGACTACGATTGTTTGTAGCAGACTGGGTTTTTTTATTTCGGAGTACTCTAATGCTGTTGGCCGCAGCTGGCTTTTACAGCTCCACCGGACGATATACGAGTGCAGATGGCAGTCCAAACCAAAGGAAGAACTTATGGAGCGGCTGAAGGCCAACTCCAGCCTGGATACAACTATAGACCGAGGTCGTAATTTCGATCCCCGTTTGAATTGGACGGGGGACCGATCGGATTGGTCAGTCTGGGTGTTTTCTATGTATATTATACATGTATTTACTAACAGTTATCTAGTACCTATGGCACAAGCACTGCTTAACTTGGGAATAGAAAGTTATGTGTATCTTGTCCTGGGTTATGTTTGTTATTATTGATGTGAAAAGTCGAATGATTCCAAAACATACAGTCGAAAGCCAAATAGTATGTGGTCAACACGTGTGGTCCATTTTATCATTTATTACATTGCATAATTATTGTATTTCTTATTCACTTATCATAAAAGACTAAGGTTGTGAACCGACTGTGCGTCACTGTATTGTATAAATTCACTTAATCTAAGATTAAAAACATTATATAAGTATACTAGCTGTCCCGGCAAACGTTGTTTTGCCATATAAATTAATAACGCTATAAAAAAATAGAGGTTGATGATAGAAGGGTAGATGGATAGAAGAAGAATTTAGGATTGTATGTATTTTTGTATGTTGTATCATAAAAAAATAGAAACTAAAAATTTTGTCTAATAAAGAAAAAAAATAGGGGTGGACTACCTCTAATATTTAGGGGGATGAAAAATAAATGTTGGCCGATTCTCAGACCTACTCAATACGCACACAAAATTTCATAAGAATCGGTCAAGCTGTTTCGGAGGAGTATGGGAACGAAAACTGTGACACGAGAATTTTATATATAAGATATAATAATAATAATAATAATTAACACAATATCTTATAGATAGATATAGCTGTAGCTACACACAACATAAAAACTACTATCTGAGATGTAGTTTGCAAAATATCGGATCTTGCAATAGAGGTAGAAACATAATGTCGAGCCGAAACTGTACATATTGTAATTTCATCTACGGGTATTATACCCAAACACTTAAAAATACTTTTAATCAAAATATTCGTAACCTAGTAAAATATATGTCTTACAAAAAACTAGAACATGGAATACTTGTCGCATTACTAGAACATTTCTGACTCCCTCTATAATAACATCTTCACATAGCACAACCTCTCTCACATTTGACTAAGGCTCGTATTAGTGGGTGGGTGTGGGTGAGTATTATCATCTTTTAAAGAAGATAAAAGAAAAGAAAAGAATTCAAATTCAAATTGAAATTCTAAATTAATTCATGTAGGACTTTTTAGCCGCTTATGAACGTCCTTGTTTTATATTATAATTTTACTTTTTTCCCTACCGTCCAGTTCGGTATATAGATCCAATTGAGAAGAACTGGCGCGAAATGCAATTGAATTACTTTTTTTAAAAAAAGTTATTTACAACGTATATTTATAAATGATTCTATGTCTAACATTATTTGAAAATCCAGTGCATGAACAACTATTGCCATTCACGCTCGTCATTTAAGTAATCGTTTAAACATAATAATAAGTTTCCTTATTACAAACCTCTACTGTACTAAATAGAACGATATCAATTAATTTAAAAAAATGTTCTAGATAAATAAGCAGGTCAGTTACGTCACCGGTCGGGCCTCGAACCCGCGACCCGGTATTGTATGCTAAGCCAGTGACTCATCGAACATGTGTAGACTGCTATTAATGATGACCGCGTGTTGTTTACATAATTGTATTAAACTTACAGTTAGTTTGTTTCAGGATTATGCATTACAGGTTTATGTGAAAGAGTTTTTGAGTTATGAGGGGGTCAAAAGTGGCTCCAAATGGTTCGTGTAAATATACACACGGTGCTGCTCGCCAGTTCTCTTACTTGAACTCGTTTTTGACATGCTCCCGCGTGTCTAGATCAAAACTGACGTACATTGTCCTAAAACTGTTTTTGATGATTATTTTTGTGTTATAAAGGTGATACTCCCGGATAATTAAATGTTAGAACTGATAATATTAATATTAAATGATGTATATGTATAAAGTCTATCTAAATATAATTTTTAGTTCAAATTATCATAGATAAGAACCTATTGGTATGCGATTTTTTAATGAATATATGTATAAAGTCCGTGTAAATATAATTCTTAGTTCAAATAAGTTGATAAGACAGTTTTGGTATGCGTTTTTTTATATCTTAAAAAAAATAATTATTATATTATTATTATTGTAACTAACTAGCTGTGAAGTCTGGTTTCACCTGTAGTTTAGTTTAAACAAAATGGCGGCTGTCCTATTTCCCGACCCACTTTATTTTATTTCTAGTTTTTTTTTTTACTTATTTTTCTCGTTGCATTCCTTCTGTACTCACCTCCAAAACATTATATATTGACGACCTCGGTGGTATAGCGGTCTAGCACACCGCTTTACGTCCGATGGTCGCGGGTTCAATTCCTCGCACGGCACAAACATTTGTATTCATGAGTATGATTGTTTGTGTCGGTCTGGGTGTTTTATATATTGACGACCTCGGTGGTATAGCGGTCTAGCACACCGCTTTACGTCCGATGGTCGCGGGTTCGATTACTCAAACGGCACAAACATTTGTATTCATGAGTATGATTGTTTGTATCGGTCTGGGTGTGTTTCATGTATATTATGTATGTATTTACGAAAAAAAAAATGTCTATGTACTTGTATCAGTTATCTAATACCCATAACACAAGCTTTAGGTAGCTTAACGTGGGTCTAGATGGCGCAGTGTGAATTGTCCTGTGATAAAAAAAAAAACCTACGGTCTTCCACATGCATCTATACTACCCGTGCATTTTTTTAATGGATGATTCTGGAATGGTGCACCCGCCTGTGCTAACGGTTTACGCTGGCGGGGCACCAGTGGAGGATGATAAGATGAGCATGATGTCTGGTCAGTTAGCCCATCGTTACATATTCGCCAGCAATTTATGTCGACGATTTCCAGGGGGAATCGTAAAGGCGATGGATGAAAGACGACTGCAATGAAATGAGAATGTTGAGGTGGATGTGTGGTGTGACAAGAATGGATAAGATAAAGAATGAATACATTAGAGGAAGTATGAAAGTGGCACCGGTGTCAGAGAGGTTGAAGAGTAATCGTCTATCATGGTATGGACATGTAATGCGTAGGAACGAGGATAATATTTTAAGAAAGATGTTACAAATGAATGTGGTTGGTTATAAGGGTAGAGGAAGGCCAAAAAAGAGATGGATGGACTGTGTGAAAGATGATATGGTAAGAAAGGAGGTAAATAACGCGATGACTGCGAACAGGGATGAATGGAAGAGAAAAACATATTACGCCGACCCCAAATAAATGGGATAAGGAAGAAGCAGATGATGATGATTTCCAGGGGGAATCGTGAACAAACAAACACTTTAATTTTATTTATCCGTATATACATATATATTAGATAATTGTGTGAAATCTATTTTAACATGCTTCCGAGTTCAAATTACAATCGATAACAAATTATTGGTTTGCGATTTTTTTATTATCATTACATAGTATAAAATAAAGTCGCTGTAGCTGTCTGTCCCTATGTATGCTTAAATCTTTGAAACTATTCTTTGAAGCGATTTTTTTAAATAGATAGAGTGATTCAAGTGGAAGGTTTATATGTATAACTAGCTTTTGCCCTCGGCTTCATCAAAATCCTTTCTTAGATGATGCTTATGTCATAGTAGCTTTATGCATGCAAAGTCTCAGCTCCATCGGTTTAAAATTGACAAAGTTTCATACAAACTTTCATCCCCTTGGGGGTAGAATGAATTAGAATCCTTACTTAGCGAATGTCTACATCATAACATCTACCTGCATGCCAAATTTCAGCCCGATCCGTCCAGTGGTTTGGTCTGTGCGTTGATAGATCACTATGTCAGTCACCTTTGAGTTATATATATTTAAAGTTATGTATACTCGTGCCAACGGATGCCGGGGTGGGTAGTTAGTTTCTTATAAAAAAACTCTTGATAAAGTTATGCGCTGTAATTTAATATAATACATTATTATTAGAACATTATATCATTACTATAATTAATATTATCAGGAGATAAGTTTTTAGTTTGTTCATATTTAATCTGTTTTATTTTGACCCCGTTATCAGTGGACTTGATAAATAATAATAAAAAATTATATACATTATTTTATTATTGTTATTTGAAGGCCTCTGCGGTTTAGCGGTTTTAGCAGATCGCTTTACTTCCGATGGTCGCGGGTTCGAATCGTGTCGTAACCTACTTTCCTGCATTTGAATTATACTGCATCCATATTAATGAATGATGACCATCGACGCCTTTTATGGTGTAGTGGTTTAATATATCGCTTTACAGCCGATGGGTTCGATTCCTCGCGGGGTGCAAACATTTATATTCAAGAGTATGATTGTATCGGTCTGGGTGTTTTCTATGTATAATATGTATGTATTTACGAAAAAGAAAATATCTATGTATTTGTATCAGTTATCTAGTACCCATAACACAAGCTTTAGCTAGCGTAACTTGGGTCTAGATGGCGCTGTGTGAATTGTCCTGAGGTCATTATTATTATTATTATTATAAAATATACCAATCCGCCCCAAAATGCGTATAATAAAAACACAAAAGGACATTCGGGTAATAAGTTTATTGTATTTATTTATTGGAACATACATCGAACAGATTAATCTAAATATATATATAACTCAAAGGTGACTGACATAGTGATCTATCAACGCACAGCCCAAACCACTGTACGGATCGGGCTGAAATTTGGCATACAGGGAGATGTTATGCATCCGCTAAGAAAGCATTCTAATTAATTCTACCCCCAAGGGGATAAAATAGGGGATGAAAGTTTTTTTTTTTTTTTCCATTTATTTTTTTTTTGGGATTTTTGTGCACATAATGTGACGATGACAATCCCATCGTACCTATACTAATTAACAAAAATAAACTAAAAAAACTTAATCTAATATGATACCATCCAGAACAATAACTTGGCTGCATCGGAAGCTGGTTCTGCCAATATTTCATGGAATACTCCTACGTCTAACCTATTTAACATTAAAGCTTGGATGGTATATTCTCTTTTATATGCGTTACGAACACATTCCATTAAAATATGATGCAGATCTTCTTCTTTTCCACAAGCTTCACAATTAGGGGATATCTTTTTTTTCATTAAATAAGCAAATTTATTTAATGGAATGTGTCCGGAACGCAGTCTATTCGCAATAACAATGTGCTGCCTATTAATCTTTGTGAGTGCGAACCATGGAATACGAGGAGGCTGGCACTGTATCGTTTTATACCATATGCCCTTTGACTTAGATCTTTCATCAAAATATTCTTTCCAGCTTTTATAGCACTTTTTTATACTTGCTTAGTATCTCTGAATAGTCTGGAAACACATCAATAATTACTCCTTCAGAGCAGGCTTTTTGGCCAAAGTATCAGCCTTCTCGTTTCCCTGTAGACCTACATGAGCTGGGAGCCACTGCAATGCCAATGTCACATTTTTAATCCTAAAATTATTAATTTTATCTAAAATTTTGTATGCTGTTGATATTCCTCTATATCCGGAAGCGCATTTTAAAATATGGAATAGGGCACTTTTGCTATCCGTACATATGACAATATTACTTACATTTAAACAGTTCAGACAATATGAAAGTGCCATTGAAATTGCAATGAGTTCCGCCGTCATAATCGAGATATTGTTTTTTATTTTATACATTTCGTATGTGTTTCTATCAGGATCGTAATAGGCAGCACCAAGACCGTTGGTAGATTTTGATCCATCTGTAAAAATATATTGCCAATCACCGTATTTCGTATTTAGTTCTTTCA
The DNA here is from genome assembly GCF_030625045.1 of Achroia grisella. Lineage (NCBI taxonomy): Eukaryota > Metazoa > Arthropoda > Insecta > Lepidoptera > Pyralidae > Achroia > Achroia grisella. Next base: position 5,909,454 of record NW_026713022.1, read on the forward strand.
ATACCTCATATTTTAATTGATTAATTTCATAGTCACCTTTTGAACTTTTTATACTATCTACCTCAGTTTTAATTATATTTTTAATATTAAAATTTGTAACCCATGTACTCAGAGTAAACATTTCCAGAGGATCAGATGTCGATATATTCTCTTGTATGGTTTCATTTGAGCAGATTGTCAAAAGAGGTTTTCTCTTTCTATTCCAATATCTATTGTCACATAGTTCACTGAGATTTGAAATTAGTGCAGCCGTTACTTTTGTGGTCCATGACTGAGATTTTAAACAGAATTTATATGCAAGGAACTGTCTTCTGATAAACAAAGGTGGAATACCCAGTTCACATTCCATGACATGTGTTGGTGTGGTTTTAATAAAGCCGCCTATAATCCTTAATGCTTGATTTTGAACAACATCTAATTTGGTCGTATGGCATTTAGCAGCGTTGTCATAGAGTGGGCTCGCATAATCAAACCTACTCCTAATTAATGCTATGTATAATCGTCGTAGATGTACAGGATGCATTCCCCATCCAGATCCCACTAGAACTTTAAGTAAAGTTAAAAATTTTTGTCCCTTTTCCCGGATTTCTTTAATATGCTTTCCCCATCGTAATGACTTATCTAACCATAGACCTAGATATTTAACATTTTGCGCATCCTTTAATGTTTGGTCATTGACAAGTAGTTCTAAAGTTTGTTTCTTATTGCCTCGACTAAAATAGCAGACCTTTGATTTGTTAGCTGACAATTCGAGTCCCAATTCACCTAGTATATTGGCCAATATATTCAAGCAGCTCTGGATGTTTCTTATGCTATCTAAAAAATTATATGCTGTTGCATATAGTACAAAGTCATCTGCATATTGACAGATATAAATTTGTTCCATTCTCTTACAGATTTCTATGGTAGCTATATTAAATAATAAGGGGGATAAAGGGTCTCCTTGAGGGATCCCTTTACTAGTCCATCGTATATGCATTTTACCTTCATCTTCGTCGCTTCTAATCATAAGGTGCCTTTCTTTTAATATTTCCCAGATGTAAGTACACATTTTACGCCCTACTGACAATTCGTCTAGTATATGTACTATTTTTTCTATTAAAATGTTATTATATGCTCCTTCTATATCCAAGAAACAGGCTATTGTTGGTACATTCGTAGAGAATCCAATTTGTATCTGAGTAATCAATCTGGTGAGACAATCCAAACATGATTGAGCTTTTCTAAATCCGGTAGTATTTACAGACATAATTTTGTTTTTCTCCACGAACCATTCAAGACGTTTTACAATCATTAGATGGAAAGTTTTACACAGGCAAGATACTAGTGTGATTGGTCTTAGTTGTTCTTTAGTCGCTTCATTGGATTTTGGAATTGGTATAATGAGCACGTCTCTCCATTGTGAAGGGACGGATCCTGATCGATAAATATGATTGTATATTTTTAGTAAATGTGTCTTAGCTACATCAGGTAGGTTGTAAATCATAGAATATGAGACTTGATCGGTACCTGGAGCCGTACCTTTACTCTTTAAACAATTGAATAATTCTGCAGTTGTAAAGTCAGCGTCGAGATTAGAATTAAAGCCGTTTAATACTGGTGGCGGGGGTGATACCGAATCAGGAGCTAATGTAGCTAGTAGTTTTAACTTTGCTTGTTCTGAGGAGTATGCCTTCTTTTGTTTTAAACCCTTCATCGACCTCATTTTTCGCCACATATCTGCGACTGACGTGGTATCCTGTAAACTATTGCAAAATTTTTGCCAATGCAGAGATTTTGCTCGTCTTATAAGTCGTTGCGCTTCTGAAACTTTCTGTTGCCATATAGATAGGTTTCTAGGTGTAGAATTCCGTCTTAATTGTTTCAGTGCCAATCTGCGTTGAGCTTTAGATATTTCTGGGTTCCAGTATGATTTTGGTTCAAATTTATTTGCGGGGTCCATGCTATATTTTTTTATAGGTATCGATTTGTCAGCAGCCTCGTTGATTACTTTTAGTAGAATATCATACATATTTTGTACATTCATACCTACGTCTATATCAACTAACGTGTTATTTATTACATCTTTATATCTTACCCAATCAGCGCATTTAAAATTTCGTTTATTAATTATATTTGTTTTGTCTCTATACTTAAAGTTAATTTTAATAATCAAATGATCGCTTCCTAGGCCTTCATTAGTCACTTTCCAGTTTGAATTTATTGCGATATCTGTAGTACAGAAAGTTATATCGGGAGCTGTTTGCTGAAGGGAGCCATTAACTACTTTTACTCGTGTAGGGTTGCCGTCATTAATTGAAATATATCCATTATCAAGGGAGCTATCGAATAATTGTGTACCTCTTGTATCAGTTTTACATGACCAATTTGAATGGTGCCCATTAAAATCACCAAGTACAATTGAGTTGGTGGAGAAACATGAAAATATGCTATCCCAATCAAACTGAGAAGTACGTACAGAAGGTGGGCAATATATAGATATAATATTTTTAATAAGTTTACAATTCATTATTTTAATGTTAATAAGTTCTATGCCATTATTCGCTATATCTATTGGATTTATCATTGCTTTTATTGATTTATGACATAGCACAGCTACCCCACCGTAAGAATCATCCCTGTCTTTTCTAAAAATATTATACGCCGATATATTAAAGGCCGATTCTGGTTCTAACCAAGTTTCGCTAATCACTGCTATGTGAATTTTTTCCCTATTTAACAATAGATCAAAATCTACCAACTTAGGTCGTATACTTTGTGAATTCCATTGTAAGATATTAATATCACATTTACTATTGGTGTATCTAGCCATTATTAAACATTTTGTATATTTTATTAATGACATCTCCCTCACTGATAACACTCATAACATAACACATTATTTCTTCCACTATGCTCTTAGTACACATTATAATTTTTTCTTCACATGCTTTTTCGGATAAAATTATTTGTTGCATTTTACGCAATATCTTGATAATCATTGGAACTTTATGTTTTCTATTACTTTCCTTATCATCGTCATTGTTATTCGTTCGCGTCTCAGTGACTGTGTCATCTAATTCAACTTCCCTATTAATTGATTTTAGGTTTCTTTTATTTTTCTTCTTTTTAGGTTTATTTCCTGTCTTGTATGTTATATTTGGTGTTCTTTCATCTGTATTGTTGTCCGAGTCATTTGTTTCCTCATTAACTGTAAATTGATCAATATTAAATTCCTTCGTCATGAGTGCATCACGGTATGATCTATTTAAAGTAGAAGATATATTGTCTGGTATCGAATTAACAGTAGTGAGATTTTGTTTCCTTGTTGTTTTAAGTTTTTGTTGGGCATATAAATTGAGAGCTTGTTTGTAGATACAGTTATTTTTGCTCATTAACTTTCTAATTTCCTGTTCCTTTATAAATAGCGGACATCCTTTGTCAAGTGCCATGTGAGAGCCATTGCAGTTTATACATACAAATTGTGTAGTCTCACAGTTATCATGAGATCCTCCACATTTGGGGCATTTTACTTTATTTGTAGGACAAGCTCGTTTTACGTGGCCAAATTTCCAACATCCCGAGCATTGGGAGACTGGGAATGTATATGTTTCCACCTTGAACCGGCAGCCGTATCCATAAATATACGAGAGCAAAGATGGACTTCGGAAACAAAGACGTATTACTTCGCTGTTAACCCATTGACCCTTGTCTGTTAATCGTTTGAGCCTTCTTACAGATATAATTTCTTGTTCGCTTTCAAATAATTTAGAATTTCGTCTTCTCCTATATCGAGGTCGATGTCTTTAACTACACCATATGTAAAATAAACTTGATTTGACCATTGGCATCTATAATTCAATTCCATAAACTTTTGACAATTTAACAACTTCTCTGCATCTTCTTTATCCTTAAAGGATATAATTAAGCGGTAAGGTCCCTTATACTTAATTCTCAATATATTAGTAATATTTTCAGACTTTAATAACTTTGCCATTCCTATTTGTTTGGGCAGTATATCTTTCGAAGATACAATAATTTCAAAGTTGTCGGTAACATTTTCTTGATTTTTGTTGTTTGACAAACTACGCAGTAATCGTTTTGGTTTTCTAGTAACGGTAATAAATCCATCTTCGTCAGCATCTTTGCTGCCGCTGCTGTCTTCCCTTAACCTTTTTTCCACTTGCCGCTGTATCTCACTATGTACTAACACGGTTTCGTCTACCTGTTCACACTCATTAGTCGCCATATCTTCGCATACGTCACTGTGAACTAACGATTGAATTGAGCTAACGCTCTGTGACCGCACGAAACTATCCATTATCACAAACACAGCTGCACCGATGCATTAGCAACCGGTATACAAAATATGTAAGTAAAATAGATAATAATCAGCGAGCTATGCGCACGTGTGCCTGTCTCAGTCGCCGGCACGGCACTGGGGACGAAAGTTTATATGAAACTTTGACAATTTTAAACCGATCGGGCTGAGACTTTGCATCCATAATACTACTATGACGTAGGCATCCCCTAAGAAAGGATTTTGATAAATTCCACCCCTAGGGGGATAAATTAACGCGAGCGAAGCCGCGTGCAAAAGCTAGTTTTTGATATAAGTACCATATGTCACATGCATTTAATGAAAAGCTGTTAATTTGAAATCATTTAAAAGAGACTTTTAAATTTTATTTATTTGTAATATAGATTGCATTGTATGTATTTGTAATCTAGATGGTGCATTATTACCGTTTAATTTTAATTAAACAGTTGTATAGGGTTCTCACTCACGTCAAAATTATGTTAAACCATACATCAAAGGTTTTTTTTTGAGGCTTGATAATGGAATGGTGCACCCGCCTGCGCTAACGGTTTACGCTGGCGGGGCACCAGTGAAGGATAATATGATGAGCATGAGGTCAGGTCAGTTAGCCAGTGACAGATTAATCAGGAATTTATCTCGATGGTTTCCAGGGGGACCGCGTGGAGGTCGACCCGACATGGTACATTGCTAGCAATGGGGTCAAAAGTCCTCATTACTGACAATCCCCTTCCACCAATTTACGACAAAGGTTATCGCACTATATCCGCACTCTCCATAATATTCTACAATTATTGTGGTTGTTTATTTAACTGTGCAGATTTTTAAAAATAAATTTAAAAAAAATACTCCTCTTCACTCAGAAAGCTGTGCCGTGATGTGTCTGCACTCCAAAAGCGGGGTAATGCAAGGTAATACTAGTGTCACCAGAATTTATGTTTATTTTATGTTTCAGTGTGTAGTTTAAGTTTGATGTTTATTTATATATGGTGGTATGTCGTAAATGTTTGTGTTGTCCGCCTGGATTTATGTATGTATGTGTATTATTATTATTATTTTATTATAATAATAATATAATAATAATCTCAGGACAATTCACACAGCGCCATCTAGACCCAAGTTAAGCTAGCTAGAGCTTGTGTTATGGGTACTAGATAACTGATACATATACATAGATATTTTTTTTTTGTAAATATATACATATTATACATAGAAAACTCCCAGACCGATACAAACAATCATACTCATGAATACAAAATGTTTGTGCCGTGCGAGGAATCGAACCCGCGACCATCGGTCGTAAAGCGGTGTGCTTGACCGCTAGACCACCGAGGTCGTCTATTATGTTTATTGTATAGGTGTCCGCTGAAAACCAGCGTCGTGGCACCCCGTCACGACATATGCTGAGCGGAGATCTAGTTGGTACACTAATTATTAATATAAAATGTAAATTAAATTTTAAAAATTATTTTCAGTGTACCAAATAAACAATTTTCTTTCTTTTTCTTGGTCGCCGTATATAATTATTATAAATAATTACAAGGTACGCCCTACAGATAAGGCTAACACGTTCCTGTTCTCCATAGAGTTACTCAACCCAAACACAAGTTATCGCACTCCGATAACAGTCCGTATTAACATAATAATGTTTGGTTGTTTTAAAATTATTATATACATACAAACATAATAAATAAATCAATCGTCAATCATTACGAACTGACGGTAGGTTTGACATATCATAAGAGTCTGTAATAGACCTACATGAATAAAGATATTTTGAATTTGAATTTGGTTGTGATATAAAAACTAATATACAGAACACTTTATTAAATTTGAAGGTAATCTTATATATAAAATTCTCGTGTCACAATCTTAGTTACCATATTTCTCCCAAACGACTCGACCGATTTTTAAGAAATTTTATATGCATATTCAGTAGGTCTCTGACTCACTAGGAATCGGCTACTATCTATTTTTCATACCCCTAACTGATAAGGGTTGTCAACCCCTAACATTATTGTTTTATTTTTTAGCATTTTTTTTAATTTATAATTTTTATTGTGTCATTAAAAAATACATACAACCCTAAAGTTTCCCCTTCTATCCCTATTTTTTTATAGTGTTATTAATTTTTATGGCAAAACAACGTTTGCCGGGACAGCTAGTATAACTACCAAATATTTGTCTAAGCTGACGTCGATACGAAATACATTATATTTAGATCAAATGTTTGTTTAAAAGATAACCGACGAGAGAAACGATAAATAATAATTTTAACAACTCATATATTTATAAACATATAAACTGATGCAGATTAACCCGTGAAATGTCCGCCTTCCATTGGACTTTAAACCTATCATCATGTATTTTAACCCTTTTATACTTTTTTTTATTATTTATAATACCTATTTCCGGGCTAACTGACCTGACCTCATGCTCATCTTATCATCCTCCACTGGTGCCCCGCCAGCGTAAACCGTTAGCGCAGGCGAGTGCACCATTCCATTATCATCCACAAAAAAAAAATACCTATTTCCCTAGCAATGTACCATGTCAGGTCAAGCTCCACGCGGTTCCCCCTGGAACTTGTCAAATTCCTAGTGAATTTGTCACGAGGGCTAACTGAACTGATCTCATGCTCATCTTATCATCCTCCACTGGTGCTCCGCCAGCGTAAACCGTTAGCGCAGGCGGGAGCACCATTCCATTATCCTCCACAAAAAAAAAAACCTATTTCCCTAGCAATGTACCATGTCAGGTCAACCTCCACGTGACGACCTGGAAACCATCGTGTTAAATTCCTGGTGAATTTGTCACGATGGGCTAACTGACCTGACTTCATGCTCATCTTATCATCCTCCACTGATACCCCGCCAGCGTAAACTGTTAGCGCAGGCGAATGCACCATTCCAATATCACCTACTGGGGGGAAAAGGGATTGTTAGTAATGTGGACTAATGATCCCACTGCTAGCAATGTAGCATGTCAGGTTGACCTCCACGCGGTTTCCCCTGGAAACCATCACGATAAATTCTTCACCACGGGTTAACTGGCCTGACTTCATGTTCATCTTATCATCCTCCACTGGTGCCCCGCGTAATCCGTTAAGGAAAGCGGGTGCACCATTCCCTTATCATCCATAAAAATAACAACACATTGATAATGTTATCTGATTGAACGAAGTTGAGTGCGTAGCGCCTTCTTTGTTGATTGTCACATGTCATCATCATCATCATCGCAGCCCGTAAGACGCCCACTGCTGGACATAGGCCTCCCCCAAAGATCTCCACGACGATTGGTCCTGCGCTGCTCGCATCCAATGCCTTCCAGTGATCTTGACCAGATCGTCGGTGTACCTTGCTGGATGGATGGTCTACCTGTCACATGTCTAATCCTTGTTAATGTAAATTTACTTAAAACAGCATTTATTTAAAAAGCAACACACAAGTTTTTCGCTCATTCTTCTTGTGATGAGACTTCGTTGCGAATGAGTGGTAGTATAAAAAAAAAAGTGACTATTCAATAGTGCTTATATTAGATTTATTTGAAAGATTATTTCTACTTTATGCTCCATATTTTGGAAGTTTTGAAATAAAATTAACAAAATTTGATTGAAAAGTTAACGAAGTAGTAGTCAGAGATACGGCTAATGACGTAAACGATACTGAACTCCCTCATTTGATGAATGATCTTGTTTTTCTCATTGACGATCAACGACTACACTTTCTAGTCTGTGTTTTCTTAGAGATGTTTCAACTCGAGTTACACTTAATTCGAGTTTACTCGAGTTGAATTCTCCCAACTCGAGATGGAAGAATTCAGCTGGTAAATGAACAAATCAAGTGAAAGAGCGAGAGCATGAGTCTGTTGTCGAACAGACAATGACATGAAATTTTCCAATCATTTCATATCATACAATTTTCACTCGTCACAAATGTTTCAATATTGGTTTGAGGTCGTTATAATTTTTTTTTCGCATATTTATCCGGTTATGTTATCATTCCGTAAGTTCTTCTGCGGCTTTGAAGTGCCATTTCTACTCGGATCCTTATGGTTCGGTGAAACTTTCAAGTCTAGCTGCGGCCAAAAACATTAGACTTGTTTGAATAATAAAAAAAACTTTTTATTCCAGGTAACTCGAGTCAACTCGAGTTAACTCGAGTTACGTGAATTTCAACTCGAGTTATCTCGAGTCATGTCATTTATTACGAGTTAGTATATCTCTATGTTTTCTAACTAGAGTTGCCACGAATAGTGATTTGGCCGAATACCGATTATTCAGCAACGCTGTCGGCCGAAGCGCCGATTCGGCGGCCGAATATTCGGCACAAGCTTGTCGAACAACAAGAACCAACCGGTCGCAACCTGTCTCCCTCGTTGCAGGAAGTTTTCTAGGATTGGTTCAAATGCTGAAAAACTTGTCATCCATCATAATTGACCTCTGTTCAATTTTACTTACTAAGAAATTGTAATTTGTTAATAATAGCATAGAATCTTGAGTAATATGACGTCTTTATATAGTTGATTTGGTATTCGGTATTCGGCCGAATAATAATACCTACATGATGATGATGGTGTAAACCCGGCAGATTTCGGCCACGGCGACTGTTTTCTCCTCTCTCTCAACTCCGGTTTTGCCGTTGATGTGCTCGCATGTGGCTTATGTAGTCAATTTTGTTTGTAACAATCCTCGCACATAGCGGGCATGAGAGCGTTCACATAATTATAGCTGAAATAGAAATAGAAATAGAAATAATCTTTATTCAAATAAACTCATTACAAACACTTTTGAATAGTCACATTTTGATTCTACCACTCATTCGGAATGTTCAATAGTGTCAAATGTGTTTGTTTGTTGCTAACAAACAAACACATTTGATGGTAGACGCATAGGTATGTCTGCCCATAAAAAGATTTGATTTACCATCTACCCGCTGCTCTTCAATTTATCCATGATTATAGGGGTTGAAATACTACCGAAATATCGGGAACTCAATAAAATAAATACAACATTAAAATTGAAGAATTCGTTAACGATAATAATGTTTTTATAGAAAAACTTTAAATCCATAGCACTGACTTATTATACTTATCTGATTACATTAATAATGAGTGCGTAGCGACTTTTATGTTTATTACCGCATGCCTCTTACTTGTTATACTGTAATTATTTATATAAAAAATATAAAAAAAATTTTCTTGTGTTCATCACAAGAAGAATGAGCAAGAAACTTGTGTGTTGCTCTTTTTAATAGATGTTTTTTTTATATAAATAATTACAGTATAACAAGTAAGAGGCATGCGACAATCAACATAGAAATCGCTACGCACTCATTATTAGTGTAATCAGGTAATATTGACAGTGCTATGTATTTAAAGTTTTTCTATAAAAAAACATTATTATAGTTAACGAATTCTTCAATTTGATAGTAAGCTTTTTTGCAAAGGAACTGTTTTATTTGACATTTAAATCTTTTTTCTGGCAGATTTATAACAGACTCTGGTATTTTATTGTAAAACCTTACGCAATTGCCATAAAACGAATTACTAACTTTAGCCAAACGACATTTAGGTAAAATGAGTTTGTTGATAACCGCAGGTCGGGCTTTCAGCTCGTCGCGTCTGGCATCCAGCTCAAAGAGCTGCTGGTTTTCAAAGACTAACGGTACATTTAACAAGCGCTCTCCACTCCGGCCGTATATAATATCTACTTACTATTAGGCCGAATACCGAATACCAAATCATAAAGTGCCGCAACACCGACCACGGCAATGTACCTATCCCGCCTACACTACGCTACCAAGGAACAGGACATTGTTGACTACATCCGGACTAAAAGCAACCTGACATTGAGGGTGACGCAGTTGGAATCGAGCCACAACGCGAGCTTCAAAGCGTTCGTGGCCCGGGTCCCCACCAACGTGCTGCCCACCTTCATGAAGGAGGACTACTGGCCGAAGGGGGTGGTCTATCGGCGCTACCGTGGCAGATTGCCGTCGTCAGTGCCGTGACCATAGAGACAATTTTATTTTACATATTTGATTATTATTTCTTATGTATGTTAGTCTATAAGGTATTTATAATATGGGCCATGTAGCCTGAATTAAATAAATAAATAAAATAAAATAAAGAAAGATTGGCCGAATAGGCCGAGTACCGAATAGTAGCCGAATATTCGTGACATCTCTATTTCCAACACTTCAGGAAACGCATTCGAAACAAAAATACTTTTTACAATCTTGATGGATCGCTAAATTAGAGATGCCGCTGTTTCTAACAAATTTAAACCTTGTCTCTTTGGAATAAGTGTTTCTATGTGTGCAGATATGTATATATTTTTTGCACGCTATAGCGCGTTTGCGTCACCACATCAACAGTTATTATGTAATCTATTTTTTTTAATTTATCCTTGAGATAAGCGTTTATCGCGGTGATTTGAAAATGTCAACATTCTTTTATTGATACATATCTTTTATAAGAAATTTTAGAAATGTTCTTCTACATCTATCTATTATATATAAAATTCTGGTGTCACAGACTCCGAAACGGCTTAAACTATTTTGATGAAATGTTATATGTATATTCAGTAAGTCTGGGAATAGGTTTATAAGTAACTAGCTTTTGCCCGCGGCTTTGCTCGCGTTAATTTATCTCCTTATGTGTGGAACTTATCAAAATCCTCTCTTAGGGGATGCCTACGTCATAGTAGCTTTATGGATGCAAAGTCTCAGCCCGATTGGTTTAAAATTGACAAAGTTTCATATAAACTTTCATCCCCTATTTTATCCCCTTGGGGGTAGAATTAATCAAAATCCGTCCTTAGCTAATGCCTACGTCATAACATCTACCTGTATGCCAAATTTCAACCCGATCCGTCCAATGGTTTGGGCAGTACGTTGATAGATCACTACGTCAGTCACCTTTGAGTTATATATATTTAGATGTTATGTTCACCCCTAAGTGTTAAGGGTGCCTCATACCAAAAAGGAGAATAGAGTGACCACCGACATATGCTGTTGCAATTTTTATAAAAGGAAATAGTCTAATCAGTGGCTTAGGGTCAGTGGATAGGATACTCAAAAAAGCATTATTAGTGTATATTACAAGGCGGGTGATGAAGGGCTTCTAGAAATAATTTGTTTGTTATAGGCGTTTTTACCTTAGAATATCTTTGGACGAAAAGATATATCAGAACCTTCGATATATCTTTTCGTCCAAATTACCACAGACGCAGTCTCAAGACGAAGGTTTACGTCCAATGTGTGTTGCCAGTGATGACTTACGACATAGAGACGTGGTCGCTTACTATGGGCCTCATGAATAAGCTCAGAGTCACTCAAAGGGCACCAGAGAGGGCTATACTCGGAGTTTCTCTGCGTGATCGAATCATAAATGAGGAGATCCGCAGAAGAACTAGAGCGATAGACATAGACCTAAGAATTGCGAAGCGGTGGACCGACGGTCTGGTCAAGATCGCTGGCGAAGACGATGGATGCGAGCAGCGCAGGACCGATCGTCGTGGAGATTTTTGGGGGAGGACTTTGTTCAGCAGTGGACGTCTTCCGGGCTGAGATGATGATGATGAGGCATTTCCATCACCAAGGATTCCAGAATTTTCACAACTAGAATTTCTACTTTATATACTGGGATCAAATCGTTTCCCGGCGGCATAAGTCTATTGTTTCCATGCTCATAAAGCTGATATAGTTATTACGAAGCGTCTGACTGATTATGTGGTCTGCTGATAAGAGATAATGTTATTTATTTATTCAATAATAGCATGTTCTTATCTGTGAACACGGTTTCTATTTAAAAATTGATTGGTATTATTTTTACTTGATTAAGATTATATTTCGAAGTATAATAATCATATTTACTTAAATCTTCAACAGTGTACAGTTTGATGCAGTCCTGACTACCAAACTAGTGTGTTCTGCGCTGCTCGCATCCATCGCCTTCCAACAATCTTGACCAGATCGTCGATCCACCTTGCTGGAGGCCTTCCCACGCTGCGTCTTCCGGTCCGCGGTCGCCACTCGAGGACTTTATTGCCCCAACGGCCATCTGTCCTACGAGCTATGTGCCCTACTCATTGCCACTTCAGTTTCGCAATTCTTCGGGAGGAGTCAGTTCCTTCCCCAATTAATTTAATGTATATGTAAAATTATTATTTTACTTGTGTATGTGTGCGTGCGTATTTTTTTGTCTATCTGTCTGTTTATTCTTGGTAATCTCTGTAAGAGGTTTCTTTAAGCGATAAGGCGTTTTGTTTAGCATATTTATGTTAAGATCTGTTTCTAGAAATATTTTTCTATGCACAATAGAGTTATATTGTCTCTGAAATGGTTGGACCAAATTTGATGGGACTTTCATTAGGAGATTGCTCATGTAATAAGGAATAATTTAGCTACTTTTATTATCGATTTTATTTATTTTTAATAATAAATTAAAGTTCAATTTCACGCGTATGAAATCATAGCTAACAGCTAGTAGGTAATAGAAGAGTGAATGTGTGGTTTGTATATGGATATTTTTTATGAAATCCCGAAATTCGAAAATAAAAAACTGTTAAAAATTATTGACATTAATTTGCATTTACTTTTTATGGATATTGTAGTACTGATATCACTATATATTACACAGTGGTCCCCTGAATACACGTGTATTAAGAGGAAATTTAAAAAAATACATTTGTTAGTACACGCAAGGTAGGCCGTAATTTTGTGCCTAAAACCTGGCTTCTCGAGTCATCACGGGATCGATAGGCTTAGGATAATCTGTGGGGCGGTAATTAATGATGGCCGTCCCCGAGCAGCGCTGATCCATTAATCCGGGTGGCGAGGTTATTAGTCCAAGTCGATCCAGGAAGGTTCCAGGAAGGTTTCTGAGTACATGCACGTTCGGATACTTTTTCAATTATCAACTAGTTTTAGATTTGTTGATTAGAGATGTTTTTTTATGACTTCTGGTGAGTGAGAGACAATGATATTTTATTTATTTATTCAAAATTCATGTAAGTCTATTACAGACTCTTATGGTATATCAAATCTACTGTCAGTTTGGAGTGATATCGGTACTTTATACGGTTCAACGATCATGGTGCTATGTGAATTGTCCAGGACTATTATTCCCCTCAGATCGACCCTGCGTCCAATTCAAACAGGAATCGATATTACGATAGTCTAAGCCGAGGTTTGAACCCGTAACGGTGCTCTTAGACTAAAGTCGTATCCGTCAGGCGGGAGTTGGCCTTCAGCCGCTCCATAAGTCTGCGGGTTTGGAGTGCCATCTGCACTCGCCCCTATCGTCCGGTGAAGCAGTAAAGGATAGCTGCTGCAAACTGCATTAGAGTAGTCCGAAAAAAAGGTAAAATTTTGATAACCTCGGTGGTGTAGTGGTTTAGCCTTGCTTCAGATGGTCGAGTTGGTGGCAACTCCTGACATACTGATAAACTATTTTGTGAAATAAATTAACCTGTTAACCGAGGAATTCTTTTTTTAATTACGCAGCATATAACGGGCTGTCTCTCACCAGGACGTGTCAGTACGTCAGCACAATATAGTTTAATGTATATATTCTCGATATGATATATTCCACCCGCTCCAGCTTCCAGGGCCCAGCAGAAATTAAAAAATGTAAAGTTTGACGTTCGACGTATGTATATACGTCCCGCTCGGTTAGTAGGTTAATAATTGAAGTTCCAAAAATATTGTGTCGCTTTATATAATAATGTATATTTTTTTTATCTTATATAAAAAATTCTCGTGTCACGGTTTTCGTTCTCATACTCCTCCGAAACGGCTTGACCGATTTTCATGTAATTTTGTGAGCGTATTAAGTAGATCTGATAATCGGCCAACATCTATTTTTCATCCCCCTAAATGTTAGGGGTAGTCCACCCCTAATTTTTTTTTTTATTTACGGCTAAACAACGTTTGCAGGGACAGCTAGTAATATATATAGAGAATAGTCATTAATACCATCGAACCGATACAATGACAAGAAATACTTGACCTTACTAAAAGATAACTTGAATTACAATGGCAATAGTAGTTCATGCGCCGAATTTTCATTCAATGTTAGATATAGACATCTATATAAGTGACTTTAAAAAAAATCTGTCGAGTTTATTGCCGGTTCATCTAAATATTTAAAAAAAAAGAAATTCAGTTGAGTTTGTCAGTTCTTCTCAATTGAGTCTGTATACTGAATTGGACGGTAGGAAAAAAAATTTACGTTCATAGACAGCTAAAATGTCCTACATGAATAAATGATTTCGTATTTGATTTGACAGATTTTCAAAATTATTTCTCATATAGAAAGCTATGTATATCTGCTGAGTTTCACCACCGTACCACCCGCCAGAAACTGAAATACCATCCTGATCATCAGGATGAATGGGTCTTCCACAGTGCGGTTTTCTAGAAACTTTTTGCCTTGCACAACCACATTGTGGAATCACCTTCCAGCAATGGTATTTCCGAACCCATACGATATTGAAACCTTCAAGAAAAGAGCTTATTCCTTTTTAAAAGGCCGACAACGTACTTGCAATTCCCCTGGTGTTGCGGGTGCTCATGGGCGGCGGTAATCACTTACCAACAGGTGAGCCGCATGCTCGTTTGTCCCCTGTGTTATAAAAAAAAATATATATGTTATGTTTTATTTTAATAACTAATAATATTAAATTTCAGGCTTGTTACCTTAGTCATTACATAGTATAAAACAAAGTCGCTGTCGCTGTCTGTCCGTCTCTATGTATGCTTAAATCTTTAAAACTACGCAACGGATTTTGAAGCGATTTTAATAGATAGAGTGATTCAAGAGGAAGGTTTATATATATAGCTAGCTGTACCTGAGACTTCGTCCGTGTAGATTTTAACTTCATTTTTCTAAGAATAAAAGATTTTTTCTAAAATAAAGGTAGCCTAAGTTACTCCTTATTACATCAGCTATCTGCCAATAAAAGTCCCGTCTAAATCGGTCCAGCCATTTCAGAGTTTAGCCGGAACAAACAGAAAGACAAAAAACGTAAAAAATGTTATTTTGGTGTAAGCACCGTACTTATATTCATATGCATGTAGTAAAAAACGGTTATTTCAATATTACAAACAGACACTGCAATTTTATTTATATGTATAGATATATATACACCCGGGTGAAGACGAGGTGAGTTACTTATACACTACACTACTTAGCAGGCAGAGCTGCGCGTGTGTACTAGTATGGTACATTTGTGGCGACACGTGCAGTTACTGGGCGGGTGCGCACGACCATCGTTGGTTACATTGAGATATTGATGTCAGGGTCCCCGCTCGTGAGTGAATGAACGCACTCCTATGTGTGTGTAAGTACAGTCAGACTGACAATATGTATCTTATTAGAAAGAAAGAAAGAAAGAAAGAAAGAAAGAAAGAAAGAAAGAAAGAAAGAAAGAAAAATATTTTATTCAGTGCAATGTAAAAAATACAATATAAACAACAAACGAAAAAAAAGAGCAAATAAAATGTATATTTACTTTATGTATGAAAGTGGCACCGATGTCGGAGAGGTTAAAGAGTAATCGTCTATCGTTGTATGGGCATGTAATGCGTAGGAATGAAGATCATATCCTAAGGACGGTGTTACATATGAATGTGGATGGTTATAAGGGTAGAGGAAGACCGAAAAAGAGATGGATGGACTGTGTGAAAGATTATCATCTTTCACACATTTCATCTTTTGGTGAGAAAGGGAGTAAATAACGGAATGACTGCGAACAGAGATGAATGGAAGAGAAAAACATATTACGACGACCATAAATAAATGGGATAAGGAAGAAGCAGATGATGATGATGATGTGGAAGTTAAAGTGTTATATGTTGTTTTTTTTATAATTATTTACTATTCTTATGTTATTTGTTTTATTAGTATATTAGATTATTAATAATGTTATAAACGCTTTACAGTAATGTAAGTACAGTCAGACGCACAATTTGTACATATGGATGTTTGTTACACTTTCATGATTTCGATTTTATTGAAACTTTACAGTAAGTAAGTACAGTCAGACGCACAATTTGTGTATTATTAATTTTATTAGTATATTAGACTATTAATAATGTTATAAACACTTTACAGTAATGTAAGTACAGTCAGACGCACAATTTGTGTCTTATTAATTTTATTAATATATTAGACTATTAATAATGTTATAAACGCGAAAGTTTGTAAATATGGATGTGTCACGATTTCGATTTTATTGAAACTTTACAGTAATATAACTTATACATCAGAATAATATATATACCATAAATTTCATGCCAATCAAGACCTATTTAAAAGAGCAACACGCATTTTCCTTGCTAGTTCTTCTTGTGATGAGTCTGTTTTCCGAAAGATTGGTAGAATATAAAACAATATTATATGAACTATTCTAAAGCAGTTATATTAGAATAAAGATTATTTCTATTTCCTAAACATATATTATGTATATACTGTTTTAAACTTGACGAGGTCATTATTTATACATATAATTAGTAAAAATCACGGGATCTTACCACGTTTTATATTTATTTGCTGAGTTCCCGATATTTCGGTAGTGTTTTAACCGCCATGATCACGGGTAAACTGAAGAGCAGCGGGTAGATGGAAAATGAAATCTTTTTATGGGCAGACATATGCGTCTACCTTCACACATCTTCGTTTGTTGTACACTCACAGTATCTTTACGTACATTTAATATTATATAAAAACTTTTAGTATTATATAAAAACCTATTAAAAAGAGCAACACACAAGTTTCTTGCCCATTCTTCTTGTGATGAATCTGCATTCCGAATGAGTGGTAGAATCAAAATATGACTATTCAAAAGTGCTTGTAATGAGTTTATTTGAATAAAGATTATTTCTATTTCTATAAATTATTCAATATGGTTTCCAGCGTGTTTTCATGTAGCAGCTCGGAAGGGTTCATTCCTAGCCCACCTAATGGAAATATCACCGTTGCCTATTTTTTGTGTTATTGGAATGACGATCAAGTAACGGACCACCTGATGGTAAGTATACATGGACATCACGTTATCATATGAATACCGTGATAATGCATTGTCATTCTTGAGGACTAAGATTGAGATCTTTTAAATTCACTAACAAATTGCACCCTACAACCGAACACAGTGATGACTTACGGAACAGAGACGTGGTCGCTAACTATGGGCTCCATCAACAAGCTCAGAGTCACTCAGACGGCAATGGAGAGGGCTATGCTCGGAGTTACTCTGCGTGATCGAATGAGAAATGAGGAGATCCGCAGAAGAACCAGAGTGATCGACATAGCCCGAAGAATTGCGACTTTGAAGTGGCAATGGGCAGGGCACATAGCTCGTAGGACAGATGGCCGCTGGGGCAGTAAAGTCCTCGAGTGGCGACCACGGACCGGAAGACGCAGCGTGGGAAGGCCTCCAGCAGGTGGACCGACGATCTGGTCAAGATCGCTTGGATGCGAGCAGCGCAGGACCGATCGTCGTGAAGATCTTTGGGGGAGGCCTATGTCCAGCAGTGGACGTCTTCCGGGCTGCGATGATGATGATGATGAACCGAAATACAGCAAATAACTTTGACGGCCTCGGTGGTCTAATGGTTTAGTATACTGCCTTAATTCCGATGGTCGCGGGTTCGATTCCTAGCACAAACATTTATATTCATGAATATGATTGTTTGTTGCAGGGTGTTTTTTATGTAAAATATGTATGTATTTACGAAAAAACGCTGTTTACAGTTTAGCTGTGGTAAATTGTTTCATATCCTATAATTTCATTTGATAGGCCAATATAATGTTACATACATGTGTTTTATGAATATAACATACACACAAACATGTTATATCAGTGGAGTAAACTAGTATTTATCAAATGATGCTCGTGCGCATATATATTTATCATTATTTAAACAGACATATACTTTGTAATGGAGGTTTATATAGTTGCATTATTTAACTATGTATATTTGTATATATGTGAACAGACGTTATATATCAGCGATTCCCAAAGTGGTCTATATCGACCCCCAGGGGTCTATGTCAAACTGAAAGGGGTCTATGAAGTTTGGGAACCTTTGTTCTGTATATATCTATACTTTAAGACCAATTAATATCCGCTCCGATCGCCCCCCGTCCAATTCAAACGGGGATCGATATTACGACGGCCTGAGCCGAGGTTCGAACACCTAGTAGTGCCCTCAGACTAAAGTTGTATCCGTCAGGCGGGAGTTGGTCTTCAGCCGTTCCATAAGTCAGAGTATCATCTGCACTCGCCCCTTATCGTCCGGTGAAGCTATAAAGGCCAGCTGCGGCCAACAGCATTAGAGTAGTCTGAAAAAAGTCATTCAGCCGCTCCATAAGTCCTTACTCTGGTTTGGAGTGCCATCTGTACTCGCCCTCTATATCCAGTGAAGCTATAAAGGCCAGCTGCGGCCAACAGCATTAGAGTAGTCTGAAAAAAGTCGTTCAGCCGCTCTATAAATCCTTCCTCGGTTTGGAGTGCCATCAGTACTCGCCCCTATCGTCCGGTGAAGCTATAAAGGATAGCTGCGGCCAAAAGCATTAGAGTAGTCTGAAAAAAGTCATTCAGCCGCTCCATAAGTCCTTACTCTGGTTTGGAGTGCCATCTGTACTCGCCCTCTATATCCAGTGAAGCTATAAAGGCCAGCTGCGGCCAACAGCATTAGAGTAGTCTGAAAAAAGTCGTTCAGCCGCTCTATAAATCCTTCCTCGGTTTGGAGTGCCATCTGTACTCGCCCCCTATCGTCCGGTGAAGCTATAAAGGCCAGCTGCGGCCAACAGCATTAGAGTAGTCTGAAAAAAGTCATTCAGCCGCTCCATAAGTCCTTACTCTGGTTTGGAGTGCCATCTGTACTCGCCCTCTATATCCAGTGAAGCTATAAAGGCCAGCTGCGGCCAACAGCATTAGAGTAGTCTGAAAAAAGTCGTTCAGCCGCTCTATAAATCCTTCCTCGGTTTGGAGTGCCATCTGTACTCGCCCTCTATGTCCCGTGAAGCTGTAAAGGCCAGCTGCGGCCAACAGCATTAGAGTAGTCCGAAAAAAACCAATTTGCAGGTCTACCCCCCTTTTTTAATAAGAAGAAATCATAGATTTGAGATATGTAATAGAAATAGAAATAATCTTTATTCAAATAAACTTAATATAAGCACTTTTGAATTTGAATTCCGAATGCAGATTCATCACAAGAAGAATGAGCAAGAAACTTGTGTGTTGCTCTTTTAAATAACTGCTATTATAATTATATTTACATTAACAAGGATTAGGCATGCGACAATCATCATAGAAACTACGCACTTGATATGATATGACTATGTGATATTCATACTCACCAAAACTACCCGGTATTCCTCTCCGGTCAATCAGAGGCTTCAGGAAATACTGCAGTATACTACCAATGCGTCAGCCTTGACTCACCCTGTAGGATTTTTCATCCCTCTAAATGCTAGGGGTAGTCCACCCCTAAATTTTTTTTTTTAATTTTAAGGCAAAACAACGTTTTATGGGACAGCTAGTAATATATATAGAAAACACCGACACAAACTATCATATTAAAAAAAATTTTGTACTGTACGAGGAATCGTACTCGCGACCATCGAAATTGAAGCAGTGGGTGACTACTGAGTGGTTATTAAAAAATATATTTGAATACTATATACTATATATTATTTTAATTGTAGTTTGCCTTCCCAATGAGAAATGGGATGTAAATTTTTTTAGTGGATGATAATGGAATGGTGCACCCGCTTGCGCTAACGGTTTACGCTGGCGGGGCACCAGTGGAGGATGATAAGATGAGCATGAGGTCAGCCCGTCATGACAAATTCACCAAGAATCGTGACGTCATTTGAAGTTCATGGAATAAAAAATTCTTTATTCAAATAAATTAAGCACTTAAATTAAGTTATTGCTACCTGTTTCCGCGACTTCGTCCGCGTGGAATTTAACTTTATTTCTCTAAAACAAAAGTAGCTAAGTTACTCCTTATTACATAAGCTATCTGCCAAACAAAGTCCCGTCAAAATCGGTCCAGCCATTTCAGAGATTAGCCGGAACAAACAGACAGACAGACAAAAATAGTAAAAAAAAACATTATTTCTATATTACAGACACTCCAATTTTATTTATATGGTTAGATAGGGACAAGACAAGGTACCTCATTAGCCAAAATAATGTACTAAATAAAAGATTTAGGTGGTCCCTAATAAACTGCTATACAGTTAAATCTTTTACTAATAGCATAATTAATCTCAGGACAATTCACACAGCGCCATCTAGACCCAAGTTAAGCTAGCTAAAGCTTGTGTTATGGGTACTAGACAACTGATACAAATACATACATATTTATCGTAATTACATATACATTTCGTATATACATATTTCATATGGTCGAGCGCAGTGATGGCTGGCTCATACGTCATACTCGTGAACGAGTGCTGCTTGTAGGGACTGGTCTGCTCTTATCACTACGACTGATTTAGTCTTATTGTATTTTATATTTGTGCCTAAATAGTAGGTAGTTTGTATTCACACGTTTCGACTTGTAAAATGTGAACTTACAAGGATTGTTTAAAAGAGCAACACACAGTTTCTTGCCTATTCTTCTTGTGATGAGACAGCTTTCCGAATGAGTGGTAGAATTAAAAAAAAATTGTTGACTATTTAAAAGTGCTTAAATTAAATTTATTTGAATAAATGATTTTCTATTCTATTCTATTCATCTTACAAATATTATAAACTCGAAAGTTTGAGAGTATTAATGGATAGATAGATGGTTCTTTTCTATAATGCAAAAACTACTGAACGGATTTTGATGAAACTTTACAGTAATATAGCCTATATATAGGCTATAAATTTCATGCGAGTGAAACCGCGGGACTATTCCATTATAAACAGACCAAAAATAAAATCTGTCGTCTTTGTAATATTAGTATATATAGTATTATATGAACTCTTCTCGCCAACTGAATCATCATCATCATCATCTTAGCCCGGAAGACGTCCACTGCTGGACATAGGCCTCCCCCAAGGATCTCCACGACGATCGGTCCTGCGCTGCTCGCATCCAATGCCTTCCAGTGATCTTGACCAGATCGTCGGTATTGAATATTCAATCTAAAATCATGGTAACATTATTGCAATATTTAATAAGTAATGATTATATTGAGAAGAAGTAGCAAGAAGCTCATCTAAGTGTCTCGTGTTCTGAAGCCAGTTAAAATGCATATTTCATATTTTCTCTCCTCCTTATTGCTGCATTGGAGAAATGGTACATTTTTCCATGAATAAATTGTAAAATTTTGTTAGAATATATTCCGTACGCAATAAATTTTATAAGTAATGCATACTTTAGTATTTTCTTTCTTCCTTTTTGCTGTATTGTAAGAATGTACCACCCGCCAGACTCTAAAATACCATCCTGATCATCTGGATGATTGGCGGTCGTCCACAGTGCGGTTTTCTAGAAACTCTTTGCCAAGCACAACCACATTGTGGAATCACCTTCCAGCAATGGTATTTCCGAACCGATACGTTATTGAAACCTTTATGAAAAGAGCTTATTCCTTTTTAAAAGGCCGACAACGTACTTGCAATTCCCCTGGTGTTGCGGGTGCTCATGGGCGGCGGTAATCACTTACCATCAGGTGAGCCGGATGCTCGTTTGTCCCCTGTGTTATAAAAAAAATGTACTGATTTTCCATATTTGGTTACGAAATGTTTGCATACTCAATATAATTTTGAAGTGGCAATTGTCGCTTGTGAGAATCATTAATTTTTTTCAAAAAATAAAATAAATTAAACAAGCTGTTCCCGCGACTACGTCCGCGTGGAATTTAACTTTATTTTTCTAAAATAAAAGTAGCCTAGAGAACTAAAAATCATTTTGTTCGTCTTAATTTATTCGTTCCATTAGGTACTGATAGATGCATATTTACATCCTGTATCATTTTATCCCCTAGGGGATATCATTTATAATATAAATATAATAGCTTTTGCCGCGGCTTCGCTCGCGTTAATTTATCTCCTTAGGGGTGGAATTTATCAAAATCCTTTCTTAGGGGATGCCTATGTCATAGTAGCTTTATGCATGCAAAGTCTCAGCCCGATCGGTTTAAAATTGACAAAGTTTTATACAAACTTTCATCCCCTATTTTATTCCCTTGGGGGTAGAATTAATCAAAACCCTTTCTTAGCGGATGCCTACGTCATAACATCTACCTGCATGCCAAATTTCAGCCAGATCCGTCCAGTGGTTTGGTCTGTGCGTTGATAGATCACTATATCAGTCAATCTCACTCACCTTTGAGTTACATGTATATATTTAGATTTTGTTAGAAAATATTACTATACATAATAAATTAGTTAACATAATTTTAAAACTGAATAATTAATGCTTAATTTAATTTTTTGTTTCTTCCTTGTTGCCATATTACAGAAAAAGGCACCTTTTTACCTTTCCAAAAGTCATCATATTTGGTAACGAAATGTGTATTTAATATAATATTGAAATGTCAATCATGATCTACGATATTCTTGCCAAGTATAGTCATTCTCAAGGATGAAGTTGATATGCTTCCATGGCAATATGTAAATGTTATAAAAACTCCTACCTAAACTGTACAATACTATTTATAATAAAAACCCAGTTCAAACCGTGTTAAACCGCAAATCTTTTTGTGTGTTCGCATAAATTAGCGATAGGATAGCGTCAAATGAATATAAAAGACACTGTGACCTACAAACGATGTCTATTTGAATAATTATTGTAGCCGAAATAAAATGCATGGGATGTATGCTACATTCGGAACCGATAAACTATTTAAATGGTAACATTTAAATATTTTTTACTGGCAACGCTAAAAGTAAACAGTAACTAACACTACTGTAGCATCAACGCCAATTGCGTTGCTAGACGTCCCGTATTTTAGGCATAGTTTAAAACCAAACGTCCCGGCGGGACTGACTCTGTTCCATATTCTAACCGTGCTCCGTTTCTTTTAATATCGGAAGTAAATTTTACTTCGTCTGGTCGCGGGTTCGATTCCTTCCTTCCTCTCACGGTGCAAACATTTGTATTTTTGAGTATGATTGTTTGTATTGATCTGTATGTTTTGTATTTATAAATGAAATGCATCTAAATATTTACATCAGTTGTCTAGTACTCATAACACAAGCTTTGCTTAGCTTGGGACTAGATGGCGCTGTGCGAATCGTTCTGGCTATTTCTCTTAATTATATTAATCATATGATTCATTATAAATAATACAACTATAGTCACATATCATAAATTGCTTTATTTCCGTTGTCAAGGTTTTATTTGTCCAGGGTTATTATATAGTATATCGCGTTTTCTCTACATTATACAAAACTTATGATTAATTATAAATAATACAAGTACAACCACGGTATACTACTTGTATGCAAGTACAGGCGTCCTGATTATCTTATCTATGTGCGCGTGCGCCGATGCCCGCCTGCACTGCCAAGATCTATTTGTGAGCGCTCACCCCACTCGACATCGAACGATCGGATCCGAGAGAGGAGAGATCGATGCTCATTTGTCATACTTGTGAATTATAAATCACTGTAATAGTACTGCATTCAAATCACAATATATTAATTCATGTAGGTATAACATATGATATCTCAAAAGATACCGTCAGCTCGGAGTACGTTCGAGCTAAGATGACACTCTTATGATATGTCAAAATATACCGTCTTAACCAATTATAAATCAGCGCCATCTAATAGCGAGTAATGAAGCTATAAAAAGGTAGTATGATCATAAAATTGATAAATAATATAAAAACACTATCAAGAAGTTCGCTACAGCTCTAGTAATCCTATAATCGTAATTTGATACGAAACTGAAGGTCTATGGTTACTTTATACTATAATTGAGGGGATTCAGTAGGTACTCAATGAATTATCCAATTACGGCCACATGTTTAGGTACCCATGATTGAGCATTAGAAGGTACCAAGTACCAATCAATGAACAAGCAAATCACTCGCTTCTCATCACGCTAGAGTTGGTTTTAAGACTATTATTTTAGACACGATTTGGTAAACGATCTATTGAAAGAAAGAAAGAAGCATATATTGAGTAGCTTACAAATTTTGAAAACTTGAACAATGACTTTCATTCCAAATGAACTGATGTTCCACCCGATGGAACTGCGTTAACGGTTTACGCTAGCGGGCACCAATGGAGATAAGATAAACATGAGGTCAGGTCAATTAGCTCATCGTGTCAAATTTATCAGGATGGTTTCCAGGGGGAACCGCATGGAGGTCAATCTACTGGTACATTGCTAGCAAGATTTGCTAGATCATTAGTCCACATGACTAAAAATCTTCCCTCCTATTGTTAAGTGTTGGAGCATTGCTACCTACATAGATCTATCGTGCTCGTCCGTTTTTATCAAAGTTCGCTAACTAGGATAGGAAACTATCCATTAGAATGGATCAATCAATCGGATGGGACTAAATTGTCATTGGCTCCCTAAAATATGGTCAAGTGCAGTGTTGGCTGGCTCATACATCATAATCGTGAACGAGTGCTGCTTGTAGGGACTGGTCTGCTCTAATCACTACGACTATTAATCCTATTGTGTATTTAATATCTGACCCTAATAAATTTGTGCCTGTTGGTGGTTTGTATTCACGTTCTTCTTGTGATAAGACAGCTTTCTTTCCTAATGGATGATAATTAAAGAAGTATAAAGTCAGGTCTATTAGCCCATCTTGGCAATTTACCACGATGGTTTACAGTCGGTGCCCGCAGGCTAAAGTCATATCCGTCAGGCGGGAGTTGGCCTTCAGCCGCTTCATAAGTCCTTCCGCTGGTTTGGACTGCCATCTGCACTCGCCCCCTATCATCCGGTAAAGCTGTAAAGACCAGCTGCGGCCAACAGCATTAGAGTAGTCAGAAAAAAAGGATGAGATAGATCAGAAATTATTTTTGATTTAATTTGATTTGATAATAGTAGCATCGTGCGTAACTATTAGTGCATTAGCTCGCATTATTTAACAACCTGATACTGAAATAAAATAATTTTTAACTACACACGTCGCTTCTCGAGGCCACATCTACAGCGTTGTACGCGAGATCTATTTACGTGTACGGCTATAACACGTTGAATAAACGCGATTTCACTTACTAAAGTATTGTCTAACGATCGGACGCAAGGCCGATAATCCGTCAGGCGGGATATAGCCTTCAGCCGCTCCATAAGTTCCTCCACGGGTTTGAAGTGCCATCTGTACTCGCCCCCTATCGGTGAAGCTGTAAAGGCCAGCTGCGGCCAAGAGCATTACAGTAGTCCGGAAATAAAAAATATCATGTATTTATTTATTCTTAAGATTGCCATATGTTTAATTTATCTTTAAGAAAAAGGATATTCATAGTGCATTATTATATTTATCATATTACCAAAATAAAAGACTAAAGTTTTAGATTTTTTTGGCGAGGCTTTTTCTCTATAATAATTGAAGAGATAGGAAAATCATCATCATCATCAACATCGCAGCCCGGAAGACGTCCACTGCTGGACATCTCCCCCAAAGATCTCCGCGATGATCGGTCCTGCGCTGCTCGCATCCAATGCTTTCCAGCGATCTTGATCAGATCGTCGGTCCACCTTGCTGGCCATCCCACGCTGCGTTGTCCGGTCCGTGGTCGCCACTCGAGGACTTTATTGCCCCAACGGCCATCTGTCCTACGAGCTATGTGCCCTGCCCATTGCAACTTCAGAGTCGCAATTCTGCGGGCTATGTCGGTTACTTTGGTTCTTCTGCGGATCTCCTCATTTCTGATTCGAACACGCAGAGTAACTCCGAGCATAGCCCTCTCCATTGCCCTCTAAGTGACTCTGAAGACAGGAAAAGCTTCTAGAAAATTTTCGGCTTCTCAAGTCATGAGAGTGTGAGAGAAAGGGTATATATGATATATCGCTATGTTTGATCCCCTGTGCTACTCCAACGGAGATCGCCATTCTGACGTTATGAGTTCAAACCTTTATTCAGGGTCCTCAAACTAAAGTTGTATCCATCAGGCAATTGGCTTTCCATCCTCTTCAGTTATCTCTTTGGAATTGAACTGCACTACTTCAGTTGTAATGAAATTACTGATGTAGATGGTAGAGGTAGGAATAAAGGTAGATTTAATATGCGTAAGTGGAAATGTGAAAAAAATATTCTGACTGATTTTAACTACAAAAAAAACGAGCATAAAGTATCCGTTGCCATAAAGTTATCATTATTACACATTTTTAGACAGACAAGTTGTATGACGACCTTGTTGCCTTAGCGGTTTAGTGCAGCGCTTTACTTCCTCGGTCATGTGTTCGATTCCTGGTACGGTGCAAACATTATTCATGAGTATAATTCTTTGTATCTGTCTCAATGTTTTGTATATAATATATTATGTACGTATTTATATCAGTTGTCTAGCACAAGCTCTGCTTACCATGGGACTGGATGGCGCTGTGTTATTTACCCAGGGTTATTTATTTATTTTATTTATTATATAAATGGAAACGCTCGAACATCGTTTCCGTGGCCACACACAAACAAACAAGTGCTCGTTCATTTAGTATATGAATTGTCTCAATTGCTCCGTAGATAGCAGTAAATTGGTTAATTGTGGTGATTATTTTTAGACGCGGAACTGGGCTGAATTGGATTAATACAAATTATTTTGTGGTCCACTTGTGAAACGCTGCAATTTTTTATCATTAAACCATTTTGTACCTGTGTGAAAGAAATAATATAAGGGAGTAAATAAAGAGATGACTGCGAACAGGGATGAATGAAAGAGAAAAACATATTACGCCGACCACAAATAAATGATCATGAACCATTTGGTACCTGGTCATAGCTGTCGCAGAGTAAACACAGAAATGCTCCTTTAAATATCTAGGCTGACTTTTAAGTCACATCCTCTATCAACCTCGACCGATTATTTAAAAAAAACGTAAGGCATTTTCATCTTTTTGAATTTAGAATTCGAAAACATCGACCGATTATTTAAAAAAAATGCTCGTTCTTCTTATGATGAGATAGCTTTCCGAATGAGCGGTAGATTAAAAAAAATGTTATGACTATTCAAAAGTGCTTAAATTAGTTATATTTGAATATTTTTTTTATTCTATTCTATTTGGTTTGACGCGATATTGGATACAATCTGGAAACCAAGCCAAGGGTTTCATTTTTAACAAATGAGCATGATGTCTTATGATGGTGCAGCCCAACATTTGGGAGCAATGCTCTTGACACGCAGCGGCAATTTAGATTTTCTGATGGTGATTTGTTTTGGTCGATGAATTACCGCAGCCATTACCCGACATTTTAAAATGAGGGCACGCACATAAGCGTGTGTTTTAACAACATTACGTGATATAACTCAGAGATAATGTAAGTATTTTTGCGGCAAATTGTTAGTAAAATAGACTGGTGTTGGTATTGCCACTGCTAAAAATGTACCAGAGCAATCTCAACGCGATACATCTTGCTTTTTTATTTTTATAGTAGCTGTTCCAGCGACTTCGTCCGCGTGGAATTTAACTTCATTTTTCTAAAATAAAAGTAGCCTAAGTTACTCCTTATTATTATTTTGGCAGGTAGTTGATCTACCTGCCAAAAAAATCCCGTCAAAATCGGTCCAGCCATTTCAGAGATTAGACGGAACAAACAAACATATAGACAGACTAAATCTGTAAAAAAAATATTTTGGTGTATGTACCGCATTTATATTCATATGCATGTAGTAAAAAACGGTTATTTCAATATTACAAACAGACACTCCAATTTTAAATGTATGTATAGATTTTTTTAGTACATAAGGCTCATCGTCATCTTATATATATGTGTAGTTTGTTTATAATATATATTATATGTATGTATATTATATTTTATTATGTACTAGCTACTCACCCTTCGCACGGGTGTACATGTATTATATATATAAACCATCCTCTCGAATCACTCTATCTATTTAAAAAACCGCTTCAAAATCCGTTGCGTAGTTTTAAAGTTTTAAGCATACATAGGGACGGACAGACAGCGACAGCGTCTTTGTTTTATACTATGTCATGATAATATATATATATATATATATTTAATATATTTTTATTCAATTAACTAAATCACCATCGAGTATCTCTGCACTCCCTAAGGTTGGTAGAGAATGCTAATAGCATAAGGCCCGCCTATTGTACATTTCAATAAAGTTTAAATAAATAATTATACATGTTTAGACTGGAACACAACTACTATTTTAATTAAAAATAAATAACAGTAAAAAAATATATTTTTCCCAAAAGGGCTCGCAGCGAAGAAGTAACAAGAATTAAAAAAGAAGAAAGAATACATATAAAAAAATAGATATCAAAAAGATATAGTTTATAAAAAGAATGGTAGACAAGCTGCCAGCAACACATGTCAGTAGAACATTTTTTTTTAAACCACGTAATTGGCATACAGTCATACGGACCATCTGATGGTAAATGGTTACCGTAGCCTATGGACGCCTGAAACACCAGGGATGTCACATGTGCGTTGCCGACCCTTAAGAAACCTTAATACACCCTGAAAAACCCCATGCTGTAGTCTCTCGAGAAAACCTCAGGTAGTTCATTCCACATTCCAGGCTCCTCTGAAACCGCACTTTTTTTTAGGATGATAATGGAATTGTGGACCCGCCTGCGCTAACTGTTTACGCTGGCGGGACACCAGTGGAGGATAATAAGATGAGCATGAGGTCAGGTCAGTTAGCCCATCGTGACAAGTTCACCAAGAATTTATCACGATGGTTTCCAGGGGAAACCGCGTGGAGGTCAACCTGACATGGTGCATTGCTAGCAATGGGGTTATTAGTCCACATTACTAACAATACCCTCCTGCTGAAACCGCACTGTCCGAGACCACTTAGGTTCCAGCGTGTGGAATTCCCTGTCGATGGCGAGCGGTGCGATATATTGTCTGTGCTTCTTTAAAAGTATTAAGATGGCGTTTCCTAATGACCTCTCATATTTAGATAATTGTTACTATGTAGATACGGACAGCAGTTGCTTTATTAGTATAAATAATAATATAAATTATACTTTTAGATAATATATATTTAGATCGTTGTCAGGTTTGAACTGGTTTACTGGTTTAACTTTATTTTATTTAGTTCTTCCTGCTTGCTGATAAGATCATCATCGCAGCCCGGAAGACGTCCACTGCTGGACATAGGCCTCCCCCAAAGATCTTCACGACGATCGGTACTGCGCTGCTCGTATCCAATGCCTTCCAGCGATCTTGACCAGATCGTCGGTCCACCTTGCTGGAGGCCTTCCCACGCTGCGTCTTCTGGTCCGTGGTCGCCACTCGAGGACTTTACTGCCCCAACGGCCATCTGTCCTACGAGCTATGTGCCCTGCCCATTGCCACTTCAGAGTCGCAATTCTTCGGGCTATGTCGGTCACTCTGGTTCTTCTGCGGATCTCCTCATTTCTGATTCGATCACGCAGAGTAACTCCGAGCATAGCCCTCTCCATTGCCCTCTGAGTGACTCTGAGCTTGTTGATGGAGCACATAGTTAGCGACCACTGCTGATAAGATAGGTACAAGTAAACATCGTGTGGTAAGCACATTGAATATGCCAGATGAAAGTAGAACAGAAGAACCCGTGGAGAAGATTTTTAGTAATGCGGATATTGCATAATTCATACACTAAATATAGTGACACACTGTCCAAGGAATCAAACGGTGATACTTTACAATAACAACTCGATGGATTTTTATTATTTTGTTTAATTCCGATACAATTAACATGTGTGAGATCACAAATATTCAGTGAGGAAATCTGACCAGCCACGACCTTCTCCAGTGGCGATCAAATTCCGACCGTTCGATATGGGTGTAGACTCCATGTAGTTTCCACACCGAAGTTAGACTGTTTCAAGATACTCCACTACGTCTTTTATATTATTTAAAGCATAGGCTGCACCAATCAGAGTTTTCACCCATTACAATATTTAATTTACAATATCTCATTATTAAATTTACCTATACCGACCAACGTTAGAACTGTAGTGGGTGCCCTCAGACTAAAGTCGTATCAAACGGGAATCGACCTTCAACCGCTCCATAGTCCTGCAGGTTTGAAGTGTCATCTGCACTCGCCCGCTAACATCCGGTGAAGCTGTAAAGTCCAGCTGCGGCCAACAGCATTAGAGTAGTTCGTAAAAGAGACTACACTACCTCGCTCTTCATAATTTCTCATCTCCATGATTGATAGACCGTTTGTTTATAAATTGATAGAAAAAATACACATTTCACATTTAATATATACAAGAGTTGGATCGGTTTCGCAAACCGGCTAAACTGAACATTGTAACACATGTATGCGCATGCGCAAACATACTAAAAATATCTAAAAGGGCTCTCGAGAGAAATAACAAAATTGTAC
Organism: Achroia grisella; assembly: GCF_030625045.1. NCBI lineage: Eukaryota > Metazoa > Arthropoda > Insecta > Lepidoptera > Pyralidae > Achroia > Achroia grisella. The sequence goes on from NW_026713022.1 coordinate 5,940,245, forward strand.
ATGCCGATACATTAGCTACTATTATCTTTATTCCGCACGTATAAGGTTTATATTACATTGGCAGTGTTCAGTGGAGGATAACATTGGATTGGCTGTTATGAACGATTTTGTTAACGGCAGTTAATTTATTTGTTTGTCAGTCCGTACGTAGGTAAGATGATGCTGTGCTTATATTGTTATTATTAATATTATTAACTGAGCTAACAAAGCAGTTTAAATGTATGTTTGTTCGCATACTACATGGTAGTCCCTCCGATCGATCCCCCGTCCAATTTTCGATTCGATGTCAGGGTCTGAGCCGAGGTTCGAACCCCTAGTGATGCCCTCAGACTAGATAGATAGATAGATAATTGATTTATTGCCAACATAACACAAATAATACAATTTACAATAAGACACAAAACAAGAAATAAATAATAACATGGAAGTTGGCAATAGGAGCTGCCTCAGCTGTTGCTGATATAAGCACAACCTCAATGAGGTGCACCTATACAGTGCTGGTTTTCAGGCAGCCCCCATTACTCATAAAAAAAACTAAGATGCGGGTTTTTTACTACATACAGATACATATAATTTAAACACAAAAAAAAATATATTTAATAAGATCTAGGATACACAAATATAAATATATATAGAATGAATTACAATATTCAATGCTCACAAAAACCGAAATCAGTTACAATAACAGTATCAAAAGGAAAAAAAAAATCTACTAATCGACTAAAGTCGTATCCGTCAGGCGGGAGCTGGCCTTCAGCCGTTCCATAAGTCCTTCCGCGGGTTTGGAGTGCCATCTGCACTCGCCCCCTATCGTCCGGTGAAGCTGTAAAGGCCAGCTGCGGCCAACAGCATTAGAGTAGTCCGAAAAAAAACCTACATGGTAACATGTCTTCTTTTCGATTCCTACATATGTCAATAATAATCCAAGATAATTCACACAGCGCCATCTAGTTCCAAGCTATCTTAAGCTACTATGCCATTGATATAAATACTAAAATAGTTTTTTGTAAATGTACATCATTACATAGTATAAAACAAAACTATCGCTGTCTGTCCGTCTCTATGTATGCTTAAAACTTTAAAACTACGCAACGGATTTTGAAGCGGTTCTTTTATAGATAGAATGATTCTAGAGGAAGGTTTATATGTATAATACATGTACACTCGGACGAAGCCGGCGCGAGTATCTAGTTGAAAATAAAACAGAATCACGAGACTTCATCATTAAAATAAGAAAATAAATGTAATATTTTATTTACCCGAAACGACTCTTATTCTTTTTTTTTTAATTTAAACCATTCCCACTAAAAGTAAACGATGTTATCTGGGTCTTTAAAAACCTGATATATAAAAATAAACGTTGCAAAACATTCAGTTATAAAATATATTACTAGCTGCCGCGACTTCGTCCGCGTGGAATTTAACTTTATTCATCAAAAATAAAAATAGCCTAAGTTACTTCTTATTACGTCAGCTATCTGTAAAAAAGTCCCGTCAAAATCGGTCCAGCCATTTCAGAGATTAGCCGGAACAAACAGATAGACAGACAAAATATGTAAAAAAAATATTTTGATATATATACCGTACTTACATTCATGTAGTAAAAAACGTTTTTTTCAATATTACAATCAGACACTACAATTTTATTTATATGTATAGATGAATGTGAACTCTGTCTGTTTGTCTGCCATCACTTTTAACATTTAAGTAATGGATTTTGATACAGAGATAGATTGGAGCTTGACGAAGAATTTCTTCTTCAGTACAATCTTGACTTCAGTCAATAAACCTTAGTCAATAAATTCTGATCGTGTTTTTTTTTGGACTACTCTAATGCTGTTGGCCGCAGCTGGCCTTTACAGCTTCACCGGACGTTAGGGGGCGAGTGGAGATGACACTCCAAACCCGCGGAAGGACTTATGGAGCGGCTGAAGGCCAACTACTGCCTGACGGATACGACTTTAGTCTGAGGGCACCACTAGGGTTTCGATCCTCGGCTCAGGCCGTCGTAATATCGATCCCCGTTTGAATTGGACGGGGGATCGATCGGAGTAGTTCCGGTTGTGGTACTCATGATGGTATAAGTGGATTGTCTTGTTGTTCTCCGTGGCTATAGAGTAACCGTATTTTTTCTCTGTCTGGTACGCTTTTTGACTATGGATTTATTTACAAAAAAAAAAATTAATCTATTATTTTTTTTTGTAAATATAATGTATATAAAAATACTTAAACTGATGCAAACGTTCACACTGATTATAAATGTTTGTATCGTGGGAGATATCGAACCTACGACAATCAGAAGAATGGCTATATGCTAAACCACTAGACTACCGAGAATGTCAAAATAATGATAACTCAAATTACTTATTTTATGCAAACGCAGTCGCAGGCCTCAGTTAGTATCTAAACGTTAATAATATCACTTGGTAACAAGTTCAAAACTTACAGGAAAGTCGAATTGACTCGTTCACATGGCGACGTGATCTAAAAATAAATAATCACACACACTCATCCCATTTGAGACACGGTACATTTAACTGCTAATGTTTGTAGAGAGTTCAATACGAATGTGCTGCACGTTTCGACACAGTGCCTGCAGTTGGAAATCGCACTCTTCAATTGAAAGTCGGGCCTTAATTGTGTTGTTTACCACTGGCAACTGGCAGCACGCTGGATTTACACCATGACTGTCTACTCCGAAAATAAAATCGTCACTAATAATTCTGTTAACATTGCTCACTTCGCTATACATGGAAGTTTTTATTCAAGACTTTTTGGTCTCAGTTGTATTGGAACAGAACATGTAAATGGAATCTCGTATTCATCGATAGTAATTGAAGGAGTAGCATCTGCTGGTGATGGCATTATACCGGGTGTAGTACCGTTAAAATTTACAGTGTTTACTCTGTTATTTCCAGTTACAAATCTCAACGGAGAGATTTTAATTCTAATTTCACAATTGTAATGGAAATTAGACTGTGCTTTGACTTACTTATTATTCTATTAGAATTTGCAGCCTTTTGACTGTGCTTTGACTTACTGATTTATTAGAATTTGCAGCATTTTCATTTCCTGCGAGTGATTAACAGTTTCCGGAACACCGCTGTAATCCCTTTCTGTTTCGCTAATTGGGAAACAAAATTTCTTTCTCGGTTTTTCTTTTGAAAATATTAGTTTAAATGCGCAGATCGCTGATGTTCAATCTACAGATTCCTTTGGGTTGTTATTTCTTTTTTTTTAATTTAATGACGGTAATTGAACAAATTGCCTTTGACTTTCGCTGTCCAGTCTGCTTGAGAAATGATTCTTTATTCGCATAAAGATTATTTCATTTCATGTTATTACAAACATTTAATCTAAATATACATAACTCAAAGGTGACTGACGTAGTGATCTATCAACGCACAGCCCAAACCACTGGTCGGATCGGACTGAAATTTGGCATGCAGGTAGATGTTATGACGTAGGCATCCACTAAGAAAGGATTTTGATTAATTCTATCCCCATGGAGATAAAATAGGGGATGAACCCCTATTTTATCTCCATGGGGATAGAAGTTTGTATGAATCTTTGTCAATTTTAAACCGAACGGACTGAGACTTTGCATGCATAAAGCTACTATGACGTAGGTAAATTCCACCCCCTAGGGTATAAATTAACGCGAGCGAAGCCGCGAGCAAAAGCTAGTTAAAATATAATTTTGAATGAATGAATGAAACTCTTTATTGTTCCTCTCACAGAAAATACAATTATGTATAAAATGATAAAAAAATATATAATACAATAAACAAGACAAAGAGGTAACAATGGGCGCCCTTATCGCTAAACAGCGATCTCTTCCAGGCAACCTTACGATGGAGAGAAGTGATTACATTTGCGTCTGGTAGAGATGTAATGATGGTAACAATATTGGAAGAAAAGTATAAATATATATATAACATAATATATTCATGGTGAAAAGTGATTTTATTGTAATCTTTATAAAAACAACAAAAGTTTCAGTGTGTACCTACATAGTCGTGGGCTCAAGTTATAAACAACTATATATATGAAGGAATCCTTGAGTTTGACCGCTTGTCACTTCCGTTGTATCTCATTTGAGTTTAGATTTTGTAATATTTATTATTTGACCTCTATGTGTCATTGTTTGTTACATATATATACATATTTACATATTCAATCCACAAGAACAAATATATTCTAAAATTAGGTTATGTTACTTATGCCATTTTGCTTACTTTTTTTACGTAACTGTAATCATCGACCATCAGACAGCCTGCCATGTGGTAATACCACTTACCATCGTCTCTATACATGAACAATAATCATAACATAGTATAAAACAAAGTCGTTGTCGCTAACTGTCCCTATGTATGCTAAAATCTTTAAAACTGAGCAAAGGATTTTGTAGCGGTTTTTTTTAATAGATAGAGTGATTCAAAAGGAAGGTTTAAATGTATAATACATGTACACCCGGGCGAAGCCGGGCGAGTAGCTAATTTAAATATATAGCAATAACCCTAAACTTTTAATTAACATATGAATGTCATATAATATAATAGGTATATGAATAAATATGATATATACTACAAATATATATTAAATATTAATAAATTATTATAATAACAATTTTGTTATTTTTTGCCCACGCTTTTATCCGCATGAAGTTTATAACACATGTGTTATTCTTTATTCTGATATATTAGCTATATCACTGTAAAATTTCATCGAAATCCTTTCAGTAGTTTTTGCATGAAAGCGTAACAAACATCCATACATGCATACAGACAAGCTGGCTCATCCGTCATACTCGTGAACGGGTGCTGCTTGTGGGGACTGATCTGTTCATGTTGCGAACACTGATTAGACTTTTTGCTTTTGCAATAGCATATGCTGGTGGTCACTCTATTTTCCCAAATTTGAATTTAAATGAATCTGTATTATTGTAAACATATACAATTTTCTTCTCAGTTCTTCTTATCTCGAAATCATTCCGAACTGATGGTAGATTTGACATATCATAAGAGTCTGTAATAGACCTACATGAATAAAGATATTTTGAATTTGAATTTGAATTTGAGAATCTTATATATAAAATTCTCGTGTCACAGTTTTCGTTTCCATACTCCTCCGAAACGGCTTGACCGATTCTCATGAAATTTTGTGAGCGTATTGAGTAGGTCTGAGAATCGGCCAACATCTATTTTTCATCCCCCTAAATGTTAGGGGTAGTCCACCCCTAATTTTTTTTTTATTTTAAGGCAAAACAACGTTTGCCGTGACAGCTAGTTTCATATATAAGATTTTCTTCTGGCAAGTTAACAGTTATGAATAAGGAAAATTAATGGTAATTGGATATTGCATTAATATAGTCATTAAGATCATGTAAAAAATTTGGTTCAGTGTATATAGATATTAGAAACACATTAAAATCCCATAATGTTTACTTATTATGTCGCCAAACAGGAGTCAGATTAAGTAATATTGTTTAACTAAATATTTATTATTATTTATCTTTACTAATATCTATACATATAAATAAAATTGGAGCGTCTGTTTGTAATATTGAAATAACCGGTTTTTACTACATGCATATGAATATAAATACGGTACATACACCAAAATAACAATTTTGCATCTTTTGTCTGTCTGTTGCGGCTAGTGGATGATGATAAAAAGAGTATAACGTCAGGTTTGTTAGCCCATTTAATCTGATACGGCTGGATCGGATGAAGTCGCGGTTGTAGTTAGTTATAAATACGAATGTAACTCTGTCTGTCTCGCTGTCATGTAAAAACTACTGAACCGATTTAAACGAAAATTTGGTACACAAATTGTTTAGATACTGAGAAAGAATATAGGCTACTTTTATTGCGAAAAAAGGGTAGTGAGGGTTTGGAAGGGGAGATGAAAGTTAGCATGGAAGTATCGTTATTTTTAAAGCTAGAAGCTTGAAAGTTATTGTTTAAGCTTTTGATTAAATATAAATAAAGATGACTGGGTTGAAAGGGGAGATGAAAGTTAAAGAGTATAACTAAAGCTAGAAGCTTGAGTTTACGATGGTTTACAAGGGGATCCGAAGGTCAATGACGTACTTTTTGGAGTTATCAGACCATTTTAGTGACTGCGTAATAGAAAGTATTGTACAAAACGATCGATCCCCAGGCAATTTTTATTGGCGATTCAGCCGCTCCATAAAGTCCTTCCTTGGTTTGGAGTGCCATCTGCGCTATCGTTATCTTCCGGTAAACTGTAAAGGCCAGCTTTTGCGGCCAATAGCATTAGAGTAGTCCGAAAAAGACTGTTCTGAAAAAACTGATTTTGACATGATGCCTCGGCTACCTTTTACCATCTACATGCATATGAATATAAATACGGTACATACACCAAAATAACAATTTTGCATCTTTTGTCTGTCTGTTGCGGCTAATCTCTGATACGGCTGGATGATGTAATAAGGAGTAACTTAGGTTACTTTTATTTTAGAAAAATAAAGTTAAATTCCACGCGGATGAAGTCGCGATTGTAGTTAGTTATAAATACGAATGTAACTCTGTCTGTCTCGCTGTCATGTAAAAACTACTGAACCGATTTAAACGAAAATTTGGTACACAAATTGTTTAGATACTGAGAAAGAATATAGGCTACTTTTATTGCGAAAAAAGGGTAGTGAGGGTTTGGAAGGGGAGATGAAAGTTAGCATGGAAGTATCGTTATTTTTAAAGCTAGAAGCTTGAAAGTTATTGTTTAAGCTTTTGATTAAATATAAATAAAGAAAGGGTTGTAAAGGGTTGAAAGGGGAGATGAAAGTTAGTATGGAAGTATCGTTACTTTTAAAGCTAGAAGCTTGAAAGTTATTGTTTAGGCTTTTAATTAAATATAAATAAAGAAAGGGTTGTAAAGGGTTGAAAGGGCAGATGAAAGTTAGTATGGAAGTATCGTTATTTTTAAACTATAAGCTTGAAAGTTATTGTTAAGGCTTTTGATTAAATATAAATAAAGAAAGGGTTGTAAAGGGTTGAAAGGGCAGATGAAAGTTAGTATGGAAGTATCGTTATTTTTAAACTAGAAGCTTGAAAGTTATTGTTAAGGCTTTTGATTAAATATAAATAAAGAAAGGGTTGTAAAGGGTTGAAAGGGGAGATGAAAGTTAGTATGGAAGTATCGTTATTTTTAAAGCTAGAAGCTTGAAAGTTATTGTTTAAGCTTTTGATTAAATATAAATAAAGAAAGGGTTGTAAAGGGTTGAAAGGGGAGATGAAAGTTAGTATGGAAGTATCGTTATTTTTAAACTAGAAGCTTGAAAGTTATTGTTAAGGCTTTTGATTAAATATAAATAAAGAAAGGGTTGAAAAAAGATGAAAATTAGATTAGAGATTTTGCATGCATAAAGCTATTATGAAGTAGGCATCCCCATAGAAAGGATTTTGATAAATTCCACCCTTAAGTAGTATAATATAAATATTTGACGTTCATAAGCAGCTAGAATGTCCTACATGAATAAAGGATTTTGGAATTTTAAATACCATAAAAAAAATTACCAGTTACCTTAAAAGATAGACATATGTGAAGGACATCTTTTAGAACTTCTGAAGGAGAATAGTTCTGTCAAACTAAAAAGTCTTCTTTAGGATTCTTCTTTAGAAAGTTTATGTTATCAGGGTTTTTTATAGATGGTAAGGGAATGATGCACCCGCTTTCTCTAATGGTATACGATGACTGGGCACTAGTGGATGATGATAAAAAGAGTATAACGTCAGGTTTGTTAGCCCATCTTGGCAAATGGAAATATACTACGATGGTTTACAAGGGGATCCGAAGGTCAACCTGACATGGTACTTTGCTAGCAATGGAGTTATCAGACCATTTTAGTGACAAATCACTTCCTACATTTTCTGATAGGTTATCCACTGCGTAATAGAAAGTATTGTACAAAACGTGTCCCCTCCGATCGATCCCCAGGCAATTCAAACGGGGATCGAAGTTACGATGGCCTGAGCCGAGGTTCGACTCCCTAGCCCTCAGACTAAAGTCATGTGCGAGTCGACCTTCAGCCGCTCCATAAGTTCTTTCGCGGGTTTAAAGTGCCATCTGCACTCGCCCCCTATCTTCCGGTAAAGCTGTAAAGGCCAGCTGCGGCCAACAGCATTAGAGTAGTCCGAAAAAGACTGTTCTGAAAAAATGTTTGACATGATGCCTCGGCTACCTTTTACCATCGCACCGCTCGCCATCGACAGGGAATTCATCCCCACACACTGGAACCTAAGTGGTCGGACAGTGCGGTTTCAGAGGAGCTTCCTCCCGCGTACACTAAGATTGCGAAATGAACTACCTGCCGAGGTTTTCTCACGAGACTACAGCATGGAGTATTTGAAGAAGGGTATATTAAGTTTCCTTAAGGGTCGGCAACGCATGTGACACCCCTGGTGTTTCAGGCGTCCATAGGCTAAGGTAACCATTTACCATCAGATGGGCTGTAGGCTTATGAAGTTGCTCTATTTTGGTGCTGGCTCGCGGCCTTTTAGCCAGCACATTACAAGACTAATTTATGATTTAAACTGACATAGATAAACTCGTCGCGTGTCAATAATGGAGTTGCACATTGTATATGTTTTGAACAGTAATACATAATGTTATATTGTTGTGGTTAGGGCATTGAACTTTCCAAATGAGTATCGGTGAGGGCACCATGATTAGTGGCTATACAGGCCATTTAGTTAGTCTATCTTTTAGTTTATTAATATAACAATAATAATACATACACACACACAGTGCACTTATTTGGTTTCGGCCCGTAAGTGTGGAAAAAAAAAAGAAAAAGTTGAGAAAATGCCACAGTAACACAGCGCCATCTAGACCCAAGTTAAACTATGTTATAGGTACTAGATAACTATTACAAATAAACAGATTTTTATTTCGTAAATACATATTTATTATGTATAGAAAACACCAAGACCGATACAAACAATCATATTCTTGAATTCAAATGTTTGTGCCGTGCGAGGAATCGAACCCGCGACTATCGGACGTAAAGCGGTGTGGTAGACCGCTAGACCACCGAGGTCGTCAAATATATATAGATATACATAAGTCAATAATATATATATTTCGAATACCAAATTGGAAATTGTCACTTCCTTCTCTTAGTTTTTAGTCTCTCTTCTTCTTTTTCTCATCCTTGGCTTAGTTTTTAGTGTTTTAGTGTTAGAACTGAGTAATAACTAATTCAAGTTCAAAAATCATTTATTCATGTAGGACATTTTAGCCGCTTTAGAACGTCAAGTTTTTACATTATAATTTTAATTTTTTCCTTACCGTCCAGTTCAGTATATAGATCCAGTTGAGAAGAACTGGCAAAAACCTCATTATATACTGTATGTTTGTATGTTATTACAATTGACAATACATTGTCCGTCTAATATAGCCTCCAAACGTATCATTCAGTCCATCTTGAGAACCCAGAACTGTTTTAATATTAATAAATTATGCAAATTAAAACGACGGATTTCATAAGTCTCTGTTGAATATATTTCGTACTAGCTGTTCACGCGACTTCGTCCGCGTGGAATTTAACTTCATTTTTCTAAAATAAAAGCAGCCTAAGTTACTTCTTATTACATCAGCTACCTGTCAATAAAAGTTCCGTCAAAATCGGTCCAGCCGGAACAAACAGACAGACCTACTGAAATTGTAAAATATGTTATTTTGGTGTATGTACCCTATTTATATTCATATGCGTGTAGTAAAAAAACGGTTATTTCAATATTACAAACAGACACTCCAATTTTATTTATATGTATAGATGATAAATGAGCATCATTTTTGTATAAAGTTCATCTGGCTCATTTTAAGCTAACAAGAAACGTAGTGAAGCATTGTATTCGTCTTGCTTATTAAAAATATAAAAAAATGCTTCAAATTCTTTATTAAACAGGGTTATTTATATATTTATAACTAACTTTTAGAAATTCTTTCTTTTATTTATATATTTATAACTAACTTTTAGAAATTCTTTCTTTTATTTATATATTTATAACTAACTTTTATAAATTCTTTCTTTTATTTATATATTTATAACTAACTTTTAGAAATTCTTTCTTTTATTTATATATTTATAACTAACTTTTATAAATTCTTTCTTTTATTTATATATTTATAACTAACTTTTAGAAATTCTTTCTTTTAATTCCAGTATATCCTTCGGTATCTTATTGTAAAATTTTATACCCATTCCCATAAAAGACTGAATGGGATTGGAATTGTTAGTAATGTGGACTAATGACCCCATTACTAGCAATGTACCATGTCAGGTTGACCTCCACGCGGTTCCCCCTATAAACCATCATGATAGAATAGAATAGAAAATAATTTATTCAAATAAACTTACATTGAAGCACTTTTGAATTGTCATCACATTTTTTTTATCTACCGCTCATTCGGAAAGCTGTTCCATCACAAGAAGAACGAGCAAGAAACTTGTGTGTTTCTCTTTTAAATAATTTTATTGTTACTTTATAATTTAAGTTTAAGTGTGTGAATACAAACTACCGATTAGCACTAATTCAATTAAATAATCAAATAGAAAAAAGATTAATAAAATTAAATTAATTCTTGGATAATTTGTCACGATGTGCTAACTGATCTGACCTCATGTTCATCTTATCATCCTCCACTGGTGCCCCGCCAGCGTACGCCATTAACACGAGCGGGTTCCATTCCATTATCATCCATAAAAAAATGGTACTTACATTAAATTTTTATTGCTCCATATTTGAGGTCGGTTAAAAATGGGACACTTGGTACCAAATTGGGTGGGCACGTGCAGCCGGCCCGGTGCAATCACCTCTCTTATCACACACCTGGTTATCAGCTGATTAGCGTGCATGAATTCCATGCTCCACTGATATCTCACCCCTACAGCAGTGTGTCACGAACAGAATTTGAAGACAAAATATTTTATTCATTTATATTATATTTTTATTTACTTATATAAATTTACATTTACATTTATATATTAACTAGATGTGCTGTCACCGACGTTAAATTCCAATAAGAAATATATCCTACTAGCTGCCCCGCGCGACTCTGTCTGCATCACACTTATCATTATATATCGCCCAATTTATATAATATATTTTTAAATTATAGTATATAGGATATTTTACCCTCTTAAGGGTAAAATTTTTACAAAAAAATTTGAATCTATCATATATATTCATATATAATCAACAGCCTCAAAAATAAGTTTCAACCTTTTGGCTTCAAAAATGATGATTCTTCCATACAATCTTTCATCCCCACTTTCAACCCCTTACAACCCTTTTTTCGCATTCAAAAGTAGCCTATGCTATCCTTTCTCAGGGTCCAGACTAACTGTGTACCAAGTTTCATATAAATCGATTCAATAGTTTTGACGTGAAAGCAAGACAGACAGACAGACAGACAGAGTTAGTTTCGCATTTATAATATTAGTAAGGATATGTTATTCTGCATTATTCTGCATGATGCATAAGCAATGTTACTGTAAAGTTTCAACAAAATCCGTCATACTCGTGAACGGGTGCTGCTTGCGGTGACTGGTCTGATCAGGTTACGAACACTGATTAGACTATTTGCTTTAGTAATAGCATATGCTCCTGCTCACACTATTCTCCCAAATTTGAATTTAAAAATGAATCTGTATTATTGTAAATATGTACAATATTTATTTGAAAAGAATACGAGCTGAGTTTCTTGTCAGTTCTTCTCATCTCGAAATCATTTCGAACTGATGGTAGATTTACATATATACTATACTATCTATTATATATATATAAACCTTCCTCTTGAATCACTCTATCTATTAAATAAAATCGCTTCAAAATCCGTTGCGTAGTTTTAAAGATTTAAGCAAACATAGGGACGGACAGACAGCGACAGCGACTTTGTTTTATACTATGTAATGATGAAGTAAGACAAACGAAAATCGAAATCTTTTTTTGCAACAATTTTGTTTACGTAGATTACGTAATGTTATCAAAAATTTTTTTTACAGATGTCTCTAAAACAGTCTCGGGAGCGTATTGTAACTAAAGGTGAGTACATGGGACTTGGAAAAAGAACGAATTACAATATCACATTTTTGATCAAAAATAATTTATGTAACAATTAATAGGTATAGTCATTTTAAACCGGTTGAATCGTTAACTTGACTTAACTACGGTTATCTAGAGATAACACACAACAATGACATCTTATCACCCTCCTGTGCAACGCATTAGTACAGCTACATTGTTGTTACTATGTCACTTTATGGTTAACTATTCGGAAGATCAGAAGCTTGTTAACGTTGTTTACCCTTCATCATCATCATCACCATTGCAGCACGGAAGACGTCCACTGCTGGACATAGGCCTCCCCTAAAGATCTACACGACGATCGGTCCTGCGCTGCTCGCATCCAATGCCTTGTAGCGATCCTGACCAGATCGTCGGTCCGCCTTGCTGGAGGACTTCTCACGCTACGTCATGTCCGTGGTCGCCACTCGAGGACTTTATTGCCCCAACGGCCATCTGTCCTACGAGCTATGTGCCCTGCCTATTGCCACTTCAGTGTCGCAATTCTTCGGGCTATGTCGGTCACTCTGGTTCTTCTGTGGATCTCATTTCTAATTCGATCACGCAGAGAAACTCCAAGCATAGCCCTCTCCATTGCCCTCTGAGTGACTCTGAGCTTGTTGATGGGGCCCATAGTTAGCGACCACGTCTCTGTGCCGTAAGTCATCACTGGCAACACACATTGGTCGTAAACCTTCGTCTTGAGACACTGCGGAAATTTGGACGAAAAGATATATCGGAGTTGAACGCTGCCCATCCGAGTTGGGTTCGACGATTGGTCTCTTTCTCGAAATTGGACACGCCAAGCTTACCCTTATAATAATAATAATAATAATAGTCTGAAACAATTGAATTTTCAAAAAAAACACTACACCATCCTTAAAAAAATTCCGAGTCTCGTATAAACTCATAAAAACTTTTTAAAATTTATTTCTTTCTTAAAATGCTATGTAATAAGGGACTAACTTGGGTTAAATTTTATTTACAACTAGCTGTTCCCGCGAATTCGGCCGCGTGGATTTTTACTTTATTTGTTTAAATAAAAGTAGCCAAAGTTAATCCTTATTACATCAGCTACCTGCCAAAAAAAGTCCCGTCAAAATCGGTCCAGCCAGTTCAGAGATTAGCCGGAATAAACAGACAAACAGACAAAAAAAGTAAAAAGTGTTATTTTGGTGTACGTACCGTATTTATATTCATATGCATGTAGTAAAAAACGGTTATTTCAATATTACAAACAGACACTCCAATTTTATTTATATGTCTAGATAAAAATAGTAATTCCTATATTCATTGCATCTGTTACTAAATAATAGATCGCAAAACATCCCAATAACATCATTTAATTTTCAAGACTTACAAGTTTAGTTCAAGGGGCGCATAACAGATGGCGCTAGGCGTAGCATTTCTGGGCAACCTAGCGTAGTAAAACGGCACTTCTGTTGCTATTGTAGAAATTAATAATCACTATATGTTAATTAAGGAATACTTAGTAATGTATAAAATGGTTTTTAGACGTGTAGCCTTCAATTAATCAATTAATTTTTTTCCTTCAGGCTACTAGGCTCATATTATAAATACCTTATATATTAACATACATATATGAAATAATATAAAATTAAGATATTGAAATTGTCTGTATGATCATGGAACTGACGGCGGCAATCTGCCACGGTAGCGCCGGTACACCACACCCTTCGGCCAGGAGTTCTCCTTCGTGAAGGTGGGCAGCATGTTGGTGGGACCCGGGCCACAAATGCCTTGAAACTCGCGTTGTGACTCGACAGCTGCGTCACCCTCAATGTCAGGTTCTCTTGGTACGGAATCGACAAGGTCCTGTTCCTTAGTGGCATAAATTAATTTAGCTGGTAGTAATGTTATTTATGCTTTCTATAATTGATTTTATAGTTGGGATTGTTAGTAATTCAATTAGTGGCACTTGTAATGTTAGTGATGTCATGGATGCAATCATGGACGTAGTCACGGTGGGGCAAGATGGGGCGTTTGCCCCTCCCTGGCTCTGACCTATAAGGTACCCAATCAAACCTAAAAAAGAAATGATTTAAGTAACTACAATACTGAATGACTCACATATCACCCTGTATCTGTATATTTATTATATCTATATATTTATTTTATAGCAGTTTCTTACGGATATTAATAATAATAATCTCAGGACAATTCACACAGCGCCATCTAGTCCCAAGTTAAGCTAGCTAAAGCTTGTGTTATGGGTCCTAGATAACCGATACAAATACATAGATATTTTTTTTCGTAAATACATACATATTATACATAGAAAACACCCAGACCGATACAAACAATCATACTCATGAATACAAATGTTTGTGCCGTGCGAGGAACTGAACCCGCGACCATCGAACGTAAAGCGGTGTGCTAGACTGCTAGACCACCGAGGTCGTCAAAGGCGCTTAAATTAAGTTTATTTGAATAAATGATTTTCTATTCTATTCTTTATTTCTATTTCTATGACTATTATTGTTTATATTATTTTTATTTATTATTATTTATATAGACTATTATTCTATGACGAGGTAGTGATGTGCAATATTGAATTTTAATCCGTAATCCGTAATTGTAATCAATAGTCCGGTCACGAGCGTTGCAACAATCATGTCGTAGAGTTTCTGTGGTTAGAAAGCAAATTTACCCATGGTATGATACGAAATTAGCTGTTGCAATTCAAGTGGTATAGTACCGAAAATATAATTTGTCTAATTTCGAAATGTGGTGTCCGCAAATTACTATCTGTATATAATTTATTTTATACTAACCACCCACCCCGACTTCGCACGGGTGTACATGTATTATACATATAAACCTTCCTCTTGAATCACTCTATCTGTTAAAGAAAACCTCTTCAAAATCCGTTGCGTGGTTTTAAAGATTTAAACATACATAGGGACGTACAGACAGCGACTTTGTTTTATACTTTGTAATGATACAGTAGTTTTATATTAACACTATTACCGCCGTTCCATGAGCACCCGCAACACCAGGGGAATTGCTACGTTGTCGCCTTTATTAAACATATAAATCTTCCTCTTGAATTATCTATCGGTTAAAGAAAACCATTCTTCAAAATCCGTTGCGTAGTTTTAAAGATTTAAGCATACATAGGGACGTACAGACAGCGACTTTGTTTTATCCATGTAATGATACAGTAGTTTTATATTAACACTATCTGGCGGGTGGTGGCTTCGCATGGGTGTACATGTATTACATATATAAACCTTCCTCTTGAATCACTCTATCTATTAAAAAAATACCGATTCAAAATCCGTTGCGTAGTTTAAAGATTTAAGCATACATAGGGACGTACAGACAGCGACTTTGTTTTATACAATGTAATGACTAGCTGATTAAATATATAATCATTTTATTGATAACATAATTGGACGAATATGCAAAAAAAAATATAACAATCATCAAATCTATATTGAAACATTTGTGACGAGTGAAAATTGTATGATATGAAATGATCGGAAAATTTCATATCATTGTCAGTTCGATGACAGAATCATGCTCTCGCTCTTTCACTTCATTCATTTACCAGTTGAATTCTTCCAGCTCGTGTTGACACATCTTTACATAGGTATCTACGTAAATATACAAATATACATAAATACATATATATACAAAAATATACCCACATAAATAACAATAGTAATTCCAGCCGACAGTGTATATATTTTATGCCTATATATTATACCTATTTCTTATTTCTCTGTCTAAAATTTTTAATACTAATTGCAACATAAAATTAAATGACGAATCTCTCGAATTCATAGAATCTACTGTCTTTCTAGGAATCACACTAGATAATGAAACACAATGGGGTGCACAAATTCAAAGCCTTGCAGCGAAACTAAGTTCAGCAGCTTTTGCCGTGCGTAAAGTTAGACAGTACACTGATACTGATACTGCTAGATTAGTCTATTTTAGTTATTTTTATAGTTTACTCTCTTATGGAATATTACTATGGGGAAAAGCGGCAGATATTAAAAATATATTCATATTACAAAAACGTGCCGTTCGAGCGATCTACTGTATGAAGAGTCGTGACTCATTAAGAGAGAAATTCAAAGAGGCAAATATTCTCACCGTTGCTTCTCAATTTATATATTCAAATATCCTATATGTTAATAAAAATCATGACTTATTTCCAAAAAACAGTAATATTCATAATATTAATACTAGATTTAAAGACAAACTTGCTGTCCCCAAGTATCGTTTAGAAAAAGTCAATAGGTCTTTTATGGGAATAGGTATAAAAATTTACAATAAAATACCAAAGGATATGTTGGAATTACCCTTAAATAAATTCAAAACATCTGTTAAATCATATTTACTGAGCAAAGCCTATTACTCACTAAACGATTACTTGAATGACGAGTGTGCATGGCAATAGTTGTTCATGCACTGAATTTTCATTTAATGTTAGACATAGACACCTATATAAATATACATTGTAAATAAACTGGCTTTAAAAAAAAAGTAATTCAATTGAGTTTCAATTCAATCCAGTTCTTCTCAATTGGATCTATATATCGAACTGGACGGTAGAGAAAAAAATTAAAATTATACTATAAAAAACTTGACGTTCACAAACGGTTAAAATGTCCTACATAATTAATGATTTTTGAATTTGAATTTGAATTTATTTTATTATAGTTTTTTTTAATTACTATTTATGATAATATTATAGGGCTGATTAGAAGCTGTGGTCTTGTTACATGCGTCCTCGCGTATGTCTCTGGGCAGTGCCTGAATATCAGTGGTTTGCTGCTTGTATGCTGCAAACAATACACTGAGGTGCTGCCTTTTTACGTATGGGCTATGCACACACACGTTACTCATACCGTTTTTGTTATCTGTATTGCATTTTATTTTATCTGTATATATGTTGTGTATTGTATTTTGTTTGACTTGACTAATGTAATTATATATATGTTTTTATTTCTGTTCTTATTATTACAGTGCCTTGTGTATGTCTTTAACGTGAATAATTTTTTTATCTATCTATATTATTGTGTACTACTTTATCCACAGAGCGGTTCTCAAACCTTCGAATCTTGTTTGTATGAAGATAGAAACCGTTTTGTATACTGGTTCTTATTTTTAGAAGTTATATTATGTTATGAATACTAATCGAGCTATATATCAAGGTAAATATGATATTTATTATATTTGTATAAATTTTTTTTTCATACCTGCCCGTTTTTTTTTCGGACTACTCTAATGTGCGATAGGGGGCGAGTGCAGATGGCACTCCAAACCCGCGGAAGGACTTATGGAGCGGCTGAAGGCCAATTCACGCCTGACGGATACGAGTTTAGTCTGAGCACCGCTAAGGGTTCGAACCTCGGCTCAGGCCGTCGGAATTTCGATCCCCGTTTGAATTGGACGGGGGATCGATCGGAGGGGATACCTGCTCGTATAATAATGTATCATTATATATGACTAGCTATGCCAGCGGCTTCGTTCGTGTAGTTACCCCGTTTTTGCAAAATTTTTCACTGATTCGTCGCTTCTATTGGTCGTAGCGTAATGTTATATAGCTTAAAACCTTCCTCGAAAAATGGACTATCCAACACAAAAATAATACTACAATTCGAACCAGTAGTTCCTGAGATTAGTGCGATCATACAAACTAACTCTTCAGCTTTATATTACTAGCTATTTGCCCCGGCTTCGCATGTGTATACATGTATTATATATATAAACCTTCCTCTTGAATCACTCTATCTATTTAAAAAAACCGCTTCAAAATCCGTTGCGTAGTTTTAAAGATTTAAGCATACATAGGGACGGACAGACAGCCACTTTATTTTATACTATGTAATGAAGTATAGATAATTAGAATAGAATAGAATAGAAAATCATTTATTCAAATAAACTTAATTTAAGCACTTTTGAACAGTCAACATTTTTTTAGCGGTATGAGATGTGATGTGATGAGACCATCACAAGAAGAATAAGCAAGAAACTTGTGTGTTGCTCTTTTAAACAACCCTTGTAAGTTCACATTTTACAAGTCCAAACGTGGGAATACAAACTACCAACCAGCACTAATTTATTTAGGCTCAAATATAAAAACACAATAAGATTAAATCAGTCGTAGTGATAAGAGCAGATCAGTCCCTACAAGCAGCACTCGTTTACGAGTATGACGGATGAGCCAGCCATCACTGCGCTAGACCATATTTTAGGGAGCCCAATGATCCGGCCCACCACGCCGCCACATGTCTGGACATTTTAGTGAGCATGACTACTCATTCCACTCGACCACGTCACAGCTCCAAAAACTACTATATGGTAGTTACAGTATTCAAACAGAAGGATTAATTAATCGCTTATAAAAAAATTGACAGGATGGGGTTGCACCAATCTATACTCGAGTCCGGTCACGTATGGCCAACTGGTTTGAACTGGTTATATGAAACCGGTTGCATAAATTTATGATTATCGCCCCGCCTCGCCACTTGTTAGCTAGGTTAACTTCATGGTAATGTATGGAAATGACTTTGTTTTTTCTTTGTTTCTCATCGAGTATCATCTACCTGTTTGTCATATAGTCTTTTTTTAGCCTCTCTTGTTCATTGTAATGAGCCTTTCAAATAATTTCACTTAATTCTAGTGGATAGCGGGAAGGAGTTTGGGGGAACCGGTAACGGGAGGCAGAGGCAGTGATTATTGAAACAAGTACTTTCTATTATTGAAACTATGTATTTTTTTTTTTCAATAATTTCTACATTTTCTTTTACGGTCTATCAAATAAATATCAATTATAAACAATTGATAATTATTATTATTGTTAGTTTTGTATATGTTGACAATTCAAGTTTAAAAGTAACATGTTTTTGTAGTATTTTTAAAATATTTTTTTTTTCGATGAAAGTGAAATCTAGTACTATGATATTGTGCGTTTTATACTGGACCCTACAAACATTTAGATTTTTATTAAAAACTGTTAGTCTATTGATTTACATTTAATGTAACAATTACACTGGCTGAAGAAAATGCATTCAATTGCAATAACATTGTCAAATTATATGTACTGTTAGTACATGATATATCTATACGTCCGATGGACGCACTCGTATCGCGGCCGTGTGCAGCGATAGACAACAATCTTACAAAAAATTACAATCTTTATATTAACTTAAATAACTTAATACTTTTTATTAAACCTATAAATAATCTGAGATCTTTGCATTATGAGAGGAGCGCGGCGTAGCGCGATCGCCTCGCCATTTATTGCCACCGATTCCTCACGCCACTCTATGATACAACTCTCGCTATAATTCCCATGCACGTACTCATTCATAAAAGTATATATTTTTTTTCTCATTTTAAACTTTTTACATTACAAAAGTAGTATCACAAACAAATGTACGAACTAGTACAATTACGAAAACGTACACATATCCACGACCTCCGCGGGGAGGTCGACTCTAATAAATACAATTACGATACATGAAATACTCTACGCAACTTCAGAATAGAATCGAACTCGAAACAAAAAAGAATACCTAAGACTACGTCGCTCACGGTACCAGTATCACACGCGCGGCGGCGACTGAGATCATGGGGATGCGCACCGAGCGCCGCCACGCCACTCACGCGTCCAACCAACACCACTCACAATCATTAAAATATCCAATAATAAAATACGAACAATAATCATATAATGATTAACATAAGTGCGGCCGGCGCGGGGGGGGCGGGCGCAACGGTGGGTACAGGAGAGCGGGGAGGTGAAGGAGGGACACGAGATCGACGCTCGCCGCCGCGCGCCGCCGCACGTACACGCTCGCAGCCGCACCGTCCGACCATCGGTCGTTCAGCGAATATCGACACTTTGTCGATACAAAGCCCATTTCGCATCACTACACCGGTTGGACGGTACGGCCGCGTCCGCACACAACTACAGACCGCGCCGTTACGCGCGCTTACTCTATATCTATACATTACATATCACGCTGTGCTTTTTTTTCTTATTAAAAATATATAATAATATACATATAATAATATTGATATTTTTAAAATAACGATACGTAGATATCGAGGAGGGCAGTCAGTCGGCTCGCTCGCATCACGCGCTTGTATCACAGGCGGTTCATTCGGCCTGGCCGCGGAAGAGTTTCTTCTTTTCTATCGTGAACTGGGGGCTGATGATGATGGTGCCGCCTCGCGTTAAGTTTCTATAACAATAGAAACCAATTGTTAATAACGATATACAATTAGCCAACGTAATTAAATAATCATTAAGTCATTACAATTAATATTTCATATATCTACTACAATTTATTTAGTCATACTATAAAATTACAAATTATTGTTGCAAGTATAAAAGTAGTGCAAGGGAACTCACTTTAAAAATTGCGGCAACAGGCTAGTCCAGTTCGTTGCATCGTGTTCCAAATGCAGGTGTATTTCATGTGTGGTGAGAGTGTTGGGGTCAATTTTGAAAGCTGCTAATCTTCTTCCAGCTACGTCGACAATGACCGCCGCACCCCGAGACCCACAGGGCTCTCCTTCCGCTAACGCTAGAGTTTGCCGGGACGCCCTCGCGAGTAACTCCGCTGGCACTAAGACTTCAGCGGTCGCTAGCTCGCTGGCTCCCTTGGCCGCTCGTAACTCTCTTTCCAGCCTCTGAGCCAGCGCCGCCTCCGTCGGTACCGGCACCGGCGCTTCCCGCCATGTCGGCCCATTCCATGCTATAACAAAGGAAAATTACGTTTAAATTTCGAATGCAATTACGAATTAATTTGAATTTAGAATTCGAATTTCTCATTTATCGATATTATTTTATTTTGAAATTTCACAACACTATTATAAGTTTAATTACTAATTTAAAACAAAGGGAAAATGTCAATGGAGTGTAACGAGCGCACGGCCGAGGGCAAGGGAGCGCATCGCAGCGGAACAGCTGACACGTCAGCTGTACTTGACGTTGTACGCCCGGGCCCCGGCCGGTCACTTGTTCACTGTATTTCATCTCGTCTCACCATTATCTAGTCTATCGATTATTATTTATTCACAAATTTATCTCGGCATTAAATTTATCGCTCGCGGCCAAGTACTGCGCGCGCCGCATAGCAACACCTGAGCCGGTTAGAAAGCAACCGCTTCCCTCACCACTACACAGAATAGAAAGTCAACTCACCTTTATCACTGTTGAATCCAACATTAAACTGATTGGTGACCGGCAGAATCTCCATATTTTCCAAATTTTTACTTATATTGTACACTTTTAATACGAAAAATTAAACCGTTCCGCTCCGGAACTTATTCTAGAAAAATATCACAAGTCTCTTTTGTACTGCGAATTCGCACTGAACAACCGGTTTCACGACCGGCGACTAGTTACCGTGAAGAGATCGATGGGAAATTGAAAACGTCCGAGCTAACACGACCGCATCAGATCTGATCTCGTAACCTCAGGGCTTCGTCACTCGCCCTTGGCTCACTGTTCGACCCACCCGACCCTGTCGCTTTCTGTTACGGACTGGCGATATCGGGAAGCGCTCGCAATATATATAGAGAGCCGCGGCGGGGGGTGCGCGGGGCGCGGCGCGGGCGAGCGCGGGGGTCCCGCGCGCCAGTCGCTCCCCGCCGCGGTGTTCGGAGGACGTCTCCGCGTCGCTCTGTACCGGCTTCCGAGCGTAAGCCGGCCGGCTTCTTTGTTCTAGTTCCATCGATGGAACCGTCGTTTCGATTTTCAAAAACAGTGTTCTGAATTTAAAATATACGTGTATCGTTAAGAATAACAGATAATGTAATAAGAAATTGGTCAACGGACAATCTTATAATTTATTTTGTGTTGTTTTAGTTAACTGTGTGTCGCTAACGTATCTTGTTATGTTATAATCTATTCATATTTTATAACAATGATGTTTATTGATCTACGAAAGCGATGTGATGTTACTCCATTTAGGTTTAGTCATATTATTTTGTTATAACAATCAGTTTTTCTATGTATCGACTGTAGTCTAGAAAAGACAAAGGTATAGGTAGTTCATAGATATTAGAGTAAAGGATGTGAGTTTATATTGAACTATGATTTTGTATACAAATTAATTGTTTTTATTTTCAAAATGTAGTTTTCGAAAATTAAAGTATATTGTTATTTTCTATATTAACAACCGAGTGATTAGAGTTATCAGGCATCGATATGGCTAGTCGAGCTTGAATACCATTTTAAAGATAATCACCAAGGACAAAGAAGATATACCATTTTTCACTTTTTTTCTAGTAATCTAACAATGTAATTTTTTCATATGAATTTGTTAATTATATGTTATAAATCTGTGTTCAATATAAATTGTTTTTCTAATGCGTTATCGGCATTGATAATTCCAGCCGGCGACGATATGGCTAGCCAGTTAGACGTTCTTAGATAACATTCTAGAAACACAACAAAGACGTTTAAAATTGTTTTACTATTACTTTTTCTCGTCTTCTGATAAAAAATGAAACAATTTTTTTCTTTATTACAAAATGTAAATTTTTTCAATTTTCAAAATAGACTGGTATCGACATGTTTTTTTCTCTATTAAAGCTATCAGTACTGATTAGTGGTTATCAGGCGTCGATACGGCTAGTTAATCGGACGTTCTTACACAATATATTAAAGATAACCCGTCAAGGACAAAAGAAGTGGTTACGGCTCTAAACATTTGTGGTAATTTTGTATTCACTTCCAGGAATGGAAGGTTCTAGAAATAATGAACAGATACGATAGCTTCTCATTCTGTGCCAAAGTTCAGAAAAATTAATAAATTTCATGTCATATGTGGAATAAAAATAATATTAATATTTATGTGTAAATTATAACTATTTGAAAAAGTCATTATTGTTTCATCATTTGCTGTGTATGGAAATTTATTTAATAATAACTAGTATGTGAGATAATAGCTATTAAGAAAAACTGTATTATCTACTCTAATAAAATGCTGTTTTAAACGACCAAAAATTTCAAATTTTAGAAAATTCACTACGACATAATCTTTTAATCACTTTATCTATTTAACTTCTTGACCATTCAGTTAAAACTAACTTAATAGCTATTGTGAATAAGATCACAGCAGACAAAGTGTGTTCAAATGTTAGTAAATGTATAATTTCATTACTGTTTAATCCTCATTTAGAAAAATAGATAATTCTCAGCTTCTATTTTGAGTGTTCACACCACGGTCTTTCTATTGTTTTCTATATTTTATTATAATCAGTAAAATGTTTAGATACATGTAAACAATGGGCCATAAGAATACAAAGAATCGTAAGTAACCACCTAAAAATATTTTATGTAATCATAATCTCAGAACAATACGAATTCAACAGAAATAACCATGAAACCAGACTATGGACGTAGCCTTTCTAAATTTACTAGTTTAGTTTTTAGACTGATCATTAGCAAATGTTTATTATAATATATCTATTTTGATATGATATGGTTTTTGTTGAAGTTTTACGATTGCGTATCAATCTATTAAAAATACTTTTTATAAATAAATGTATATACAACGTTATTTTTGTAGATGTTGCGTGAGATAACCTACAAGTAAGACCAATAATGGAAGAGTCAACTCAATGTTGTTAAACTGTTGCATCATCTTCATCTCGTTGAAAAAACTTGGCACTAATCTGCAATTCAATATTTTATTCTATTCAATTCATTACCGAAGCACTTCCAACTAGATATATTATCAAAAAAAATCTAATCTTTTGTTTTTCTGAACGCTCTTTTTTCCTTTCAATGTATATTCTCTAGTATATTGAAAATAGTTCATAGATACGTAATAATATTAATTATAAAGCCATCAAGGTCGTCCTCGATGATAATTTTGGTAAAGATATAAGAATACTTAATATGCAGGAAGCAATATTATAAATCGCAGCTACACAAAAGGAAGAGAGAAACATAAAATCATTAAAGAATCAGCGCGTGATTGTTGCCGAAAACGAGCCCGGTAGCAACCGAGGAGCGGTAACAATTTCCTAAACAGCGGCAGCGAGTCCGCAAAACAATTGTACAAAAAGAGAAATGAAAAAATGGCGTTCATGTTGCTAGGTAAGGCCGGCCGGCGTTCCGGCCTTGGGGGGACGTGAGTCACATTGAAGACGAAACTAATCGCGAAACACGGTCCAATATCATAAAGTTTTTAATGAATACAGTACAAAAAGCGTAATAACAACAACAACAATGTAACACAAATTGTGGTGACGTCGCTAGAAATCACTAGGAAATAAATAAAACATCCGAAGAAATCAATTGTATATTAGTTACAGATGTAAATGAATATAAATTTCTCTTTTCGTTGTATGTAAATAAAACATCAATAACCTGTCTAATTTTCTAAAGTGATTGTGTTGATTCTTATATTTAAATATTTGATAAAAACTAATAAATTTAGATAATGATTGTAGATACTACTAAAACAAAAAAATTGCTAATTGGAAATCTAAAACTTACGAGAAATATTAAAAAGAGATTGCTTCAAGATGTTAAATAGATTGATATTTATAATAATAACAAAACTATATATTTTAAAGTATATTTTATACAGAAAGGTCATGGATATATTTAATAATTCAACATAATACCAAATGATGCAATTTGAGTCAATCTTCGAGAGATGACAATTTACTACACTAAGAGGCATTTTGTATATCAGATTTATTAATAGATGAATTGTTCATATATTCTATTACTAGTTAAAAATTGTTTATGTAAATCACTATATTTCATAGTCCACGATATGTGCGTAAGTTATTTTCAATTGTTCTTTTTGGTAACAAGTTTTTACTGACATAACAAAGCATAGCTATTTTAAACGTTACAACCCACATCTCACTAAGAATAGTTTGCTTTTAGAATTTGTGCCGTAACGTAATCAGTATTAATTAATATAATATAAGAAGTTAAAAATATGATAAAGGTCTTAACTGCTTCGTTTGTATAATGATAAGAAAGTATATCAGAGTTGCTTGTTTTCATAATGATTTAAAAGCAAAAACATTTTATCGTGTGACGAATTACTTGGGTAACTTCATTGCATCATGTAAAATCTATTAATACAAAACGTTCACGATGTGTGTCTTTGTCAGCAAAATGTATGAATAGTTAAAGAATCTGATAGCGTCATTTTTTATTTTAATGCTACTAAAATTGTTTCATAACTTTGTATTACAAAAGCATAGCAACAATGAACTCTCCGAGCAGGTTGTGAAACGGGGTATAAACTGTGGCCACTACCTGTCTTATTTTATTCTCTACCTGGATACGAATATATTGTGAGACAGGTCGAAACATGTCAAGACCAGTTGTAACAGTTTCATCCTAATCTGCAATATAAAGTGCAAGTGTAACATAAACATCACGTCCCTTTTGTGACTTTACTGCAACAAAAAATTACAAAGTACTACTAGCTACTTTTTGTAACTTAGATCAAAAAGACCAAGAATATTATCTTGCATTAGAATTTTTTAAATGAATAGAAATATTATATAATTTATTATCTGTAAATACAATAAGGTCTATCATAATTTCACAGAAACAAAGTCGATTAGAGAGAGAATAAATTAAATTTAAATCGTAAACTGTATAAAACTAGTTAAGATGCAGAAATGTTGATGTATGCACATATTTATCTAAATATGAATTAAACACAACAAAAATATACTTTTTAAGTAATACTTACTTAAAAGGTACACGAAATAAAAAGCGTAAAATTTAATTAGTGCGATCCATAATGCATTAGTTGGCCTCATAGCCACTAAATCTGCATCTATTTTTATCTAGTTCGTAACAAATGTTAGTTCATATGGCTTTAATAGTTATACGGCCAATTTAAAGTGGTTTATCTTTATTTTAAGTTGAGTCTTTAATGTGTACTTGCGTGTTTTGTTGGGCTATCTCATTTGTATGGCCAACGTTTGTGTAATCAGTATTCACGTCTCGCACAAACATTGTGCCAAGTTTAAGCAACCGTTCATTAGCAATTTTAAAAGCACTTTGTTTGTGTCGCTTCTTATGACACGTGTGTCTCTCTATTGTTGTATTTGTTGCTACTAGTACTTATTAGAATTTGTTTCTGTGATTAGAATAATATTCTGCTGTTTGTTGTTTGTTTATAAATTTAGAATAGATACGTTGTCCATCTTTTACATAAGTAATATTAATAATTTGAACTTGATTAAATGCGTTATCTTTATTGACATTAATAACATGTATTATCTCTGTAAAACTATGTTGGTCATTATATTTGTACGATTCTCTTGTTATTTCTTGATATTTACCAGTTTTATTTGGGTTATCACAATATATGATTATTAATTGAATTTTGTATTTATTTATTACCTTTACCCAATAAAGTATAAATTATTTTATAATTGATACTTATACATTATTAACTGGAAGAAGCGGATAGGTTTTGAGTAAATCTTGAATATAAGTAAGTACAAAGGTACACTTTATATAAAGTTATCTGGCGATCTCTTACCTATTTCAGTAGCCAAGTTGCTTTCATTTGTAAGCTATGTTTTGATTTAAAGGATGGCTTATAACAGTGATAACAGAATGACAAAGTGAAGTGACAAGAATACAAATCATCCCAATTTAGTGATCTACATATTATATCTGTTTGTAATATTAAAATTGTTTTTTTTACATGCATATGGATATAAATACTACACACGAAATGGTTGGACCGATCTTGAAATGGCTGGACCGATTTTGGCGAGACTTTTTTTGGCAGGTAGCAGATGTAATAAGGAGTAACTCAGGCTAATTTTATTTTAGAAAAATAAGGTTAAATTCCACGCAAACGAAGTCGCGGGAACAGCTAAGCTAGAATACAAAGTATTAAGGGTGTCATATGACGTTACAAGTGGTGCTGCTCATGATTTTAGGTGAGTCTTGCCACTCATCAGTTTGGGAGCTTGTTTCCCATTAAAATTAAAAGTGTCAAAATAAATTTATACTCGACTCGAGTTTAGATAATATAAATTACGATTATTTACATACTGATAAGAGTTATCATGCACGAGACCTGATTCCGTTATATGTTTGTAATGCATTGTTTAATAATCTTTTGTTATAATATAATATGTTAGAAACGTTAGATTTTAAAAACCTAAAGATACATACAATAAGGCCTCCAGTAAGGGGGATAGACGATCTGGTCAAGATCGCTGGAAGGCGATGGATGCGAGCAGCGCAGGACCGTCGTGGAGATCTTTAAGGATGGCCTTTGTTCAGCAGTGGACGTGGAGGCTGGAGCCTGAGATGATGTTGATGATACATATAATGCCCAAATCATGATAACAGATTTCAAATTCATTTTTTTTAAAGATTAGCTAAAGCTTGTGTTATCGGTACTAGACAACTGATACAAATACATCGATTTTTTTTCGTAAATACATACATATTATAGAAAATACCCAGACAGATACAAACAATCATAGTCATGAATACAAATGTTTGTGCCGTGCGAGGAATCGAACCCGCGACCATCGGCAGCGGTCTAGCATGACGCTTTACGTCCGATGGTCGCGGGTTCGATTCCTCGCACGGCACAATTTGTATGTATTTACAAAAAAAAATCTATGTATTTGTATCAGTTATGTAGTACCCATAACACAAGCTTTAGCTAGCTTAACTTGGGTCTAGATGGCGCTGTGTGTATTGTCCTGAGATAAATAAAAAAAATGTTCTGTTGCTATATTACTATAAATAGCTCTGATGCTATATAGCTATATTACTGTAAATTACCATCAAAATTCGTTCAGTAATTTTTGCGTGAAAGCATCACAAACTTTCGTGTTTATAATATTATTAAGATATGTGATTACTATTCGGCCCCGGTGGTATAGCGGTTTAGTACCCTCTACTTCCATGGTTGCGGGTTCGATTCCTCGCACAGTACAATAGCAATCTACAGGCACATTACTAATAATTCCGCTTCCTTTACCAAATTATAGTATAGCAAAAATATCCATTATTTAAGTTCTATCCGTGTCAATAATTACTGGCATTTGAGTTCGTATTGTGTGATTTATATACGAAATAGTACGCGGTCAGTTATTTAGTTAAATATCTGATTAATGACTTGAAGTTATTAGCTGGGAAGTATGACAGTTTGATTGCACTGTATGTACCATATTGTATAATAGAAATAGAAATATTTTTTTATCTATACATATAAATAAAATTGGGGTTTGTTTGTAATATAGAAATAACCGTTTTTTACTACATGCATATGAATATAAATACGGTACATACATTAAAATAATATTTTTATTAATTTTTGTCTGTCTGTGTACCATATTGTGTAATAGAAATAGAAATATTTTTTTATCTTTACATATAAATAAAATTGGAGTGTCTGTTTGTTACATTGAATAACTGTTTTTTACTACTTGCATATGCATATGAATATAAATACGGTACGTACACCAAAATAACATTTTTTTTCAATATTTGTCTGTCTGTCTGTTTCGACTAATCTCCGAAATGGCTGGACCGATTTTGACGTGAATTTTATTGGCAGGTAGCTGATGTAATAAGGAGTAAGTTAGGCTACTTTTATTTAAGAAAAATCTCTTTTTTGTTAAATTCCACGCGGACAAAGTCGCGGGTATGGCTAGTAATATATAGAAAGCATAAAGACAGAAATAATAAGCTAACTTTTTATCGAAATGTAGAAAGATCACACATTATAACTGACAAATTGTAACCTTATCTTCATATTGATTGTTGTAGTCACGCACTCGTGTGCATTTTCAATGACATCACTGTTACCATCCACTGTTGCCATGCGCTACCATTGTCGCCCGATCGTGGGGAAATCGCTGAACTGCATTCAATAGACACTACACGAATAAAACGTTAGTTCTTATAAAAAAATGTTGAGATTGTCATTTCTAACAATGGTTTATTTTCAGATTTGTTGAGGTAGAGTTTTTTTTTAGCCTGCTCTATTAAGGTAATGTTCCGAATTCCGAACCTTCTTAGTCTAAGCAGGTTGTATCACCGGCTTGCAAAAGAAATAAGCCAAAGAAATGAGCCAAAGAAGTCAAAGATCGAGAGTAGGAACGAAGCTGTACATACATGGAACGAAATTA
Organism: Achroia grisella; assembly: GCF_030625045.1. NCBI lineage: Eukaryota > Metazoa > Arthropoda > Insecta > Lepidoptera > Pyralidae > Achroia > Achroia grisella. The sequence continues at coordinate 5,969,494 of NW_026713022.1, forward strand.
AGTATGGTCAAAAATAATGTCCATATGGCGATAAAAATTTATAATAAAATACCAGATGGTATAAAGACACTTCCACGATGACGATTGACATATAAATTAAATAGTTGGTTACTCGACAAATGTTTTTACTCCGTAAACGAGTTTTTAAATTAATAATAATGTAATAATAATAATATGTATTTATAATTCTCTGATGACAATTGATTTAATAATTAAATAATATTTAAAATTTATATATTTTGCATGCCTAATGAGGCAAAACATAATGGGACATTATATTACAATAACAACCAATGTAAACCTATGTTTAGTGCAAATAAATTTGATTTGATTTGATTTGATTTTGATTTGATTTGCTTACTGAACCAAAGGGTACTTGGTAATACTGGCCACATATAAAAACATGTGGCCACTTAAATTAAAAAAAAAAAGAATAAAAAAACAATTGAAAATAAGAACTGGAATAAAAAGGACGCTCCGTATTTTTATCTATATAAAACAAGATAATTAATGATTTATTTAACATAATATAATTGTTTTTATGAAAGTATACACTGTAGAGTGCGTGGCCACTAAACAGTACTACACATCGGGACGTTCCTGAGCAAAGGTGAGTAAGTTTGGTGTTACATTGCTTACTTTGGGGTGTTCGGAGTGTGGAATACGTTCTTCCAGGTCGAAATCGTATTTTTACTTCCTTTTCCATTAATTATTTTCTTTTCAATAAATACAGTCCACTCTCTCTTTTATATATTAATTTATAACGATTCGGAATCCAACAGGTAGAGTTAAGTTTTTTAGAGACTAATGCTTAGGAATGAAGATCATATTTTAAGGAAGGTGTTATGTATGAATGTGTATGGTTATAACGACGACTGCGTGCAACTGAAATGAGAATGTTGAGGTGGATGTGTGGTGTGACAAGAATGGATAAGATAAAGAATACATTAGAGGAAGTATGAAAGTGGCGCCGGTGTCGGAGAGGTTGAAGAGTAATCGTCTATCATGGTATGGACATGTAATGCGTAGGAACGAGGATAATATTTTAAGAAAGGTGTTGCATATGAATGTGGATGGTTATAAGGGTAGAGGAAGGCCGAAAAAGAGATGGATGAACTGTGATAATGAAAATGAAAGATGATATGGTAAGAAAGGAAGTAAATAACGCGATGAATGCGAACAGATATGAATGGAAGAGAAAAACACATTACGACGACCACAAATAAATGGGATAGAGAAGAAACTGATGATGATGAAGTTGTTTAGAGAATGCTCTATGAAGGTGGAGTTTTGAGTTAAAGTTTTCATTTAGAGACCTCTCTATCTTAATAAAGATAAGGTTTTTTTTTATAGACTAGAGCAGTCTTTAAAAAAAAACTTAAGGTAGAGTTATATTTTTTTAAAGGAATGGCAAACGATCACCTTACGGGAATTATCAACTTTATGAATGTAACTAAGTCAGAACCTATATGCAATATTATAAATCTGCCTGAAAAAGATTTAAATGTCATACAAAACACGTCCTTTGCAAAAAAGCTTACTATAAAATTGAAGAATTCGTTAACGATAATAATGTTTTTATAGAAAAACTTTAAATTCATAGCACTGACAATATTATCTGGTTATACTAATAATGAGTGCGTAGCGATTTCTATGTCGATTATCCCATGCCTCTTTCTTGTTATACTGTAATTATTATATTTAAAAAAAATCTATTAAAAAGAGCAACACACAAGTTTCTTGGTCATTCTTCTTGTGATGAATCTGAATTCCGAATGAGTGATAGAATCAAAATATGACTATTCAAAAGTGCTTGTAATGAGTTTATTTCAATAAAGATTATTTCTATTATAGAAAACATTCAATTGAGTTTCTTGCCAGTTCTTCTCAATTGGATCTATATACTGAACTGGACGGTAGGGAAAAAAATAAAATTGTAATGTAAAAAATTTGACGTTCATAAGCATCTAACATGTTCTACATGAATAAATGATTTTTTAATTTGAATAAAACAAAAAATAATCCGATAAAACCTAACTATGAACACAATATAACACGGTATAATTACACGAAACAATCTCGGCTGTGAACACATAAAAAAAATGTGAATACATCTGTCCACCTCTGTCTCCCCTCAATCAGTCCAGTGAATGGCGTCCCCCGCTTCTATTGAGTTGTTTACGAGTGGGGAGGTAGGGGTGAATTGTACCATGATAGAGCTTAATCTAGCGACCAGGGTTATATAATAGTTTAGGGTTGAAACGAGTTTTTAAGATTGTAAATTGTTTCTACTGGCTCAGCTATTTGGATGTACTCGTTAACTTCACTTTAAAGATAGCATTTTAATGGCCTCGATGGTCTAGTGGTTTATCACACCGCTTTACTTCCGATGGTCGTGGGTTCGATTCCTCGCACGGTGCGAACATTTGTATTCATGATTGTTTGTATTGGTCTAAATGTTTTCTATCTATAATATATTATGTACGAACTTTGTCCGCGGTTTCACCTATATATGTTATTCTGATGTATTAGCTATGTTTCATCAAAATCCGTTCAGTACTTTTTGCTTCAAAGAGTAATATCTATCCATACTCACAAACTTTCTTTATAATATTAATAGTATGTATTAAAAAAAATATCTAAGTATTTATATCAGTTGTGTAGTACCCATAACACATGCTCTGCTTACCGTGGGACTAGATGGCGCTGTGTTAATTGTCCAAAGATTTTTTATATCAATTGTCTAGTACCCATAACACAAGCTCTGCTTACCGTGGGACTAGATGGTGCTGTGTTAATTGTCCAAAGATTTTTTATATCAATTGTCTAGTACCCATAACACAAGCTCTGCTTACCGTGGGACTAGATGGCGCTGTGTTAATTGTCCAAAGATTTTTTTTATCAGTTGTCTAGTACCCATAACACAAGCTCTGCTTACCGTGGGACTAGATGGCGTTGTTAATTGTCCAAAGATTTTTTATATCAGTTGTCTAGTACCCATAACACAAGCTCTGCTTACCGTGAGACTAGATGGCGCTGTGTTAATTGTCCAAAGATTTTTTATATCAATTGTCTAGTACCCATAACACAAGCTCTGCTTACCGTGGGACTAGATGGCGCTGTGTTAATTGTCCAAAGATTTTTTATATCAATTGTCTAGTACCCATAACACAAGCTCTGCTTACCGTAGGACTAGATGGCGCTGTGTTAATTGTTGTCTAGTACCCATAACACAATTACCGTGGGACTAGATTTGTTAATTGTCCAAAGTTACCGTGAGACTAGATGGCGCTGTGTTAATTCAAAGATTTTTTATAGTTGTCTATGTCTATAACAACAAGCTCTGCTTACCGTAGCACTAGATGGCGCTGTGTTAATTGTCCAAAGATTTTTTTATATCAGTTGTCTAGTACCCATAACACAAGCTCTGCTTACCGTAGCACTAGATGGCGCTGTGTTAATTGTCCAAAGATTTTTTATATCAGTTGTCTAGTACCCATAACACATGCTCTGCTTACCGTGGGACTAGATGGTGCTGTGTTAATTGTCCAAAGATTTTTTATATAACACATGCTCTGCTTACCGTGAGACTAGATGTCGCTGTGTTAATTGTCCAAAGATTTTTTATATCAGTTGTCTATGTCTAGTACCTATAACATAAGCTCTGCTTACCGTAGCACTAGATGGCGCTGTGTTAATTGTCCAAAGATTTTTTTATATCAGTTGTCTAGTACCCATAACACAAGCTCTGCTTACCGTGGGAGTAGATGGCGCTGTGTTAATTGTCCAAAGATTTTTTATATCAAGTTCATGCTTACCGTGAGACTAGATGGCGCTGTGTTAATTGTCCAAAGATTTTTTTATATCAGTTGTCTAGTACCCATAACACAAGCTTTGCTTACCGTGAGACTAGATGGCGCTGTGTTAATTGTCCAAAGATTTTTTATATCAATTGTCTAGTACCCATAACACAAGCTCTGCTTACCGTGAGACTAGATGGCGCTGTGTTAATTGTCCAAAGTTTTTTTTTATATCAGTTGTCTAGTACCCATAACACAAGCTCTGCTTACCGTGGGAGTAGATGGCGCTGTGTTAATTGTCCAAAGATTTTTTATATCAGTTGTCTAGTACCCATAACACATGCTCTGCTTACCGTGGGACTAGATGGCGCTGTGTTAATTGTCCAAAGTTTTTTTTTATCAGTTGTCTAGTACCTATAACACAAGCTCTGCTTACCGTGGGACTAGATGGCGCTGTGTTAATTGTCCAGGGTTAATTATATATAAAGATTATTTCTGTTTCTATACAAAGGGGTTTGCTTTTTTGTATGTTTATTAGTTACTAGTGACCTGTAGCTTCGCACGGATGCGTTACAAATTTCTGAATTTCTTTACTTGTTCTATACTATAACACGCATGTATTATACGTATAAACCTTCAGAATAGAATAGAATAGAATAGAAAATCATTTATTCAAATAAACTTACATTGAAGCACTTTTGAATAGTCATTACATTTTTTTTAATCTACCGCTCGTTCGGAAAGCTGTCTCATCACAAGAAGAACGAGCAAGAAACTTGCGTGTTGCTCTTTTAAATAATTTTATTAATACTTTACATTTTTTAAACCACCAATTAGCACTAATTCAATTATCACTAAATCTTCCTCTTGAATCACTCTATCTATTGCTGAAAACTACATTAAAATCTGTTGCGTAATTTAAGAGATATAACAGACAGCGATGACTTTGTTCCGTACTACGTAAGGATACACAAAATTTTAACTGAATTATAAAAGAAGGAATTTATTGAAGGTGCAGCGTGGGTAGTTCTCCAGCAAGGTGGACCGACGATCTGGTCAAGATCGCTGGAAGGCATTCGATGCGAGGCGAGCAGGACCGATCGTAGTGGAGATTTTCTGGAGGCCTATGTCCAGCAGTGGACGTCTTCCGGGCTGCGATGATGATAATGATGAATTTATTTTACTTAACATCTATCTATCTAATCTATAAAACTTAGAATAATAGAATAGAATAACATTTCACGATCACACATAACAATAACGATGCTGATAGCTGCATATAAATTATTATATAAGATAAACGTAAATAAAAACAATGCATTGAATTAGAGATGAAAACATTGTATATGGAAAAAAAATAACCAAATAGATAGATAGAGATAGATATAATATACAAGATAAGTCAAATACCGTGTATATTTAAAAAAAAACTTTGTATTATGATAAGTACCTATTTTTACAAGTTGCGATACATTTTACATATTCATTTTTTTTTAAATTTATATTTTCGCCATTCTCATACATATTAATGAGTAATACATTATATAGTATAAAACAAAGTCGCTGTCGCTGTCTGTCCGTTCCTATGTATGCTTAAATCTTTAAAACTTCGCAACGGATTTTGAAGCGGTTTGTTTTAATATATAGAGTGATTCAAGAGAAAGGTTTATATGTATAATACATGTACATCCGTGCGAAGACGGGACGACTAGCTAGTATAGCATAAAACAAAGTTGGTGCCACTGTCTTTCCGTTCATATGTATGCGTATATCTTCAAAACTACGCAACGGATTTTGAAGCGGTTTTTTTAGTAGATAGAGTGATTCAAGAGGAAGGTTTATATGTATAATACATGTACATCCGTGCAAAGCCGAGGCGAGTAGCTAGTGTAGTAAAAACAAAGTAGCCACCGCTTATATCTTTTAAATTAAGCAACCGATTTCAAAGCCTTCATTTCTCGAAAGTCTAGAGTATTTGTGTACCAAATTTCATTTAAATCGGTTCAGTAGTTTTGGCGTGAAATATTTACAGACAGACAGACAGAATTACTTTCGCATTTGTAATATTAGAAAGGCTTAAAAAGCTGAGCATACAGTTAACAATTTTTTCTCCTAACTTAGCAGATTTTTTGCAATTTAATATCTAAATACATTTGCTTATGATGCTGTATAGAGTCACGTGTGTTGTATGTATGTATGTAAGCATGTAGGTACGTAAGTCATGATAATATTTTTTTATACTCAGCTACAAAATATCTGTGTAAAACTGCAAAAAATAACTGTGACTAAGTGTCATGAATCTAATAAAACATGAGGTTTTCTTTGTATCGAATCTCTTACTAACTTTATGAACGCGAAAGTATGTGAGTATCGATCGATGTTTGTTACTCTGTCACGCAGAAACTACTGAACACTTAGACATCAGAATAACACAGACTAATATAGTATAATATATAATAATAGAATAATACTATTTGACGCGGGAGAAACCGCTGGAAAGAAAGAAATAAAGAAAAAATATTTATTCTGTGGTTTTTAACAATGTTAAAATATAAAAGATAAGCAAAGGAAAAAAAATTAAATAAAATGTATATATAATCAAACTTAAGCCGCTAGTTCATATATAATTTATTAATTGAATAGTAGTGGTGGCACTTTACTTCCTATGGACGCAGGTTCGATTCCTCGCACGGTACAAACATTTGTGTTCGTGATTATGATTGTTTGTATCGGTCTGGGTTTTAAGTGTGCTATCAATGTACTATCTCAGGTTGACCTCCACGCGGTTCCCCTGAAAACCATCGTGGTAAATTGCCATTTGTCAAGATGGGGTAACTGACCTGACTTAATACTCATTGCATCATCGTTACAGGTGCCCCGTCAGCGCAAACCGTTAAACAGATGCATCATTCAATTATAAATATATAAAAACAAAATAAAAAAAAATACCGTTACTGTGACACTTAATGTAAACTTTGCTTTCAGTTAACCAAGCTGTTGACTAATACTCAATACATAATTAGTGATCCATCGACGCGGCTGTAGGTAGGCATATTTAAATTATTGAACAAAACCAGCAATGTATACGTACTACGTATTACGAAAGTATCCGCTAATTACAAACGCCCACACACCACGCATTTGTGGTAAGTGGTTGAGTAAATATTTTCAGGAAAACGCATGGGTATGAGGAGAGTTCAAGGATGAGTTTGGATATTGGATAATGCAGCTTCATAACACTCTTTTTCTGCTACGGTAACCGTTTACCATCAGGCGGGCCGTATGTTTGCCGCCATCGTAATATAAAAAAATATATTATTTTAATAACAATGACTAAGTTGTCTAATGAAATCTGATATAACTGAATAATAACCTTTATACATAGGAACTAGCTGTGCCCGCGACTTCGTCTGCATGTTATAGACCTTGACTAAATAAAGAAATATATTCAATTTTATTTTCCATACAAACATTCATTCCCTATACTATTTTAGTCCCTTAAGAGCAATAAAAAATAAAAAATAAGTTTCAAACTTCTAGGTTTAGGCATTCTTAAACCTTTGATGAGATGAAAGATGAAAGATGATGAAAGATGGAAGTATTCAATCAATAAGTTAAGTCATTACAATACTTCCATACAAACTTTCATCACCCCTTTCAACCCCTTACAACCCTTTTTCACATTAAAAACTAACCTACGCCCTTTCTCAGGGTCTAGACTATCTGTGTACCAAATTTCATTTAAATCCGTTCAGTAGTTTTAGCGTGAAAGCGAGACAGACAGACAGACAGAGCATTTATAATATTATTAGGGATAAAGATACACGAATGACGTCATAAATGTCACAGATTACGTTCGTATGTCACAGATTACGTCCGTATCTAGCATTCCAGTGCGTTGCCACTCCTGAAAACTGAAGAGTTATGCGTCTTTTCTTAAAACTAGCTTTTTCCGCGGCTTCGCTCGCGTTAATTCATCCCCTTATGGGTGAAATTTATCAAAATCCTTTCTTAGGGATTGCCTTCGTCAAAGTAGCTTTATGCATGCAAAGTCTCAGCCCGATCGGTTTAAAATTGACAAAGTTTCATACAAACTTTCATCCCCTATTTTATCCCCTTGGGGGTAGAATTAATCAAAATCCTTTCTTAGCGGACGCCTACGTCATAACATCTACCTGCATGCCAAATTTCAGCCCGATCCGTCCAGTGATTTGGGGTGTGCGTTGATAGATCACAACGTCCGTCACCTTTGAGTTATATATGTTTAGATATCTGGTGGTTATCTTATCAGCATCTCAAATAGGTCACTTCCTGTCCTACTTCATATGCAGGATCTTGCCTTGTTTTGTATTATTTTGTAAATTTATTATTAACTAACTACCCGGCTTCGCACGGGTGTACATGTATTTTACGTATAAACTTTCCTCTTGTATCTATTGGTAAAACTACATTAAAATGCATTGTAGTTTAGAAGATCTAAGCGAACAGATAACGGAAGACTTCATGTATACTATGTAAATAGTAGCTATTACTTGAATGTTTTTCTATATACATAATGTATGTATTTACAAAAAATATATCTATTTATTTATATCAATTGCAAGCTAAGCAGAGATTGTGTTATGGGTACTTTTTGGACTCAAAGTTACACCTCGATGAACATATAATCTCAATTAAAGATCGTGCAATGAGAATGTTTGGTGCGATCTTCTTGTGACTTTAAACGACCTTCTATACTAAAGAGCTGCATCACTGATGTCTAGACTTCGGGGGAGCTCAAATAGCATCCTAAAAACTGTTGCGAATACACCTGATTGTCCGCTCCAGAGGCACTGGATAACGTTGCATTGTGGACCCAGTGCTTCTGGACGTGGACACAGATTATGAATTAAATATATCTACGTATATGTATATTATAAGTTACTAACATAGTTTTAATAATAGTAATCCGAATAAAAATAATAATAAATATACTTCTATTTCTCTATAAATCTCATATAAGATCCCAACTGGAATATGCTACCTCTGTTTGGAGTCCGGTAGTTAACAAATATATAGAGATGTTGGAGAAAGTACAAAGTAAATTTTTACGAACAATTTACTTTAAATGTCGCGTCAGGCTATCGTACACACAACTATTAGATAAATACAAAATGTGTTTGGAACATAGACGAATTGCTTTCGATGTCGTTGACAGAATTCTCATCTAGTATGTTTAATTTGAAGTATCGCGAGTCATCTGTAAAGTATAGATCATTATTATTATTACAAAATTTAGTACGGATATTTAATTATTTTGCGCGCATATTAGACCAGTAATAAATAATGTATATAATAATAAGAATAACATAACATAAGTATTAACCCGTGGATATCTGTATTGGTTTTACTATTATTAATTCAGATGTATGTACTTAAATACATACTACATTGTGAAACTGTTTGTATCCCAAATAAAATAAACCCAACAGAAACTGCGGACAGTGAGACTAGATAGCAGCAAAAATGTATATAATAATAATCATAATCTTTATTTCTCTCAAACAAAACCTAATACAATTGCTGGCAATATAAAATTTAAAAGTAATAAAGGAGACGAAAAGGTCTATAACTTAATTAGAGAACAGACTGGAAATCCTCATCCAATGACTCCATCCGTAATTAAGCTTCAAAACATTAAGAAATGAAGAACATATTAAAAATATAAAAATAATTATGCGAACTTAGAACATACTAGTGCATCTCTATCCATTGTATAACTTTCTTAGATACACTTTTTATATATATATGTCTAAAAATAGAATTAAATGAATAGCTACTTTGGCAATCCCAATGGTTCATAATTAGAGCGAAACCCAGTGGTAAATAGTTAACAACAATTCTGTGGACGATTTACACTGACAGGAAATGACGACCGGCTGCCGGAAACTAGAGTAGAAAATTAAAATATCTTTATTCATGTAGGTCTATTACAGACTTATACATATGTCAAATCTACCGTCAGTTCGGAGTGCTTTCAAGTTAAGAAATACAATGAATTGAGAAAATAATGAGTTGAAACAGATATCACTATTGGTGTTCAGCGGCTTTGCTTGTATCGCTAATATAAATCCTTTGTAGCGGCTGGAAGGTGGAGGGAAAGAAATCAGTTGTAGCTATTTACATACATATATATGTTGAAATATTTGAAAGTGATATAAGATATAAGTAACATATAATCTAGATTAGGGACGAAGTTGTACATACAGGAAACAAAATTAAGTGTACCCGCGTACACTTAGATTGTGGAATGAACTACCTGCCGAGGTTTTCTCATGAGACTACAGCATGAGGTTTTTCAAGAAGGGTACATTAAGGGTTCTTAAGGGTTCTTACGGGTGCTGCTTGTAGGAACTGGTCTGCTCTAATCACTATGACTGATTTCCTCTTATTAATTGTTTAACCAGTTGGTTATATATTCAATATTTTTCTATTTGAGTATTTAATTGAATTAGTGCTAATTGGTGGTTTGTGTTCACGCACTTAAACTTAAAAATGTAAAGTAATATTAAATTATTTAAAAGAGCAACACGCAAGTTTCTTGCTCGTTCTTTTTGTGATGAGACAGCTTTCTCATGATTTTCTATTCTATTCTATTCTATAGAATAGAATATAAATGAGAGCACGGACTCTATGTCTGTGGAAAGATAGAAAGAAAGAAAAAATGTTCTTAATACATGTTCTTTATGTTTATTTATTTACTAACATACAGTTTTTAGGTATATTTGTTTCCTATTATAGAATTTAACGCCCCTCCGATCGATCCCCCGTCCAATTCAAACGGGGATCAACATTACGACGGCCTGAGCCGAGGTTCGAACCCCTAGTGGTGCCCTCAGACTAAGTCGTATCCGTCAGGCAGGAGTTGGCCTTCAGCCGCTCCATAAGTCCTTCCGTGGTTTGGAGTGCAATCTGCACTCGCCCCTAACGTCCGATGAAGCTGTAAAGGCCAGCTACGGCTAACAGCATTAGAGTAGTCCGAAAAAAAAAAGAATTTATCTGTAAATATTACATTCTTTCACAATCACAGCATTCCGGTAAAGTTTGATAATTTTGTATGCATTTTTGACAATCTACCTGATAAACAAGAATAATAATATCTTTGTATCTATGATTATTCTTGTTTCAGAATAGATAAATATGTTTTCAGATTTCTATTCATCATTGAATAAAACATTAAAAATATTATTATGTCCCCAAGTATCGTTTAGAAAAAGTCAATAGGTATAAAAATTTACAATAAGATACCAAAGGATATATTGGAATTACCCTTAAATAAATCAAAAACATCTGTTAAATCATATTTACTGAGCTAAGCCTATTACTCACTAAACGATTACTTGAATGACGAGCGTGCATGGCAATAGTTGTTCATGCACGGGATTTTCATTTAATGATAGACATAGACACCTATATATTGTAAATAAACTGGCTTTAAAAAAAAAGTAATTAAATTGAGTTTCTTGCCAGTTCTTCTCAATTGGATCTATATACTGAACTGGTCGGTAGGGAAAAAATTATAATATCAAAAGTTTTACGTTCATAAGCGGATAAAATGTCCTACATGAATAAATAATTTTTGAATTTAAATTAGAATTGAACCCAGTACTTCAAATATTAATAGCACTTTGTTTGATATAAGGTTCTTGAATAAAACAATATAGCGACTATAAATTGAGATGTAAGCTATCGTATCTTTCAAGTTAGATCCAATTACACACAATGTGCAAATCAAATTTGCAATCGGTTCAGTAGTTTAGGAGTCTATCACGGACAAATAAAGTGACACGTAATTTGTAAATATAAAGATATATATAAATATCAGAAAAATAGACACAAACAATCATGGTTATGAAATATAAAAAGTAGAATATAAAAACTTGATGTTTATAAGCGGCTAAATTGTCCTACATGAATAAAGGATTTTGGAATTTGAATTTGAAAATTTATTAATTCTAATTTTATTAAATTTAGACGCACTTTCCGTTCGATGCAAATCGTCCAGCAAGTCTCCAGTGGCAGCCAACAGCGTTACATTGAGAGCTAAACAATAGACTTAGCAACGCGGGCCCACGCCTGATTGCTGTGGTGTAGTCCATCAACTCGGAAATATCATTGTGTGCAATAACGATGTCGGAGAACTAAGAATAAATATCTTAAATCAAACAGAAGCACTGCCAGCTTGGTTTATGTTAGAAGCGTTTTGTAAAATGCATGCATTTACATTCCTCATACATTACAGATATGTAACCGTTTTGTCTAGTTGAAGAGGAAACGCCACTACACGTCCTATGTGGTTGTAGCCTACTTATGCATAAGCGATATCTCCTTTGGAATATACACAATGTATCCTGAGGAGATAAAAACCGTCGCTCCTAAGAATATCCTTCAATTTTTGTCCCTGCGAGCCTAGGCAGAGAATTATAAAATATCGAGCACAATAGATCCCTGTAGGTCGCATGCTACAGGTTTGACACACCTACCAATAGCCTCAATAAAAAAAATCTGTCATCTGAGACGGAGAAGTCAAATGTACTGCATTGAAGAATATTCTTAGGAGCGATGATTTTTATCTTCTCAGTATAGAGAGTGTACTTTCCAGAGGAGATATTTCAAATTCAAAAATCTTTTATTCATGTAGGACATTTTAGCCGCTTATGAACATCAAATTTTTTATATTATAACTTTTTCCTCTCAGTTCAATATATAGATCCAATTGAGAAGAACAAGCAAGAAACTCAATTGAACTACTTATTTTTTTTAAAAGTCAGTTTATTTAAAATGTTTATTTATATAGGTGTCTATGTCTAGCATTAAATGAAAATCTAGTGTTCATTAATGCTTGAGTGGGCTACAACCACATAGGATGTAGTGGCATATCCAATACCATTTGGCGAAATCTGCAAATAATATGAATGTTGATTTCAAAATTAGCTGTAGCAGTTAAGTGAAGACGTTACAGAATTACCTGTCAGAAGACTGCAGGAAAAAATTGACACTTGCTTTGCGCTCTGCTGGTGCCAATCGAGTCAACAGTGTCAAGGAAATCATTTCATATGCTAATTAGGTTTCTTGGCACTCAACGAAATATGCTTTTACAAATATACCTAGATTTGAAACGTACATTTGTTTTTACAACACATGTATTATATATATAAACCTTCCTCTTGAAACATTCTAGGTATTAAAAACCGCTTCAAAATTCGTTGTGTAGTTATAAAGATTTAAGCACAAATAGAGACGGACAGACAGCGACAGCGACTTTGTTTTATACTATGTAGTGATAAAGATCTGTAAGAAAGTAGGATGACGCATATTCCAATGTAAAGTAACAAAATTATTTAAAAGAGCAACACACAAGTTTCTTGCTCGTTCTTCTTGTGATGACACAGCGTTCCGAATGAGCGGTAGATTAAAAATGTCATGACTATTCAGAAGTGCTTCAATGTAAGTTCATTTGAATAAATGATTTTCTATTCTATTTCACTCTTAGGATTCTACTCAAGATGGGTTAACGAATCTAACTTATCATCATTATCATCTTCTTGTGCTCATCACAAGAAGAACGAACAAGAAACTTACGTGTTTCGTTGGTACATTTCGACTTAAAAATGTAAACTTACAAGGATTATTTAAAAGCGCAATACGCTTGTTTCTTGCTCGTCCTTCTTATGATGAGACAGCGTTCCGAATGAGCGGTCGATTAAAAATGTGATGACTATTCAAAAGTGCTTCAATGTCAAGTTCTTTTGAATAAATGATTTTCTATTCTATTCTAAAGATTCTACTCAAGATGAGTTATTGTCTGTACGTGTAATAATGACGAAATTGTAGAAAATAATATTGATGAACTAGCTAATGATTTGCTTTGGATTTGCGCCAAACTCAAAGTATTGTGGTGAACTAAAACTGAATATTGCACTGCTCAGAACAATAGCTTATATGTGTTGCTAGCAACAAATAATCATTTTATGTTCGAGTCTATGGTAATAAAGGCTAGAGGGTGGCACCATTGAATTCCTCTTAACTCACTGTCTTCACGATTCTGTCTAACATACGTCATACGTTGCTCAGTGTAATTAAGTTCTTGTATAATTTTAAATATAATAACTTTGGTCCAGCAAAGTTGTTTTTAACATCAGCAACCTACAGTATGTATAGAATAGAATTCCATATAACAAAGGTACCTTTTGAGGGACATACAGCGCCATGTAGTCCCAAGCCCAGTTTAGCTTGGGACTACATGGCGTTTATATTGTGTTATAAGTACTATACAACTGATATAAATACGTAAATATAGATAGAAAACACTCAGACAGATACAAACAATCATACTCAAGAATATTTGGACCGTGCAAGGAACCTGCGACTATCTGAAGTAAGGCTAAACCGCTTGACCACCGAGGCCACGAAACATCACTTTTCAATTATTAAAAAAAAAAAAAAAAGAAACAATTGAAGTGTTTATTCACTCCCTTGGACTATGAATATACATTATAGAAATTCATTAATTTAGGAAGAAAGATTATTTATTATATTATGTACTAGCTGCACCCCCGACTTTGTCCGCTTGGAATTTAACTTTATTTTCTAAAATAAAAGTAGCCTAATTTACTCCTTATTACATCACCTGCCAAAAAACTCCCGTCAAAATCGGTCCAGCCATTTCAGAGATTAGCCGGAACAGACAGGCAGACAGACAAAGATTGTAAAAAATGTTATTTTGGTGTATGCACCGTATCTATATTCATATGCGTGGAATATTCATATGCTCTCAATCTATGGAAATAAGGGAGTAACTAATAAAAAAAAATTGTCTGCCATCTCATCTGCGTTTTACATTCCAGTTAAGTCTTCATTGTCAATTTAATCTCCTTAATTTTCCCAGCACGCTAGCATCTTATCATTTACACCAAATAATAACAGTAGTGGGCGTGTTTGTTTGTTTGTATGTAAGCTGTTTAGACCGCCAGCGTCAACTGCTGCCTTCTGTGTATGCATCCCGTTAATTATACATACACACACGTGATGAAAACCCGTGGGAAAGTCTAGTTTATAGTCACCTGCACCGTCAGTTATCAGATGTAGACTTTGTTTTTCGTTAGCTAAAGTAACCTTTTAATGTGGGATGGATCCGCTCAGTGCCAAATTTGACGCTCTATACTCATCGACAGACGAGCTAGGAGATTTATTGGGGACGAATCACTTGTAGCTAAGAGGCTTCAAAGTCCTAATCACCGACGTAAAGTGGCTTGTCTATCGGTGTTCTATAGGCTCCATTTTGGCGAATGTGCTCAAGAACTGCACAACCTCATTCCTCCAGCACCGTTCCATCAACGTACAACAAGACGTAGAGAGCGGCTCCACCCCTACACTATTGACATCCCAGCTGCTAGAACTAACCGTTTTGCATCATCTGTCCTTATGCGAGCAGCTAAGGAGTGGAACTCTCTACCAGCGTCTATTTTTCCTGCCTCTTACAACATTGGTTCTTGTTTAGGCTGTATATGGTTATTTCGTTGCCATATAATTATAAAAAGAAAATATGTATTCTTGAAAAAAATATGGTGGGAAATACACAGAAATTATATTGTTAAATAAAGTATTTTTATTCCATCAACCTCGGACTTATTCAGTTCTTTCAAGTCAAGAGTGAAGGCACTATTTGAGCTTGCGTGTAACAGCTTAGACCACATCATCACTTAACATCAGGTGAGATTGCGGTCAAACGTGCTGAAATTATGATATATATAAAAAAAAATCTGTTGCTAAGCAACTTAAGATGCAATCTGTATTCTGAGAGATAAAAACTATTTGAAGGTCTAGATGGTCTAGTGGTAGTGCACAGTTATACTTCGCGGGTCGCTGGTTCGATTCAACATTTGTATTCATGAGTGCGATTGTTTGTATCAGTCTGGGTGTTTTTATGTATATTATGTACATATTTATAAAAAGATTTTTTTCGTCAGGTTAAGTCACCTTTTAATATAATAATAATAATCTCAGGATTCACACAGCGCCATCTAGACCTAAGTTAAGCTAGCTAAAGCTTATGTTATGAGTGTTAGATAATTGATACAAATACATACATATTATACATAGAAAACACCCAGACCGATACAAACAATTACACTCATGAATGTTTGTAGCCCCTCCGATCGATCCCTCATCCAATTCAAACGGGGATCGATGTTACGACGGCCTGAGCCGAGGTTCGAACCCCCAGCGGTGTCCTCAGACTAAAGTCGTATCCGTCAAACGAGAGTTGGCCTTCAGCCGCTCCATAACTTATAACAATAATAATCTCAGGACAATTCACACAGCGCTATCTAGACCCAAGTAAAGCTAGCCAAAGCTTGTGTTATGGGTACTAGATAACTGATATATATACATAGATATTTTTTTTGTAAATACATGCATATTATACATAGAAAACATCCAGACCGATACAAACAATCATACTCATGAATACAAATGTTTGTGCTGTGCGAGGAATCGATCCCGCGACCGTAAGTGTGTTATACCGCTACACCACTGAGGTCATCGTAATATACTATATACAAGTCGTGTGTATGTATGTCCTCATTATGTAGCAATAAGGTTATCTTTGACGTAGACGATATTGTTATTCAGACAGCGATAGACTGGTATGGTATGGTATGGTATGTTAGACTCCATTCTCCGCAATTAGCCTCACATTCGGGCCGTTGTGCGTGTAGAGCCAGACCACTAACGTAGCCAGCCAAGCTCCTCCCAAAAGCGCAGAAGACTCCTGGTGTCTTCGCAGGCTTCACGGAGCGACCTCACAGCGATAGACTGGATCGTACTGGATTTTATTGTGGGCGGTGATGATCTTACATACAACCAGATATAAAAAAATAGATCTACAAAGTCCATGCAATCATTTTAGACGACCTTATGTAAGAAGCACTAATTATGATGGACGACTGAGGCTTCGAAGCCGGCTACCGCAAGGGAAACCCCAAGTAGCGCCCGTGACTTGTTACACGGGTGTAGGTAAATGTAAATGTAAATGTATGTTGGACTCCAGTCTCCGCAATTAGCCTCTCATTCGGGCCGTTGTGCGTGCAGAGCCAGACTACTAACGTAGCCAGCCAAGCTCCTCCCAAAAGTGCAGAAGACTCCTGGTGTCTTCACAGGCTTCACGGAGCGACCTCACCGTTCCGAGGATTTGTTTTCGTTGTTGGGCCACTGCCGTGCACTCCAGGATTACGTGAGCCGCCGTTTCTTCAGCTTCAAAGCAGCCCCGACAAAGAGGACTGTCTGTAGCATCAATTTTGTATAAGTGTTTGTTTAAGGAACGATGGCCCGTTATTGTCCCTATCATTATTTTGAGGTTATGTCTATCTAGATTAAGTAGACATGTTGTTAACCGATATATTCCACGCGGACGAAGTCGCTGGTACAGCTGTGTATAAATGTGATAATATTATCTGTAGCTCAGCTCCACTCGTGTGACATCTGACATTTTGTGTTGATCGAAATGAAATACGTGTGGTGACGGAGGTAGAAAATTATGTGTCACAATTTTTATTTATTTATTTATTTATTTTAATAACTTCAATGCACGTCATACATAAGTATAGAGTACACATGGCGGACTTAACACCTAATGGCATTATCTACCAGGCAACCATGAGTTGTGCAGAGATAAGTTGGTGGCGGTGCAAATAATATTATAATATTTTTATAGAATATACATAAATACATATATACAAAAATATACCATACACACAAAAATACATGATCAATAATTTTTATTCTCGGAATGTCCAAAATTACTTGAGGATTCACCATTTTATATCTTTATATATAAAAATTACGTGTCACGTTGTTTGTCCGCGATGGACTTCTAAACTACTGAACCGATTGCAAATTTGATTTGCACATTGTGTGCAGTTTTATCCAACTTGAAGCTGGATAGCCTACATCTCAATTTATAGTCGCTATATTATTTTATTCAAGAACCTTAGACATAGCAACGCGTGGCCGGGTCTGCAAGTAAATATTATAAAATACGTCAAGAATTTATTTATTTCACCAATCTTTGGTAATATTATAAACTCGAAAGTTCGTAAATGGATGGAGGATGATCGGATAGATTTTTGTTACTCTTTCACCCAAACACTACTGAACGGATTTTGATGAAACTTATTGAATTAGTTACTTGAATTAGTGCTAATTGGTAGTTTGTATTCACACACTTCAACTTAAAAATGTAAAGTAAGAATAAAATTATTTAAAAGAGCAACACACAAGTTTCTTGCTCGTTCTTCTTGTGATGGAACAGCTTTCCGAATGAGCGGTAGATTAAAAAAATTGTGATGACTATTCAAAAGTGCTTCAATGTAAGTTTATTTGAATGAATGATTTTCTATTCTATTCTATAGTAATACTAGATACTTGCCCCGGCTTCGCACGAATGTACATGTATTATATATATAAATGTTTCCTCTAGAATCATTCTATCTTTTAAATGAAATCGCTTCAAAATCTGTTGCGTAGTTTTAAAGATTTAAGCATACGTAGGAACGGACAGACAGCGACAGCGATTTTTTTTTTTTTTTTTTATTCTTTATTGCACTATAAAGAGTGTACAAGAGGCGAGCTTAATGCCATATGGCATTCTCTACCAGCTAACCTTTGGGTAGAACTAGAAAGCGTTGTAGGGCAGTAATGGCAAAAATTTGTGATATTAATACTGTACTAAATAATTAGGCAAACAAAATCTATGTACATATATAATTTATGTTATATAAATATAATATATACTTTAAACATACACATATATATATATATATATATATTGAAATATATAAATTATACAGAATAAATACATAAATACGCTAAATATAGTTGAAAGTACCTACTTAACTCAACGCCAAACAGTTAAAGCTCATTTTGACGACTCAACAGGTAATTAAATAGTTTCGTTTTAAAAATGGTCTTACTCGGTGCTCTACGCAGGTCTACAGGCATTATATTCCAGAGGTTAATTGCCGTAACTGTGAAGGAGTTTGACATAAAGCTTGTATGATGGGAAGGAGTAGAGAGAAGGAGGTTATGAACTGAACGGAGGTTACGTGAATGAGAGTCGCCAATGAACCGAAATCTATTTTTCAAATAAGTGGGAGAGGAAGAGTCGAATATGATGGAGAAGAGTGTGCAAAGGATACGCAAGTTTCTGCGGTTACGAATTGACAACCATTTAAGTTGTGAGCGAAATTTAGAGACGTGGTCATACTTTCTCAGCCCAAAAATGAACCGAATACAGTTGTTAAGTAATCGGTCCAACTTATTCAACTGATCTTGGGAGAGATTAGTAAGACACACGTCAGCATAATCAAAATGCGGAAGTATAAGTGATTGGACAAGGAGCAATTTAGTGGAAGGTGGGAGAAAGAATTTAAACCGATAAAGAACACGGAGAATACCTGTAACCCTGCGAGATACCTCCGCTACCTGTAAATGCCATCGAAGTGTTGGGTCAATCAATATACCTAGGTCCTTAACGGAGTGACAAAACGGGATAACATTATTTTCAAAACGCACATACGAATTGATTGTATTTAACTTGGATAGAAGTTTTGTGCTGCCTATTATTATCGCCTGGCATTTGACTGGGTTAACTGATATGCCAAAACGACGGGACCAACGGGATACACTGTCGAGATCTGCATTTAGTTGATCAACTGCTGCATTGATGGCATTAGGTTCAGCTTGGGCATAAAGTTGTAGGTCATCTGCGTAGAGGTGGTAAGAGCATTTGAGGTGTGAGATAACAAGATTAATAAAAAGAGAAAACAGAAGTGGAGAGAGAATACCGCCTTGTGGAACACCAGCGACCAAGTCACACCAGTTAGATAAGTCTTGCCCGGAGCGCACAGCCTGCTGGCGACCACGAAGATAGGAAGAAAACCATTCCAGTACTGACGGCGAGAAGTTTAGGTGGGAGAGTAACATCAGTAGCAGGTCATGATCAACACAATTAAAGGCATTGGAGAAGTCAATTAGTACCAAGATGGTAAGTCGAGTGTTCTCCATAGCCTCACGAAAATCTTCCGTTACATTGAGTAATGCAGTGGTGGTGCTGTGTCCAGGTCGAAAACCAGATTGGAAAGGACTCAGAATGTTGGAATTTGCAATAAAAGAGGAAACTTGCTTATGAGTAATAACCTCGAGGACTTTTGAGAGAAATGGCAAGATCGATATAGGTCTAAAATGACAAGGAAGAGAAGGATTTGAGATTTTAGCAAGGGGTATAACAAATGCCTTTAGCCACAATTTGGGAAAACAGCCGTAGGATAGCGAGAAATTAACAATGTGAGTAAGAACAGGAAGAATTATATCTAATAGAAGAAAGACCATAGCTCTACTCACTTCATCATAGCCCTTGGCATTTGATTTAATGGATAGGACTGCTTTGCGTATATCGTCGTCAGATACTGGAGAAAATGTGAACGAGTCAGAAGCGAGTGCAGGCATGGATTTAATTTCCTGTAAGGTGGATTGTTTAATACTTGTATTGAGAGTTGTTACAGAGGAGAAGTGATTATTAAGATTATTTAATGGCACTGTTAAATCGGAGATGGTTGGGGCTTTCCCAAAACCAAGGGAATTGAGGAATTTCCATACGTCTGCTGAAGGTGAATTTAAAATATTTTTATGAATATATAAATATTATTTTATACTATGTAATGATAACTTATACATCCGAATAACGCATAGGTTATAAAATTAATGAGGATAAAACTGCGGGAACAGCTGTTTAGTAATAAAACTCTCTTCTATTCTATTCTATTCTATTCCATGTATGTATATATTTAATTAATTTAAAACGGATCTTACTGTACACTTCGATAGATAAATTAACCACAGCCACTTTACGTTAATTTATTTATTAGTTAGTAATATATATTGCATATTCTTTAGGTATATTTGTTTCCCACTGTACAATGAGCTCTACTAGTATTACAAAATATATTCTTTAGTTTTACTTTTTATTTTATCTTTTCTTACTTTTATTATTTGCACTCCTGTGACCCACACACCGCTTCCTGCGTCACGCTGTTTTGGGTTTACTGGAAGAGATCTCTTTTAGAGATAAGACCTCCTTTGTAACAAAATTTCTGCAAAAGTGCAATAAAGTATAAAAAAAAAGTTACACGATTAATTTTTTTCGAATGTATCTGTTCTGAATGAAACACCTAGCAAAAGTTTATATATATAATACATGTATACCCGTGCGATGCCAGGGCGAGTAGCTAGTATAATGATGAGTGTCAAGTAAGTGTGATACAGACGAAGGTGCGCGGGTCAGCTATAGAGAAACAGGCTCCATTTTGGCGAATGTGCTCAAGAACTGCACAACCTCATTCCTCCAGCACCGTTCCATCAACGTACAACAAGACGTACAGAGCGGCTCCACCCCTACACTATTGACATCCCAGCTGCTAGAACTAACCGTTTTGCATCATCTGTCCTTATGCGAGCAGCTAAGGAGTGGAACTCTCTACCAGCGTCTATTTTTCCTGCCTCTTACAACATTGGTTCTTTCAAGTCAAGAGTGAAGGCACTATTTGAGCTTGCGTGTAACAGCGTAGACCACATCATCACTTAACATCAGCTGAGATTGTGGTCAAACTCAAATTTTGATATAAAAAAAAATGTTCCGAAGATACTGGCAGCGTTCCCTCTTTGAATAGCTAGACTAATTCTTTGTCCGAGGTAGCTGTAAGCTGTAAGAAAAATTACCGAAGAGGTAATTTTTCTATGTAATACATTTAACAATCTCTTCCTCAAATAAAAAAAAAGTATTGAATAATATATTTAGAAGCAATTCATATAAAATTAATCATATCCGTCTTGATATTGTACAGTGCCAACGCCGACATGTCTGTTCAAGTATGTTTTTTGCAATAATTAAAGGAATTTATACCTTATTGTGTTGGAATAAGACGGCATTCGTTATACAAGACCGTTATCACGTATTACCGTACAATGAAATGTCAACCTTGTGTCAACGGAATAAAAGCGATCTGAGAAATTAGGTTTTGTCAGGAATTGAACTGACGACGAGTGTAAAGTTGACTCACTGTTGCTATGCGGCATTTCTTGTGTGTTATATTGTGAAATACCTATAAGTGTAACGGCAGTTTAAAATGATGCAATAAACTAAAGATTAATCATACTGCTAGAACTAGTTTTTTAGTTTAAACAATAAAAATATGTGGAAAGAGTGTTAAATCTTATTTTTATACTTATCTTAATATGCTTTTCTGAATTTTTGTTAGCTATTCATTTACAGTGGTCTGGGTGGTAGAAATTAAAAATTATTATATAGTTTGTTTCACAAAAAAGAGCCCATTTTCAAACTATACGGTAATGTATAGTTTGATAATGAATGATGAATATGGCATTAGTAATTTGTTGTGTTATGTTGGCAATAAATTAGTTATCTATCTAGTAAAACTACAGAAAAATCTTAAAAAGAATCAACAGAATCAGTTTTATACTAGAATAGTTAAGTTTGTATTTTTTGTGGTCAGTTCAAATTTGGATTAATTAAATCCTATAGGTTCATTTTCTTTCTGGACTTGCATTGTCATAATAAATTGTTTTATACCAAAGATTCTAGCCGTGTATAAATTATTAACTATGGATTTATGGGGGGGATCGGGGATTGTTTGTAATGTGGACTGATTACTCCATTACTAGCAATCTACTATGCTTGACCTCCACGCGGTTCCCCGAGAAACCATCATGGTAAATTCCTGGTAAACCTGTCATGATGTGCTAACTGATCTGACCTCATGCTCTTCATCCTCCACTGGTGCCCCGCCAGCGTAAACCGTTAGCGCAGGCGGGTGCACCATTCCATTATCATCCATTAAAACAAAAACTATAGTAAATATCATTAAACGATTAAATACCAGTTAGTTCACACTCCGGACCGATCGCTTTAAATTATTTAAAATAAAAAATATTACTACCTTTCGTATAATAAATTACTTAAACAGCCCGCATAAGGACTTACCCCTTTGAAATGTATTTTAAACCTGTAATTTACTTACATTTCCATGTAGGACATCTCGCTATTAACCCCATAACTATGCGGGTTAATTGTCCACTATTACGAATAGAATAGAATAGAAAATCATTTATTGAAATAAACTTACATTGAAGCACTTTTGAATAGTCACAACATTTTTTTTTTAATCTACCCCTCATTCGGAATGCTGTCTCATCACAAGAAGAACAAGCAAGAAACTTGTGTGTTGCTCTTTTAAATAATTTTATTCTTACTTACAATTTAAGTAACCTGAAACGAAACGGCAGAAGCCAGAGTCTAAATAATCTTTGTGACATTGACAAGTAGATTGATGGATGGATGAAACTGATGTAGCGGGAGTTTGGAGCGAAAAGATTAGAGTGTTTATATTATTATAAAGAATAGAATAGAATAGAATAGAAAATCATTTATTCAAATAAACTAACATTGAAACACTTTTGAATAGTCATCACATTTTTTTTAATCTACCGCTCATTCGGAATGCTGTCTCATCACAAGAAGAACAAGCAAGAAACTTGTGTGTTGCTCTTTTAAATAATTTATTCTTACTTACAATTTAAGTTTAAGTGTGTGAATACAAACCACCGATTAGCACTAATTCAATTAAATAATAAAATAGAAAAAACATTCAATATACAACAACTGGTTAAACAATTAATAAGAGAAAATAAGTCATAGTGATAAGAGCAGACCAGACCACACAAGCAGCACCCGTTCACGAGTATGGCGGATGAGGCAGCCACCACTGCGCTCGACCATATTTTAGGGAGCCCAATGACCCGGCCCACCACGCCGCCACAAGTCTGGACATTTTAGTGAGCATGACTACTCAAAACACCAGACCACGTCATAGCTACTCACAATTGCCACACACGAGAATTATGAATAGAATAGAATAGAATAGACTTTCTTAATCATGTACTACCTTATTGAAAAAATAAAGCTGAGTTTCTTGTCAGTTCTTCTCATCTCGATTTTGACGGGACTTTTTTGGCAGGTGGCTGATGTAATAAGGAGTAACTTAGGCTACTTTTATTTTAGAAAATTAAAGTTAAATTCCACGCAGACGAAGTCGTGGGAACAGCTAGTTATTAATATAGTTAATCCGGTCATAACATGTTTAATTTTATAGTATCTTATTTAAAAAGAATACGAGCTGAGTTTCTTGTCAGTTCTTCTCATCTCGATATCATTCCGAACTGACGGTAGATTTGACATATCATAAGAGTCTGTAATACACCTACATGAATAAAGATACTTTGAATTGAATCTGAAATAATGTAATTTTCAAATCGTGAAACATTTTTTAAATACGTGCAATGATTCTAGGTTTATGCTGTACCTATTTGTATAAGAATTAACGTAATTTGTACTTTCTATTCGCAATATTGGTTGTAGATTTGTAATATAAAGTGCAAAGTCTCTGTCTAGTAGGTATTGAAGAAATGTGCAGACATCTAGGAAGTTCTGATTTATTATCATCTATATAAATTGATATATAGATATTGTCATATCTATTACTATCTATAAAAAAAAATAATTAAATAACACATTCAAATAAGTAGGTTTTTTACATTGACGACGGTGGTCTAGTGGTTTGGACACCGTTTATTTTTGATGGTCGCAGGT
The DNA here is from genome assembly GCF_030625045.1 of Achroia grisella. Classification (NCBI taxonomy): domain Eukaryota; kingdom Metazoa; phylum Arthropoda; class Insecta; order Lepidoptera; family Pyralidae; genus Achroia; species Achroia grisella. The sequence goes on from NW_026713022.1 coordinate 5,994,055, forward strand.
TCGATTCCCCGCACAATACATTTGTATTCACGACTATGATACTTATAGGTTCAAACTATATTAATGTTCTGTAGTCAAAGACTATCCGTATGTGTGTCAAATACAAAGTGGGTGTAATTTTTTTAAATTGTTTTAATGTATTCAAAATGTATATTATTAAAAAAAAACATATTGATATTCTGTACTCTTTCTCTATATAAACTATAAGTGTGCAAAATTTCATAAAAAGGTGTGCAACATTTTTACTTCAAGTATGAACGTGATGTATGTGCATATATTTTCAATATTTTGACACATTTCTGAATTTTTTAATCTTGTTATCATATTAATATTATAAACGCGAAAGTTTGTGAGTATGTATAGATGTTTGTTACCCCACAGATAATATAATATTACATAGTTACTCTTTCACGCAAAAACTACTGAACGGATTTTGATGAAACTTTACAGTAATATAGCTTATACATCAGAATAAAATATACACTATATTTTTTGCTGCATACCTAGTTAATATATATATATATAAACGCGAAAGTTTGCCATCATGGATGTTTGTTACTCTTTCACGCAAAAAACTACTAAACGGATTTTGATGAAACCTTACATTAATATAGCTTATGCATCCTCTTATATAGCCTATACATCTCATCTCTCAAGTGTCATCACAAGAAGAACGAGCAAGAAACTTGTGTGTTACTCTTTTAAACAATCCTTGTAAGTTTACATTTACAAGTCGAAACGTGTGAATACAAACTACCAACCAGCACTAATTCATTTAGGCTCAAATATAAATATACAATATGATTAAATCAGTCGTAGTGTAGAGCAGACCAGTCCCTACAAGCAGCACTCGTTCACGAGTATGACGGATGATATAAATTATTTCTTACACTATTAATAATATAATTTAATTAAACTGTCGCAGTTATTTGTTGCAGTGTGGTTTAGTCATATTAATTGTTGGGAGCGGGTTTGAACTCGCTCTTGTGGCCATTGAGTCACACTTCTGTTACTAACTCGACATCATACGATGGCTGATGAAATACCTACCTCATTTTTTAGTAGGCATTATTGACTTCTTTATCATTAATGATTGTATTATCATTGAATTGTTAATCGGTAATGCGTAATAAGTCACGGCGTCCGTATGTCTACGTGTACTTTATATTTATTTATCCTTTATTTGCACTATTTTAAATAATGTACAATTGGCGAGGTTGACGCCATATGGCATTCTCTATCAGCTAACCATTGGGTAGAAACAGAAGCGATTGAAGGGCAGTATTGGGAAAAGGCATGGTCCTTTTTATATTTACCTAACTTAGGTATATGTCAATAGTAATATGCCTACATAACAATAATATGTACGTACTTAAATACTTGCTATAACAGGTACTATATATATATATATATATATATATATATATATATATATACGTATATATTATACTAGCTGTCCCGGCAAACGTTGTTTTGCCTTAAAATAAAAAAAAAAATTAGGGGGGACTACCCCTAACATTTAGGGGGATGAAAAATAGATGTTTGGCCGATTCTCAGACCTACTCAATACGCTCACAAAATTTCATGAGAATCGGTCAAGCCGTTTCGGAGGAGTATGGGAACGAAAACTGTGACACGAGAATTTTATATATAATATATATTCTTTATTGCACTTTTAAATACAGTTGTAAACTTAACTATATACAGAGCGAGCAAAGGTGGAGTTATCTCTAAAAGAGATCTCTACCAGTAAACCCAACAGTGGGACATAGCTAGTAGTGTTATCTAGTACCCATAACACAAGCTTTAGGTAGCTTAACTTTGATCTAGATGGCGCTGTGTGAATTGTACAGAAAAAAAAAATTATACATCTCAGGACAATTCACACAGCGCCATCTAGTACCAAGTTAAGCTACCTAAAGCTTGTATTATGGGTACTAGATAACTGATAAATATATCGTTTTTGTTTTCGTATATATATATACATATTATATATAGAAAATATCCGGACCGACACAAACAATCATACTCATGAATTTGAGTCGTGCGAGGTATCGAACCCGCGACCATCGGAAGTAAGGCGGTGTGCAAAACTACCGAGGCCGTAAAATAGTTTCATAGTTTGAACTAGAATCTACCTACCACGATACGTTAGCTCAGTCACGTAGGCTACATCATTAGAATGGATAGATAAAGGACTAGCCAATTGATTCGTAATAGCACATAATTCTCTATGAAATTATGAATAGCAATTAACTATTTTAACTGAATACATTAAACTATAGATTTGCCTCGGTTTCTCACGGGCATACGTGACAGAGTTTTTGTATATATATCTGTATATTATTATACATGTATATATAAAATTCTCGCGTCACAGTGCTGTTTGCCATACTTCCCCGATTTTGATGAAATTTTATATATTCGGTAGGTCTGAGAATAGGTTGTTAACTGTTTTTATACCCCTAATTGATGAGGGTGGTCCACCTCAAAATTAGTTTCCTTTTTTAATAATTTTTCTATCATAATTTTATTGATAAAAAACCGAATTTGGCAACCCTAAATTATTATCCTTCTACCCACGATATTCTCTAAATTTTTGTGAAAATTAAAAATATATAGATGCAGTGTTATTAGTACTAACATATTTTTGAGATTGAAAATTTTTAAGTTATCCCATACGGGTATCAAACATGTGACCCATGCGGATAGCGGCCATAAAATTTTTCAAATTGAAATCATTAAGTTACCCCGTCCCATACAAGCATCAAACACGTGACCCATGCTGATAGCGACCACTAACCGCTGGGTCAACTGGTCCTCAATTTAAAAATCTATAAAATAAAATATAAAATGGCGCTGAAACCGAACAATAGAAATATGAAAGCGTCAGTCTTTGTTGAGAACAAAGAACCCATGAGAGTGATATATGAAACAGCCGGTTTCATTTGTATGACCTAGATTCGATATACGACTGTAATATGACTCATATATATATGTTGTGATCGTGTATCAACATAATATATAAGTATATATATTATACTAGCTGACTTAGCAAGCGTTGTTTTGGCATATAAAAATAAACTTCGATATTAAAAATAGGGGTTGGTGGTAGAAGGGTGGAAATTTAGGGTTGTGATCGTGTCAACATATATAAGTATATATATTATACTAGCTGACCTAGCAAACGTTGTTTTGCCATATTAATTACAATCGATATTAAAAATAGGGGTTAGTGATAGAAGGGTGTTAATTTAGGGTTAATTTAATCACATTAAAAATATATATGGTCCAAAAATTAAAAAATAAATGTTAGGTACAACCCTTTTTACTTAGGTGTATGAAAAATAGATAGAGCCGATTCTCAGACCTACTGAATATGCATTAAAAAATTTCATAAAAATCGGTCAAGCCGTTTCGTAGGTTAGGTAGTAACTAATATTGTGAAACGAGATTGTTGTTGATTGTTTGACACATTGTTGTCCGTCATACTCGTGAACGGGTGCTGCTTGTAGGGACTAGTCTGTTCAGGTTACGAACACTGATTAGACTATTTGCTTTTGCAATAGCATATGCTGGAGGTCACTCTATTCATCCAAATTTGAATTTAGATGACTTTGTATTATTGTAAACATGTACAACATTTATTTGAAAAGAATACGAGCTGAGTTTCTTGTCAGTTCTCCTCATCTCGATATCGTTCCGAACTGACGGTAGATTTGACATATCATAAGAGTCTGTGTGAATAGACCTACATCATCATCTGCTTCTTCCTTATCCCATTTATTTGTGGTGGTAATATGTTTTTCGCTTCCATTCATCCCTGTTCGCAGTCATCTCGTTATTTACTTCCTTTCTTACCATATCATCTTTCACACAGTCCATCCATCTCTTTTTCGGCCTTCCTCTGCCCTTATAACCACCCACATTCATTTGTAACATCTTTCTTAAAATATTATCCTCATTCCTACGCATTACATGTCCATACCATGATAGACGATTACTCTTCAACCTCTCTGACACCGGTGCCACTTTCATGTGAATAGACCTACATGAATAAAGATATTTATAATTATATATATAACATATTATTATTATCGGCAACAACATATATACGTAAATAGGCATGAGACTTTATCTTTTAATGCATTTATTCGGTGGGTTTTTTAGACAAATAGAAATGTATGAGTCGTAAACAAAGTCACTGACCTCGTTTGTCTATATGTCCTCTCAAAGTGAACGAAGTGTTTTATTATGATTTATTTAGATTTTCTTGTAGATATATAATACTAAACCGCTTCAAAATCCGTTGCGTAGTTTTAAAGATTTAAGCATAAATAGAGACAAACAGCGACAGCGACTTTGTTTTATACTATGTTGGTAATGACGATGATACATAATTTTATTCTGTATAAAAAGTTATAATATGCAATGCTATATGTTATAAGAAACTGATAGTGAATTTACCACCATGGGCTAACTGACCTGACATTGTCCTCGTACTATCATCCTCGGCTGTTGCCCCACCAGTGTATACCCTTTTTTATGAATGATAATACAATGATGCATCCCCCTGTGCTAAGAGTTTACGCTGGCGGGGCACCAGTGGAGGATGATAACATGAACATAAGGTCATATAGGCCATCTTGGTAAAAAGCAATAGCTCATGGTTTTCAGTATACGCTGATAGGAAGACGGACCATATTTTCAAATTCATGTAGATCTATTACAGACTCTTATACATATGTCAAATCTACCGTCAGTTCTGAATGATTTCGAGATGAGAACTGACAAGAAACTCAGCTCGTATTTTCAAATAAATGTTGTACATGTTTACAATAATATAGATTTATTTTTAAATTCAAATTTGGGAGAATTGAGTGATCACCAGCTCATGCTATTGTGTTGATGTTGATAGTAATCCATTCTATTCTATTGCTATAATCTCATTGCAAGCAATATCGTTATTAGTCCACATTACTAACAATTCCCTCCGCCGGGCGTACTATTATCACAACATTTCATTATCATCCATAAAAATGTGTATAAATTACGTTAATTCTGTTATACATTGTATATAAGTAGTGTAGTACGTGTCATTTGTGCAGTTCATATTGATGACGTACAACATCATGCGTGTAATATAACATGACGTGTCATCACAACACAGGAAGTGATGACGTCTCTCTGACATCCTTTATATATTACGTTACATTTATTATAATATACACGTGTGAATATGATATGTTGATACATGTTTCTCAATACCTTGAAACAGACATACAGACTCTTATGATATGTCACTTCTACCGTCGGGTTGATTTCGAAATGGGACGACCTGACAAGAAACTCAGTTCGTATTCTTTTCAAATAAATGTTCTATACAAGAATGTGTATCTAAAGCTGCACTAGCAGGAGCCTGGTAATGAAGCTTCATAACCGAAAAATCGAATTGATTTAAATGGGCATGTGGTGGCGAAATCTCTCTCAGTCTTCTGAAAGATTTTAGCGTGTCTAGAACTGCAGTAAGTTATGTACTAGAAGGTATATCTAAGGCTACACTAGCAGGATCCTGCTAGTGGTGCTCCATAAACTAAAAATGGAATTGACTAAAAATGGGCAAAAGGTGGCCAAATCTCTCACAATCTTCTGAAAGATTTTGGCGTGTCTAGAACTGCAGTAAGTTATATACTAGAAGGTGTATCTAAGGCTACACTAGCAGGATCCTGCTAGTGGTGCTCCATAAACTAAAAATGGAATTGACTAAAAATGAGCAAAAGGTGGCCAAATCTCTCACAATCTTCTGAAAGATTTTGGCCTGTCTAGAACTGCAGTAAGTTCTATACAAGAACGTGTATTTAAAGCTGCACTGGCAGGATCCTGCTAGTGGTGCTTCATAAACGAAAATTCTAATTGACTAAAATGGGCATGTAGTGGCAAAATCTCTCTACAATCTTCTGAAAGATCTTGTTCTATCTATAACTGCAGTATGTTCTATACTAGAACATATATCTGAAACAGCACTAGCAGGAGCCTGCTAATGTAGCTTCATAAACGAAAAATCGAATTGATTAAATGGGAATGTGGTGGCGAAATCTCTCTACAATCTTCTAAAAGATCTTGGCCTGTCTAGAACTGCAGTAGGATACTAGAACGTGTATCTAAAACTGCACTAGCAGGCTCCTATCAGATTTGAACGGGCAGGGGAGAAACACGAGCGATGAAGTTGAGTGTTAACGTAGATCCCAAATCGGAATTCTTTCTTAATCGGCTTCCAAAACTCGTCTGATGACACACCTTTCGGAAATTAACATAATTTTAATACCTTAACGTAAATAAATAAAAAATACCTAAATATAAATATCTTATGACTACCTAAAGGGACTTATCGACTTAAAAGACATGTGCGAGCAGGTCGTTGATGACTAATGTAGCAGGAACTTTTTCGTTCGCTAATATTGCACCATATTTCATTTAATCGCACGTTGCAAAATCTTTATCTATTTTATCTACATAAACTAGTGGTCGCTCAGTGGTTGAAATTCGACCATAGTTAATTTAACGTTCAGTAAGACTATAATATTATAGACACAATATTAATATATTCTCAATTTGACCACAGACTTTAACATGGGCTAAGATATATACTCTTTGGTTCATCAAAAGAGTATATATGCGTGTGTGTGTCACCAAGGCAGTGTATGTAATATTTGATTTTTATTAATTTAATCTATGTTTTGGAAAATTAAAAAATAAATGAGCATTCAACTAGAGGACATGCTTTTGTGGGGTTTTGGGGCATTATCGCTCTATATAGACAATAATTCCAAATCAAACTACGTATTAAATATTATAAATGATATATTTATATTATTTGCTATTCAACATGGAATGTAATAAAATATTCTGAAGAATACTAAGAAATTTGTTCTTTCTTTCGCTCGAGGATAGAACGCTTCTCGCGGCAGTTCTAATGACGGTGCCATCCATCATCCCGGGTGTCAGGTTGCAGCGGCACCCAAGTCTTCAACCTGCCATCCTGCCAACACCTTCGGAGCCATTCATCTGAACTATCTTATCTTGCACAGCACTGTGGACTAGCGAGCGGGGCTGCCTTCCGCAACTTCGTCAACTCCCGAACCACGAGCTGTCCTTATTCCAGACTCAAAAGAAGTTTTTATGTTACTTTGTACATATTTTTCATTTTATATTCTTAGTATCTCCCTCCATCTTTTTCTGTCTCCTCTGTAACATGACACAGTATTATAAAGTCAGAATCTAATTTACATCTGGATAAAACACGTTGATATCTTTGAAGCATTTTTTTATACTTCGAATAATTTGGAAAACAATTTTAAAAGAGTGTTTTAGATTCTGACTTTAGTAGATGAAAGACACTTAGAACATCAACCAAATACGATTTGCCAGCGTTGATTTGATAATCAACGCTTGAAATAATTGTATTAATGTTATTAGCCATTTTCAAAACAATTTATACGGTTATTTAATAAAAGTTTAGTATTCGGTTGATGATGTTTATGATGTTGAGCATGTGACAATCTAGGTGTAATTTTCGATGGAACCCTTCGTTTTGAAAATCATATATTGCAGACAGTGCGTAATTGTTTTTATAGATTAAAAGTGCTATATCGTGTACGTAACTTTGTTTGTGAAGATCTGCGTAAGACACTCTGTGATTCTTTGATATTATCCAAATTCAATTACGCTGATGCTGTTTATGGACAATGTACATTGGTCCGTACTAAAAACCTGATACAGAGAGTACAGAATGCTTGTGCTAGGTTTTGTTTTTCCATACCATTTCGAGGACATGTTACTCCATTTATAAATCAAACTAATTGGTTAAAAATGGATAGACGGAACAAGCTACACTTCGCTACGTTGTTATTTGGAATAATTAAACATCAAAAGCCTTCTTACTTATTTGATAAGCTTCGATTTTCTAATCGTAATTTTGGTCAAACTTGTTCTCGATTAATATATCCCCAATTTAACACCACAGCATTTCGTGGTAGTTTTAAATACTCTGCCACTAAGTGCTGGAATAATCTGCCTCCTCCTATCCTTAATTCAGTGACAGTTAGTTCTTTCAAACATAAATTATTCACTCACCTCTTTAAAGAACAAAAATCATTGTAGCAGGGAACACATATAATATAATAAGCATCTAAAACATGTACCAGCTACACCATTTATGTACGTTATATATTTAAATATTATTAATAAATTTTATTATAATAAATATCTCATTACATAGCAATATACCTACTTAAATAATATACAGAATATACTAAATACATACATTAATTAAAATTGCATTTATCTTTACATACATTTTCATACCTATTTATAAAATGGTCTTAATTTTAACGTTTTATTTTCTTTAGTAATCTTTACGTACGCTCTCTCGTGTGTGGTGGCCCCACTGAAAATCAGCGCTGTGGTATATATATACTGCAGTATAAATGCTGAGTGGGAGTCACATTCAGCGTTACTAGTATGTTTTAGCTTTTAGCTTTTAAATTGTATAGTATATAAGATAGATAGCATCTAAGAATACTGTAATGCTGAATAAATGTCTTTATTATTATTATTATTATTTATTATATAGACTTTATATTCAAAAGACACTATTTAGACGGCGATCAATTATAATTGCACATTACAATACGACAATACGATTTTGCTACTTTTGTATATACTATATATATAATATAGGTATACATAAGTAAATATAAATATAATTAAAATAAATGTATCAAAATTGTATAAATTCCATAACAATATATAATTTTGTATACAGACAGACAGACAATAGAAAATATATAAAATTGATATTAATGGGCATGAGAAGATACAGACAAAATACAGAACAAAAATAATATAAGTGTTATATACCCAAGTTGTGTGTCTACCCAGAACCAGTAGAACTTTGATGAACTTGCGTAAAATAATCACGATGAAGCAAGCGTTTGATCCAGGTGTGCAATTACTATCCCTGGCTGACCATTATCCTTTTGACCTAGTATTTTCCCACGAGATACCCGGCAGTATTTAAGGCGTTTATACTTTGCGATGCATTTTAGCAGTTCTTGCTTCTGGAATTCTATTACGTTCTGATTTTCCGATATTATTGGTGCATTTAGATTATCTTCTTTCCTGTTTATGACTGGCATGTCAATGGTAGACTTTATATCCGGTGTATTGAGTATATTTGAATCTTTATGTACCTCAGAATTTTCATCCGTAATATTTCTTACGTTGCCTATTTTCTTGTTTTGTAGCTTTTTTACTTCATCTAATTGCATTTCAAGTTTATTTATTTTCTCGTTGGCCGCTTCCTTTTCAGACTCGAGAGCAGCAATTCTTTTATTTGCAAGTATCAAACTTACAGTATTAATTTGGAGTAGTTCTAAAATTGTAGCATTTAATTGAATAGATTGTATATTTTGCTGTTTCATCTCCGCAATCTCTGTATTTAACATATTCTTAAGAGATTGCATTGTAAAGTCTTGTAGATCTATATTTCAGTGATGGCGTTTTCTTGACAACTTCGTTAAGTTCACTTGTAGTGCTGAGATCGGGTTTTTCTCCTCCAGATGGCCTGTCCAGATTTTTGAATGCGTTGCTTGATTTGTGTTTTGATTTTATTCTAATCTTTAAATAACTGGTTATAAGTAGCAGGACAACTATGACTCAATATTTGTATTTCCAGTTATATAGAATTTTAATTAGGAATAGGAATATTTTACGAAAATGAATGTACAAGTCTTGCTTTTTATGTGGTTTCTGAAAGAATTTGCTGTGTATCGAATAATATATAATTGTGTTATCATTATTGATTGATTAGTGGTATGTAATATATTAGTCATATGGATAATGCGAAACGTAAGCATACAGCCTAAATTATCTAGCGGTTTAGCGATGGCCGCGGGTTCGGCAACACACAATGGTCGTAAACCTTTATCTTCTTCTTCTTCGTCACTGTAGTGACCTGAACGCCGCCCATCCAAGTTGAATTCGACAATTGATCTCTTTCTCAAAATATATACTTACTATCAGAAGTCTGCTAGTGGTGCTTCATATACGAATAAACGAATAGACTAAAAACGGGTATGTGGTGGCGAGATCTCTCTATAATCTTCTAAAAGATCTTGATCTATCTAGAACTGCCGAAGGACACTAGAACGTGTATCTAAAGCTGCACTAGCAGGCTCCTACCAGATTTGACCCCTTAAACCTGCACCCGGATCGCAAGTTCCGAGTACTGTTCGGAGTTCCCTCTCTGCAAATGGACCCGCCACCTGTATGGTGAATCTATGGCACAATAAGTTCGTATCTGTATGAATAGACATGTTGGTCCCTATTTCTCAATATCTTGCAACTTAAGCAGTATTTTTAATACCTAAACGTAAATAAATATGAAATACCTAAACATAAATATCTTAAGATTGCTTACAGGGCCTTATCGACTTAAAAGCAGCGTGCAGGTCGTTGATGACTAACATAGCAGGAACTTTTTCATTCACTAATATTGCACCATATCTAATTTAATTACACATTGCAAATACTTTATTTATGACTTAGTATTGTACGTTGTAATGCGTAGGAATGAAGATCATATCCTAAGGAAGGTGTTACATATGAATGTGGATGGTTGTAAGGGTAGAGGAAGACCAAAAAAGAGATGGATGGACTGTGTAAAAGACGATATGGTGAGAAAGGGAGTAAGTAACGAGATGACTGCGAACAGAGATGAATGGTGGAGAAAAACATATAACGCCGACCACAAATAAATGAGATAAGGAAGAAGCAGATGATGATTGTATATTTAGGGTACATGAGTACATAGAATAGAATATAAAATCCTTTATTGAAATAAATTTATATTGAAGCACTTTTCAATAAAAATTTTCATCTTTTGAAAGTCATTACGTCGCCGTCCCTAGATCAGCACGGGTTCCTTTAACAATGTATTCTCACCGAACTGTTGCTTTTACGGGAAGTTTCCGCTACCAGGCGACTAAATGCTGGAATAATATCCCTCCAACTATAAGAGCCATTACTTCAAAACTGGTATTTAAGAAAAAGATAAAACTTTTTCTACTAGACAATTCCTAGCATTTATATATTATTATTATTTTTTGAAAGCCTTTGATCACTTAGGTCATCACCTAACTGCGTCAACAGTTATTTGTATTTGATTTTATTTTGATATACATTTTGATTTATTTATTTTATTATTTTTTTCTTCTATTATTGTTATTAAGAATGAGTTTAATTAAATTTTGGTAACATTAAGATTGCTGAATGAACATGTCGCTGCACGCGATCGCACCACCACTGGGCTGCTACTGAAAATCAGTGTTTTGCTCGCTGAGCAAATTGTTCACTGAGTAGCTCAACCCTTTCGTATCCCTGTGGCACCTAATATGTATTTTAATATTTAATTTATGTTTTTATTTTATGTGGAAGTTAAAGTATTATGTGTTGTTTTTTTATAATTATTTACTATTCTTATGTGTTATTTGAATTTTGTTTGTACTCTCTTTGTTATCGGGATACGAATAAAGATTTTTATCTATCTATCAATAGTCACGACTTACTTTTTTTTAATCTACCGATCATTTGGAGCGCTTTCATCACAAGAAGAACGAGCAAGAAATTTGTGGGTGTCTGTTTGGGTTTCAAGGTTATTAGATTCCATTACTAACAGTCCCCTCCCTTTATACTACTAGTATAATTATCTATACAAATTAGTGATCACTCATTGGTCGAAATTCGACCATAGTATTAACTATGGTCGAATTTCGACCAATTAAAAACCTTTGAGTTATATATATTTAGATTTAATAATCTAAATATATATAACTCAAAGGTGACTGACATGGTGATCTATCAACGCACAGCCCAAACCACTGGACGGATCGGCCTGAAATTTGGCATGCAGGTAGATGTTATGACGTAGGCATCCGCTAAGAAAGGATTTTGATTAATTCTACTCCCAAGGGGATAAAATAGGGGATGAAAGTTTGTATGAAACTTTGTCAATTTTTAACCGATCGGGCTGAGACTTTGCATGTATAAAGCATGTAGTAAAAAACGGTTATTTCAATATTACATACAGACACTCCAATTTTATTTATATCTATAGATTTCATTTTTACTCAGCCATACACAACAGTAATTCTGCGCAATAGTCTAATCTATTTTGGTAATATTCCTCTCAATTGCTTTCTTTATTTCTTGTTTTTAATATATTTATTGCGCAATAAAAGAAGAGAAATGATAAGAAATGAAAAATAATTGTAAACAATTGAGATTAATTTCGTAGATGTTTTTATATTTGTGTTACACTCGGGACTAAATATTCAGAATCATCAAACCAAATCTAGGAGAATGATTTGTATAATATAGTTAAAATAGAAAATCATTTATTCAAATAAATTTAATTTCAGCACTTTTGAATAGTCATATTTTTTTTAATCTACCACTCATTTTCACACATTTCAGCTTAAAAATGTAAAGTTAAAACAATTATTTAAAAGAGCAACACGCAAATTTCTTGCTCGTTCTACTTGATGAGACAGCTTTCCGAATGAGCGGCAGATAAAAAAAGGTGCTTAAATTTGAGTTTATTTGAATGTTTTTCTATTCTATTCTATTCATTACTAACATTTTCAGCCTCTGTATGCTGTAATTACACTGCCATATCTCACCAAAGACATTGAATAACAGCTTATAAATTAGATTATTTAGCATTTATTAGTGTATTTTTTTAAAAGTTGTTGTAAAAATATGAGGTAATAAAAAGAGAAATTAAATAGTAAAATGTAATGTAATATAAATAGAAATAGAATAATTAGAAGTAGTAATAAAATAGTAGTAGACAAAAAGCCTGTAAATGTGGGATACATAAAGTCATAGCTACCCACCCCGGCTTCGCTCGTGTGTACATGTATTATACATATAAACCTTCCTCTTGAATCACTCTATCTATTAAAAGAAACCGCTTCAAAATCCGTTGCGTAGTTTTAAAGATTTAAGCATACATAGGGACGGATAGACAGCGACAGCGACTTTGTTTTATACTATGTAATGATTAGTAATAGAACTAGGTTAAGACAATATATGTAAAAATAAAAATGTGTGTGTGTGTGTAATTAAGTGTAAGAAAAAAGCCTGTAATTTAACATGCGGGAGGAGTAAAAATAAAAATGTGTGTGTGTGTGTGTAATTAAGTATAAGAAAAAAGCCTGTAATTTAACATACGGGAGGAGTAAAAATAAAAATGCGTGTGTGTGTGTAATTAAGTGTAAGAAAAAATGTAATTTAACATACGGGAGAAGTAAAAATAAAAATGTGTGTGTGTGTAATTAAGTGTAAGAAAAAGCCTGTAATTTAACATACGGGAGAAGTAAAAATAAAAATGTGTTTGTGTGTAATTAAGTGTAAGAAAAAAGCCTGGAATTTAACATATGGGAGGAGTAAAAATAAAAATGTGTGTGTGTGTAATTAAGTGTAAGAAAAATTCTGGAATTTAACATGCGGGAGGACTTGTGGTTTTAAAAAAAAACAAGATAGAAAATCATTACATTAAATGAAATAAAACAACCTGAATATATGTTTCACACATTTCACACAACTCAGCCGTTTGTACGCTCCGTGTATTTTGAAAACAACGATCCAATATCAATATTTGCATCAGGTTTCCGAGGAAGACGTGATAACATGATGCGCTGAGGCAATACTTGGATTCTTGGTAACCAGTTGTTGCTATGTTCGGTGTTTGCACAAAACGTGACTTTGTCTGTAATGCCCAATTTACACTCAGCCCGAATGGGCAGGGGAGTGACACGAGTGGAAACACTTCCAATACCATTGGCGCTGCCACTCGCGCTGCTCGGCGCTCTCTCGATTGTCGGTTTTTCGTGCGCGAGTCAAAGGACTGGCAGCGTGTTTTTACATTCAGCCCTCTCGCTCAGTTGTAGCCCGGCAATTTTTCCGGCAGCGCGAGTGGCAGGGGAAGCGTTCACCCGTTTCCCCTGCCACTCTGCTCACTGCTGCGAGAGTGTAAACACGAGTGGAAACACTTCCCATACCATTGGCGCTGCCACTCGCGCTGCCCGGCGCTCTCTCGATTGTAGGTTTTTCGTGCGCGAGTCAAAGGACTGGCAGCGCGAGTGGCAGCGTGGTTTTACATTCAGCCCTCTCGTTCAGTTGTCGCGCGGCAGCGCGAGTGACAGGGGAAGCGGCTGAATGTAAACGTAGCATAATTAACAGAGTGGTAATAGGTAGTGCTTGCTTCGGGAGTACATATACAAAAATTGGAACGATACTGAAAAGATTAGGATGGACCTTCGCAGCGATGACACGAAAAATACTATTTTTTTTAATCCCACAACCCGCAACGAGTGCTGCTTGTAGGGACTACTCTAATCACTACGACTGATTCAATATTATTATGTACTAGCTGTTCCCGCGACTTCGTCTGCGTGGAATTTAACTTTATTGTTCTAAAAAAATAATGAATTTTGTTATTTCACAGTAGTGCTAACAATTTTAGAACTTATTTTACTTATTAATACTAATGTCACTTTTTAATAAGAAAAAGGGTTGTAAGGGGTTCAAAGGGAAAATCCCTTTCAACCCCTTACAACCCTTTTCTTGCAAAGTTTTTACTTGCTAAAATCTTGTTTATAAAATTATACCCTCAAGGGGGTAAAATAAAATAGGTGTTGTAAGTTTGTTCGGAAACTGCTACGGCACTGCTAGTCATGGAAAAAACGAAATTACTTTTTGAATCGCAGTTAATATGACTATAACGCGTACAAACTCGCGGGCTTGGCTAGTTACATAATAAAAGAAAATGGTATAGGCCAGAGAACATTCTAGCAATCATATGGTATCAGTAGAAATGAAAGGCGATATGGATAAAGGAAATCATTACAGTTCAAATGATCAGTTAGCGATTGGCAATTTACTATACTACTTGGTACGTAATACTTATCAGTCAGTGTCTCGGTTATCTTACAATGGAATAGTATTTCGATACGTTATTCAATTCAATTAAACTTACATTTTTAAACATTCTGTGTAAAATAGGAAAACAAATGCAGCAATTATAATAATAATAATAATCTCAGGACAATTCACACATCGCCATCTAGACCCCAGTTAAGCTAGCTAGAGCTTGTGTTATGGGTACTAGATAACTGATACATATACTTAGATTTTTTTTTGTAAATACATACATATTATACATAGAAAACACCCAGACCGATACAAACAATCATACTCATGGATACAAATGTTTGTGCCGTGCGAGGAATCGAACCCGCGACACTCGGTCGTAAAGCGGTGTGCTTGACCGCTAGACCACCGAGGTCGTCTCGAGCAATTAAATCATAAAATCTACCTAGACGTAGACGTAGTTTAAATAATAATATCTATACATCTATACATATGAATAAAATTGGAGTGTCTGTTTGTACTATTGAAATAACCGTTTTTTACTACATGCATATGAATATACATAGGTTGTCTGTCTGTCTGTTTGTTCCGGCTAATCTCTGAAATGGCTGGATCGATATTGACGGGACTTTTTTTGGCAGGTAGCTAATGTAATAAGGAGTATTTTTTTATTTTTTTATTGGGTTGTTTGGGCTATTGTCAGATGTGTAGCACCTGTAGCACTGCGACCTACATAGATCTATTGTGCTCGCCCTTTTCAAAGTACGGTACCTAGACCCGTTGAAGGATATTCTTAGGAGCGATGGTTTTTATCTCCTCAGGAAAGAGTGTATACTTTCCAAAGGAGATATTTCGTTTATGCATGAGTGGGGTACAACCATATAGGATGTGAAGCGGCGTTTCCTCTTCAGTTTGGCAGAATCTGCAGATACTTGTCGTGCATAGTCCTAGTTCTGCCATATGCTTGTTTAATTTGCAGTGTCCTGTGAGGGCCCTAGTCGTCATGCATATGTTGTTTTTAATCAATAGCAGTAGTCTATTGGAGTATTTGTTCGAGAAGCCCGATAAGGAGTAACTTAGGCAACTATTATCTTAGGAAAATGAAGTTCAATTCCGCGCGGATGAAGTCACGGGCATAGCTAGTATATCTATAGACTAATACTATATACGGGTCGACGCACAATCTCAGAGAAAGTATGATCCTGTAAGACTAGTTTTTAACAGCAATTTGCTTGCATACTGCATTACTAATAGAAAGTAGCGTTATAGGAGCACTGACCTTAGCAATATTATGGTGAATATTAAAATAACCTCTGGCGCAGTTGGAACGTTCAAGTAGTTCAGTGCTCAGGTGGGAATGGGCAGTCGGTTCGATTTCGGGAATTAGATTTTTCTTAAATTGCATCTATTTAGTTGCTTCTATATCTGACTCCACCTGCGGCTATCAGCTATAATTATGTGAGCAGTATGCTCTCATGCCCGCAATGTGCGAGGATTTTTATAGAATAGAATAGAATAGAATAGAAAATCATTTATTCAAATAAACTTACATTGAAGCACTTTTGAATAGTCATAACATTTTTTTTAATCTACCGCTCGTCCGGAAAGCTGTCTCATCACAAGAAGAACGAGCAAGAAACTTGCGTGTTGCTCTTTTAAATAATTTTATTATTACTTTACATTTTTAAGTTTAAGTGTGTGAATACAAACCACCAATTAGCAGTAATTCAATTAAATACTCAAATAGAAAAAATATTGAATATATAACCAACTGGTTTATATCCTATCTGTGTTAGAGATAAATATTCCCCAGTAACAGCATCAGGTATGTTGTCATTCCAGCGTTGTGCTCATCAATATACAATGCCCCATACTGGTGAATATCGCACGGTATTGCATCATCACGCCGGTGCTTCAAGGGGATGAGTAAGCGCAATAGACATCGGAGGGTTGGTGAAATTGGCTGGGCAAACGGGCGTTTTTTTTAATAAACTATATTTTTTTTATTCTTCTCATTCGATACGTTCGTACGCTGTTTTACTTCCGATGGTCATGGGTTCGATTCCTCTTTCGGGGCAAAAACTTGTATTCATAATCGTGATTGCCTGTAAAGTAATTTAAATAATGTAATTTGCAATGGGTGACAATTGTGATTGGTACAGATTATAATAATATAAATGACGTAGTGGAGTAACTTGAAACAGTCATGCTCGCTATAAAGTTCAAACTTGTGGCGGCGTGGTGGGCCGGGTCGATGTGCTCCCTCTAATATGGTTGAGTGCAATGATGGCTGGCTCATCCGTCATACTCGTGAACGGGTGCTGCTTGTGGGGACTGGTCTATTCAGGTTGCGAACACTGATTAGATTTTTTGTTTTTTGCAATAGCATATGCTGGTGGTCACTCTATTCTCCCAATTTTTAATTTAAATGAATCTGTATTATTGTAAATATGTCAGTTCTTCTCATCTCGATATCATTCCGAACTGACGGTAGATTTGACATATCATAAGAGTCTGTAATAGATGAATGAATGAATAAAGATATTTTGAATTTGAATTTGAATTTGAACGGATTGGGTGTTTTCTATGAATAATATGTATGTACTTACAAACAAATGTATCTTTGTATTTATATAAGTTGTTCAGTACCCATAACACAATCTCTACTTTGTTTGGGACTAGATGACGTTATGTGAATTGTCCTGAGATATTAAATTATATGTTATACCTGTACCCGCGACTTCGTCCGCGTGGAATTTAACTTTATTTTTCTAGAATAAAAGTAGCCTAAGTTACCCTTATTACGTCAGCTACCTGTCAATAAAAGTCCCGTCAAAATCGATCCAGCCATTTCAGAGATTAGCCGGAACAAACAAACAGACAGACAAAAATTGTAAAAAATGTTATTCTGGTGTATGTACCGTATCTATATTCATATGCAAGTAGTAAAAAACGATTATTTCAATATTACAAACAGACACTCCAATTTTATTTATATGTATAGATAGGTAAGAACGGCTCGTCTGCAACGAGACAATTCTCTCCAAGTCACAAACATACAAATGATTCTGGAATTTACGGCTTCCGGCCCCAGGTGCTCGTTTGTTGCCTACCCGCAAATAAATCGAGCTACGAGTTCGAGGAAAGTGATACATCTCATACACATGTGCACGCATGGAAATACTTATTTTATGAACTAGTTGTGCCCGCGACTTCGACTGGAATAGTTCTGACCTTGACCGAAAAAAAAATACAATCTAAACCAAAAAATCCAAAGAAGTTACATTATTCTTCTAATTCACTGCGGCTGTTGTGTATTTAATATCTGACCGTAATAAATTTATGCCAGTTGGTCGTAAAGTTACAAGAATATAGAATAGAATAGAATAGATTCATTGTGTTTAATATTTATAACTTTTTTCTGCTGCTATTGGTCGTAGCGTGATGTTATATCAAATAATATACTTACATTGAAGCACTTTTGAATAGTCATAACATTCTTTTTTTTTAATCTACCGCTCATTCGGAATGCTGTCTCATCACAAGAAGAACAAACAAGAAACTTGTGTGTTGTTCTTTTATACGTGTATACACTATATACCTTTTAGAAGTTAATAATACACGTGCAAATATTTTTACCGTGTCATTTCACGTGCAGTGAAATTATCCAACAGCAAATGTATGAAGTACTTACATACATACATGACTCATTTTCAGCATTTCACGACCGCCTTATCTAATTGTTTTTGTGTGATTGTAGAAACAATTTTATATTCAAGGTTATTTTGTAGGTTTGTCGTGTACCTACTTATGTGTTTTCGGGTCAAATAGCTTTAGATAAAGATATTAAAAGAAATACAAATACAATGACGTCAGCGCGAGGATTCAGTTGAAAATAACTTCATATTATACTAGCTTTTGCCCGCGGCTTCGCTCGCGTGAATGTATCCCCTTAGGGGTGGAATTTATCAAAATCCTTTCTTAGGGAATGCCTACATCATACTATGATTGATGCTTTATGCATGCAAAGTCTCAGCCCGATCGGTTTAAAATTGACAATGTTTCATACAAATTTTCATCCCCTATTTTATCCCTTTGGGGGTAGAATTCAAAATCCTTTCTTAGCGGATGCCTACGTCATAACATCTATCTGCATGCCAAATTTCAGCCCGATCCGTCCAGTGGTTTGAGCTGTGCGTTGATAGATCACTATGTCAGTCACCTTTGAGTTATATATATTTATTTAGGTTATAGTAGACCGCCCAAACTTGGGCTTATTGCTATATTTATTCTTTTTCGGACTACTCTAATGCATTTAGCTCCAGCTGGCCTTCACAGCTTCACCGGACGTTATGGGGCGAGTGCAGATGGCACTCCAAACCCGCGGGAGGACCTATGGAGCGGCTGAAGGCCAACTGCCACCTGACAGATAAGACTTCAGTTTTTTTTTTTTTCGGACTACTCTAATGCTGTTGGCCGTAGCTGGCCTTTACAGCTTCACCGGACGTTATGGGGCGAGTGCAGATGGCACTACAAACCCGCGGAAGGACTTATGGAGCGGCTGAAGGCCAACTTCCACCTGACAGATACGACTTCAGTCCGAGAGCACCGCTAGGGGTTCGAACCTCGGCTCGGGCCTTCGTAATTTCGATCCCCGTTCGAATTGGACGGGGGATCGATCGGACTGTTTCTGTTAATTTCTAGTCCTTAGTAGTTAATTTCTTTTTAATTTTTCTTTAAGTAAAGTGTGTACGCAAGCAAATATATGTTTATATGTGTTTTTTCTGGCAATAAATAAATATTATGTTCTCTATTTGACTATTTAATTGCATTATTGTTAGTTGGTAGTTTATATTCACACTCATTCTTCATTCTTCTTGTTAAAGGATAACTGTGACTATGTTTCTATTAAAGTGTTTAAGTTTAATTAATTTGAATAAAGGATTTTTCTGTTTTCTATTCTATTCTTTTTTCTGGCAATAAATAAATATTATTATAGCCAGGGCGGGTCACGAGCTGATGATAAAAATATTTACTTAATGCTAATCGATATTGTGTTATCATTCACAAATTCAGGGATATACAATATAACATACAGTCACACAGTTCACTGGTTGATTATTTGCTATAGCGGGTCTTGTATTATATCTCAGAATGTATATCAGACAGACACTCGAACCATATTGTTGATAAGAAGTGATAACGCTTGTTGAAATAACACGTAATGTGCCAAATACACTAATTGTGAGAATTGCTTTAATTAATAATAATCTCAGGACAATTCTTGACAGCCTCGGTGGTCTAGTGGTTTAGCACACCGCTTTAGTATCCGATGGTCGTGGGTTCGATTCCTCGCACGGTACAAACATTTGTATTCATGAGTATGATTGTTTGTATCGGTCTGAGTGTTTTCTATGTATAATATGTGTTTATTTACAAAAAAAATGTATCCATGTATTTATATCAGTTGTCTAGTACCTATAACACAAGCTCTGCTTAGCTTGGGAATAGATGGCGTGTGTGAATTGTCAAAAAAAAATTCACACAGCGCCATCTAAACCCAAGTTAAGCTAGCTGACGCTTGTGTTATGGGTACTAGATAACTGATACATATACATAGATTTTTTTTTGTAAATACGTATATATGATATATAGAAAACACGCAGACCAATACAAACAATCATACTCATGAATAAAAATGTTTGTGCCGTGCGAGGAATCGAACCCGCGACCATCGGTCGTATACCGGTGTGCTAGACCGCTAGAATACCGAGGTCGTCATATAAATATATATATGTATATATAATATATATAAAAAAACAATCTTTGTATGAAGTTCTTGTAAATGACTTTGTGCAAAGTCGAAGTCTTGGAGTTTGTGCGCGGATTTGATATCGTTATTGGGAAGGTCATATAGAGTAATTACAAGTGTAATCTTTAAAGGATTAAGATAAATATACTGGTACACCATTATATAAGTGAATAAACATTTTTGACTGCTTCGGTTGTACAGCGGATTAGCACATCGACTATCTTTGGTAACATTTGTAATAACCATGATTGTTTGTGTCTATTTTTCTGCTATTTATATATATCTTTATATATAAAAATTACGTGTCACTTTATTTGTCCGTGATAGACTCCTAAACTACTGAACCGATTGCAAATTTGATTTGCACATTGTGTGTAATTGAATCTAACTTGTATATAGAATAGCTTACATCTCAATTTATAGTCGTTATATTGTTTTATTCAAGAACCTTAGCCGCAGCAATGCGTCGGTGGTCGACCTCGGTGGTCTAGCGGTCTAGCACACCGCTTTACGTCCGATGGTCGCGGGTTCGATTCCTTCCACGAATAAAAACTTGTATTCATGAGTATGACTGCTTGTATCAGATTGGGTGTTTTCTATGAATAATATGTATGTACTTACAAAAAAAAATTCTTTGCATTAATATCAGTTGTTTAGTACCCATAACACAGGCTCTGCCTTGCTTGGGACTAGATGACGTTGCGTGAATTGTCCTGAGATGTATTATATTCAAAGTTATATGCGTGCTATTAATATTTGAAGTCCTAGGTTCAATTCTAATTTAATTTAATTTAATAATTTAATAATAATTTATTTCATTAAAATAGATGTTTTACAATTTTTTTTTTTACATATCAACAATCACATATTCTTATTTATATATTTCCTTAAGCCGGGGCTGGGATCTCCTTGTAAGCATAATTAAATACTTGTGATAGGAGATCACGCTCTTCTAGGGTTATTTATTATTATATTAAGAATTTGTTTCTACTGTAAAAGAGTGTGTGTGTGTGTGTGTTTCTAATTGAAATTAAACAATCATTTATTCATGTAGGACATTTTAACCGCTTATGAACGTCAAATTTTTTATATTATAACTATTTCTCTAGCGTCCATTTCAGTATATAGATCCAATTGAGAAGAACTGTCAAGAAACTCAATTGAACTACTTTTTTTTAAATGCCATTTATAATGTATATTGATGTCTATGTCTAACGTTACATGACAATCACGTGTATGATCAACTACTGCCATGCACGCTCGTCATTCAAGTAATCGTCTAGTGAGTAAATAGTCTTTGCTCAGTAAAAATGATTTATTTTAGGGTAATTCTAGTATAAGTATAGTAAGTTTATTTATATGTTCTGTACGTATTCAAACAAAATTAACTTGGTAACACAAATATCGAAAGTTACCCAAGCAAACTACTTTATACAGTCTACCTCACTTAATTCCTTTTTTTTTATACTACTTTTTTCGGACTACTCTAATGCTGTTGGCCGTAGCTGGCCTTTACAGCTTCACCGAACGTTAGGGGGCGAGTGCAGATGGCACTCCAAACCCGCGGAAGGACTTATGGAGCGGCTGAAGGCCAACTCCTGCCTGACGGATACGAGTTTAGTCTGAGGGCACCACTAGGGGTTCGAACCTCGGCTCAGGCCGTCGTAATTTCGATCCCCGTTTGAATTGGACGGGGGATCGATCGGAGGTGCGCCCGGGGGCGCCGGTGTGGAGCGCCCGGGCGTGCGCAGGCGCCCGGTTGAATGTGCGATATTGTTTTTTTTTATACTACTATGGTGGCAAACAAGCATACGGCCCATTTGATGGTAAATGGTTACCGTAGCATATGGACGCCTGAAACACCAGGGGTGTCTCGTGCGCGTTGCCGACCCTTATGAAACCTTAATATACCCTTCTTGAACAATGCTGTAGTCTCGTGGGAAAACCTCGGCAGGAAGTTCATTCCACAATCTAAGTGTACGCGGGAGGAAGTTCCTCTGAAACCGCACTGTCCGAGACCACTTAGGTTCGAACCTACCAAATGTTTGCTGGATCTTTCTAGAATCTTATATAAATAACACACTCAACATTTCTAAGTACTCACTGAGTAAACACGACAAAAACTACTATCTTATCAATTTTATCCAGTGTGAAACGACTTTCAAGAACATTGGTCCGGTAGACTCAGTGGCGGCTTTGTCTATACTCGATATGTTCACTCGTATTTCTAAGGCGATAGAGGTCAATTTCTATTGCACATAATGTTGATTGTATTGTGCAATATCATTATGCACCTTATGTGAAGGACCTAGAGGTATAATTGGAGTGCATTCAACTCGCTGTCGTCATATCACGCCACTAGCTGACGCAATGCTTTGCTTGCACTTCGTATACTTCTAAAACAATAATAATAAATATATTTTATACTAGCTGTTCCCGCGACTTCGTCCGCGTGAAATTTAGCTTTATTTTTCTAAAATAAAAGTAGTCCAAGTTACTCCTTATTAGATCAGCTATCTGCCAGAAAAAGCCCGTCAAAATCGGTCTAGCCATTTCAGAGATTAGCCCGAACAAACAGACAGACAGACATAAATTGTATAAACTGTTATTTTGGTGTATGTACCGTATTTATATTCATATGCATGTAGTAAAAAACGGTTATTTCAATTTTTTATTTTTATTATTATTATTATTTTACACGCGGCTTTGCTCGCATTGAATGTATGTAAGTATCGGAGATCAGTATCGTATGTTCAGTCAAATACCTCCAAGAACATGTGAAAATATTCATGATGGTCGGTTCAGTAGTTTTTGCGTGAAAGCATAACAATACTTTCACATATATAATATTAGTAAAAATATACACATCCTAATATATTTTTTTTATTATGGGTTTTGGGCTATTGTCAGGTACTAAGACCTGTAGCACTGCGACCTGCATAGATCTATTGTGCTCGCCCTCTTTCAGAGTTCGTTACCTAGACCCGTCAGGGACAAGAATTGAAGGATATTCTTAGGAGCGATGGTTTTTATCTCCTCGGGATAGAGTGTAAACTTTCCAAAGGAGATATTTCGTTTAAGCATGAGTGGGCTACAACCACATAGGATGTGTAGTGGTTTCCTCTGCAGCTTCGCAGAAAATAATATCCTTTTTAAAAGGGCGACAACGTACTTGCAATTCACCGGGTGCTCGTGGGCGGCGGTAATCACTTACCATCAGGTGAGCCGCATGCTCGTTTGTCCCCTGTGTTATAAAAAAAAAATACAAATTTTGACTTTGATTTGAGGTTGACTGGAAGAAATAGTTCATTTGGGATAAATCCGCTATTGTACCATTTTTTGCTTAAGATTTTTCATAGTAAGTGTTATTGCTATATAATAAAGTATTACAAACAAACTTAAATGCATTTTGTTTTTTAAATACATACTCGTACGTACATTATATACATAGAAGACTAAAATAGTTTCAATCAATCAAGGCTGATGGAAACTATTTTTTTCATACAATATCGAACCTGCGACCATCAGAAGCAAAGCGGTGTTCTAAACCGCTAGATCAGCGAGACGGTCATATTAAAAAAGATAGCTCGTTGCAACAGTATCTGTTTACTATATGTTTATCTATTCGAAAATTCGGTTCTAATAAATATCTTTAAATAAATGTTATTCTAATTTTTTTTTATTATTGTTATAGTGAGGATAATTCCAGGGCCGTAAAAATAGATATTAAAAAAAAGAATGTCGTGTGACGCTCGAGTCGGTGCAGGCGCGCTGTTGCCGTCCTGCACAGACGTTGTCTGCCGTCTCGCTCTCAGTAAAGCGTGGCCACGCTACTAGATCAGACGCACGTTCGATCGTCACGCGCGTACAATCCATCGAACTAAAAGAATCAAGCGAAAATGAACTCAACGGAGAGATCACAAAACTCCATAATGAAAATCAGTGACGAACAGACTATGATGCTCTTAGATCTGTATGAGAAAGAGGAATGCTTGTGGAACACGACCTTGGACGACTACAAGAATAAGGAGAAGAGAGCGAGAGCAGCCGAGAATATAGCCCGGAGATTGAACATCAAAGATTTTGAAGCCTACCACGTGATCGCTAAGTTTAGAAATATAAGAAATTCTTACTGCCAGGGATTGAAAAAATTAGCAACAGGTCATAATGGTAGAGGTGACTGTACCACAGCGTACATCCCGAAAGCAGTGTGGTTTACAAAAATTGATTCCTTTCTGCGACCACACCTATATAAGAATTTAATACACTTTGCTAATTCTCCAGTGGTGAGTAGGTTCTTTAATTTCTTTTTTAGTACCGTGACAATCAACCATATAGCCTGCCTGTAAATGATCACTACGAATTTGGTAGGTGGAAGTATTGGCGTCATTCATGCTTCTCCCTTCTGACCTTGATGCTGGACATAATATTCAGTTATTTATTATTTCTGCGTACTTCCTGTTTCTCTTCCTGTAATAAATAAATCTTCGTACCTTCCGGTATGAAGATTTATTTATTACAGGAAAATCAGGATCATTAGAAATGTAATAATTAATAAAACAGACAAAGACACTAACTTTCACAAATAGAATATACAAAACAAATCTAGACTATATTTTTAATGGATGATAAAGTGGTACATCCGCATTCGCTAACAGTTAATGCTGGGGCACCAGTGAATGATGATAACATATAAAATGAGGGCAGGCCTAGTCAGAGTGTAGGTCAACTTAACATGGTACATTGCTAGCAATGGGATCATCAGTCCAGATTAATAAAACAAATGAAAAGAGTCCCGCCACAAATCGAGATAAAAACGTGTCAGTAAAAGAACAAGATTACAGTAATAAATAATCAAGGAATTTATTGGCCTCAGGTCATAATTATTGTTGGATGTCTGCTTGTAGTGTTTGATAAAGATATTGTTTATTAAAAAAACAATATTTTAAACTTAATCATATACCTATTGTCTGATTTAAATAACAGCATTCATGACTTTAATTCTTGGACGCTAACAGATAGATTGACAATTGGAAGATATTTCAAAAACACAATAAAATTTATTCTTTCCAGTCCTTCAAGGGTTCACTGGGAGAAATGTCTGTTTTTGGGATAATTCCGCCATTGTATGCATGTATTTAATGATTTCATTGTGTCCTTTTATACAAAAATGATAATACAATAAATTATTAGAACCGAAACAATAATGTTTGTTATTTGTTTTTTTTTTTTACAAAGTTATCTACGTGGGTAGTATTTCTTCAAATTCTGTAGCGAAAGTTTAGGTAAATTTCTGTAGAAGGGTTGAGTAGGTTAAATATTGGCGGTGAAATACAGGGTATGGAGGCATGGGATCATAATCCTTTGGAAGAGCATTGTATGAGAGTTTTCATGGATGTCATATCATCATATGATGCCCATGGAACCACGAATACCATCCACGTCCCGAAATGCCTCGTCCGTGATGTTCTAAATTAAAAATTCTTAGATTCGCAAACACAGTTTTTAAGACTCATTTTACGCCTAAAAATGCCTGCACTAAGAGACTCCACTCTTCCATATAAGTGTTATAACTATGTAATAGCGTATTATAACTATAAATCGTTTTCTATACTTATTTTATTTTGTATTTGAATTTTATTATGTCAATTGCATGCATGCCATCTAGTTACATTGGCGAAAATTTAAAAATTATCCAATTTGGCCACAATATACAGTAAAACCCTATTAAAACTAACTGCACGATAAGATTTTTATTTCGAGACTTGACTCCCAAGTTTAAATAAAATTTACATAATGCATATACTGATATATAACTCTTGCAGGTTATAAACAATGAAGCGATCTGCAAAGAGTTGAAAAAACGTTATGACTACGACGATTTCTCGTGGGCTAATGAGATAGAGGAAGATTCAATGCCTGTTCCGGAATCAAATAATGACGATATAAGTGACTATGATGATAACTCTGAAAATTCTGTTGGAAATGCATCAAAAAGAAGTTTAGATTCGAATATATCAGATATAATACACATAGACGGATTACCTTCTCATTCTACTGACGTGAATACTAATGATTCCTTCGATACTTTTGGAAGATACGTGGCTTCGCTATTGAAATCGATGCCTCGGAAGAAAGCTATATCGCTGCAACCTAGAATTGTGAATCTTATCACATCTTCGATTTTGAATAACAATGATACTTCCTAGATGTGATTCTTCATGGTGATACAGTTTAATAAACAAAGATTTTAAAAAAATAATTTTATCATTCTGAGCATCTGCGTGTATGGCGCTCCTTCACCATGCGTTTTTCCTTTAAACTTTTTGCTACACACAACCATTGAGAAACCACCTTCTAGTAATGGTATTTCTGAACAGATACGATATGGAATCCTTCAAGAAAAGAGTTTAGTTTTTCTAAAAAGGCTTGGAACACACTTACAATTCTTCTGGTGTTGTGGATGCTCATGGGCGGCGGTAATCACTTACCATCAGGTGATCTGTAAATTCGTTTATCTCTATTCAATAAAAAAGAAACATCGGTTCGTAAAGTTAGTACTGTACTCTTTTAGATGGAGCTCATACTACTTACAGCAGTTGTTTTAAAATGTTAATACAACACGACTGTTACTTTAGTGTGTTTGGTATTGATTTCATGTGTTCCTCTATTTCCTTCCATACTTTCGTCAATAACAAAGTTCAGTAACTCTATTGTGCCATATTTTCTCGAATTTAGTTTTCAGTAACCTTTACAATCTGTCGATTTTGTTTAATATTCTATAGGTCATCTTTATTCATAAAATTAGACATTATATTTATCTATACCTGCTTATACATCTCCATTAGCTATAAGCAACTGTTTTTGTAAAACTAGTAGTATATATCAATGAATGTCTTGAAAGAAATAAAAGATAACATCACCTTTTATAGGCAAAAGGTAATGTTATCTTTTATTTCTTTCAAGTCATTCATTGATATATACTACTAGTTTTACAAAAACAGGTTAATAAGGTTATTAAACTGTGTAAAACTTATGTTAACGGTACATTCCTTGTAATATATTTGTGCTGTATTAAAGATAATTACAGACTAATGGTTCACTTCTTTTTTGACTTCCATTAAAGTATCTAAAAGTTCAATGTAGAAATTTAATTCAATTTCCTACAGACAATGCTTCACAAAATCAATCGATTCATAGATTAAATAACAAACATAAATACACACCATTAAGAATTTTTAAATGTTTACTGCATATAAATAAAGAAGAATTGATATGATTTTTTTTCTTTGTAGTGGTTTAATTTATGTATAGGAGATAGACAGACAGATTCTTATCTATAATCTGTAATCTATAAATATAAATAAAATTGTAGTGTCTGTTCGTGATATTGAAATAACCGTTTTTACTACATGCATATGATAATGATTAATAATAGTATATATAATTTGCTATTTATTTAAGCTTTGCATTCCATAATTTTAGAGTAGATAGATAGACAGTTATAATTCAAAGTAGATGAATTATGAACCCTATTGGGCAGCAACCGGATGAGAAGAGAGGAGGACGAGCCCTCCTCTCTTCTCCTCTGGTTGCTGCTCAATTTCTATATAATTATAATATTCTATATATAATAACAATATCTAATTCACGTAATTATTAAGAAATTGAAACTATAGATATATATTACACTAGCTGTACCCGCGACTTCGTCCCCATTGTATTTAACTTTAATTTTCTAAAATAAAAGTAGCCTAATTTACTCCACATTACATTAGCTACCTGCCAAAAAAATTCGCGTCAAAATCGGTACAACCATTTCAGAGATTAGCCGGAACAAACAGACAGACAGACAAAATGATAGAAAATGTTATTTTGGTGTATGTACCGTATTTATATTCATATGCATGTAGTAGAAACGGTTATTTCAATATTACAAATAGGCACTCCAATTTTATTTATATGTATAGATTAGATATATATTAAATTATTTTATTAGTATGGATTTTAGCTTCTCTAGTGACAAGTTCTCAAGTGTGTCCTATTTATAACATTAGTGTCATATATAGACAATGGTATTTAGTCCAGTGCTCAGGTTTGCCTACGTGACTCTAGTCAGGACGCGTGAGATCTGTCGACGTACCTATAGGAGTGAGAGAGATAGACGAAGGGGTGAAAGACCCGCTGCGAGGGGTGTCTATAACTAGTTTTGCCTGCTGGTTTTCCCAACCCAAAAGTCCGCTTTAGGTTTTTGGGTCAAAAATAGGTGAAGGTAATAACAAAAATTTTATTAGGGTTTTGATATTTTTTCTGGAACGTCTATGATCGACAGACTTTTAAGTACACGAATGAATCTTTTGAGATTTACCCGATTAGCTAATACAAGTTTTTTTTTATATATGAAGGGAATGAAGAATACGTTCCGCCTGATGGTAAATCAGTATGAAAGTTGCCACTGAGTCTACATTTGTCGACCTCTTTGGTCTTGTGATTGAGTCCACGGGTTCCATTCGATTTGTATTCCTGAAACTCATGGTTGTATATAAGAAATACATTTGTATTAGTTTAAAAATGTTTTTAAGTATTTATATCAGTTGTCTAGTACTTAGAACACAAGTCAAATTCAAATTCAAAATATCTTTATTCATGTAGGTCTATTACAGACTCTTATGATATGTCAAATCTGCCGTCAGTTCGGAATGAGTTCGAGATGAGAAGAACTGACAAGAAACTCAGCTCGTATTCTTTTCAAATAAATGTTGAACATGTTTACAATAATACAGATTTATTTAAATTCAAATTTGGGAGAATAGAGTGACCACCAGCTTATGCTATTGTAAAAGCAAACAGTCTAATTGTTGTTGTGCAGTGTTCGTAACCCGAACAGACCAATCCCCACAAGCAAGGTCTCATTAGTTTTAGCTCAGATAGCGTTATGTGAGTTATTAAATTTTTTTTTAAATTGTTAGTAATGGAGTATACCCGCCTGCGCTAACGGTTCTCGCTGGCGGGGCACCAGTAAAGATGAGCATGAGATCAGTTCAGTTAGCCCATTATGACAAATTCACCAGGAATTTATCACAGTTTCCAGGAGTAACCGCGTGGAGGTCAACATGAGGTAGTACATTCATAGCAATAGGGTAATAGTCTACATTACATCAATTTAGCTTCCCCGTCCAATTCAAACGGGGATCGAAATTACGACGGCCTGAACCTAGGTTGGAATCCCTAGCGGTGCCCTCAGACTAAAGTCGTATCCGTCAGCCGGGAGTTGGCCTTCAGCCGCTCCATAAGTCCTTCCGCGGGTTTGGAGTACCATTTGCACTCGCCCCTTATCGTCCGGTAAAGCCAGCTGCGGCCAACAGCATTAGAGTAGTCCGGAAAAAAAACCATTCAGCTTGAATATCATATGTCTGTATGTATATAATTGCGCTTAGTTTAGCGTTAGAGTCATAAGACATTATTTGGTATAAAACTGCAAGCTGTTTTGTTAACCGACTTCAAATCAGGCAATTCACTTAATATAGGTTCACTCTCAACGCAGTGCTTTTAATCATCATCATCATCGCAGCCCGGAAGACGTCCACTGCTGGACATAGGCCTCCCCGAAAGATCTCCACGACGATCGGTCCTGCGCTGCTCGCATCCAATGCCTTCCCGCGATCTTGACCAGATCGTCGGTCCACCTTGCTGGAGGCCTTCCCACGCTGCGTCTTCCGGTCCGTGGTCGCCACTCGAGGATGCTTTTAATACGTCTTGTTTATTTGTACTGAGCAGTAAGCAGTCTCGGAGGGCGTACGTGAGTCAGTCCACGGCACTGGAACATTGAAATTATCTTCAATAATTGTTGTAAACAACAAAAGATAGGGAACAAAGCGATGCATTTATATTTGGAACTTGGGAAGTGAACTGCAATTTGTAAATGTATAAAAGAAATAACTTTGCAATTGTAATCTAAATTAGTGGCTGCAATTAAACTTATCGGAATATTTATATTTAGTCTTTAATTACGAGCGAGGTGTTATTTTCGAATGCAGTTTCGTTGTTTCATTCTATTGTATTTAATTTTAATTATAAAGAACATATTAAGGTGAATTCAAATAAATGGGATGAGGACGAAGCAGAATATAAGTTAGAGTTAATAATAATAATAATAATAATAATAATAAGAGACCGAGACCATACAACACATCACGGGTGCTTGTAAGACATTAGTTCAAAATGATTATAAGCACCGCCATGATCAAGTTGCTACAATTATACATCAATATATAGCACATAAATATAAATTCATAGAAAGCAAAGTTCCATATTACAAATACAGCCCTATTAATGTATTAGAAAACGATCACTGTAAACTGTACTGGGATAGAACAATAATTACTGACAAAACTGTACATCACAATAGACCAGACATAACATTACACGACAAAATCAATAAAAAAGTATATCTTGTAGATATAGCCATCCCAAACACACACAATATACAAAGCACAGTCAATGAAAAACTAACAAAGTACACAGATCTAGCAATAGAATTAAAAAAACAATGGAAAGCACACACCATACACATAGTACCCATAGTTTTGTCATCCACAGGAGTTATACCAAAAAGTCTGAACAAACACCTAGACACGTTGCACATCCCCTCCTCTACAATAGACCTATTACAAAAAGCCGTCATACTAAACACATGCCGAATAGTCAGAAAATTTCTATCTTCATCACATAACTCATCCATGCTTGGCTAAGGCCCGCGTGTTTGACTATATTACCCCCGTAAAAAGGGAGATATAATAAATATATATATATATATAATAATAATAAATCTTAAATCATTCCAATCGTTATGTCGGTGAACGGTCTTATCCCAACCAGTCTGGAACAACATCTCAGACGGTTGGGATTCCGGGGCGGTTCACTCCCGGGAAAGATGCAGAAAGCGGTGCTGTTAGATTCTGCCCGCATTGTACGCCGGTTTCTCTCCCTGGGGCCCTGAACCCCGGCCGACTGTGCTTCTGCCGGGGGTATGCCATCTCCTCTCCTTAAGAGGGGAGATGAGAATTTTTGGATAATGATAATAAACTTTATTGGCCAATAAAACACTTATTAGTTTAATAGTTGTGTGGTACAATAATAACAATCTCAGGACAATTCACACAGCGCCATCTACACCCAAGTTAAGATAGCTAAAGCTTGTGTTATGGGTACTAGATAACTGATACTTATACATAGATTTTTTTTTGTAAATACATATTATACATAGAAAACATCCAGACCGATACAATCATAGTCATGAATACAAATGTTTGTGCCGTGCGAGCAATGGAACCCGCGACTATCGGTCGTAAAGCGGTGTGCTAGACCGCTGTACCACCGAGGTCGTCAAACAGACAATAGTCAACAATAGATGATCTTATTGTGTAATCAATCTCTTCCCGACAACATTCAAGTAGAAGATAGAAGACAGAAAGTGGTAGGTGACGCAAGATAGAAATAGAGAATAAAAAAAAGCATAATTATCTTACTAGTATTATAAACGAGAAAGGTTGTGAGTTTGTAGATGGATGTTTGTTACTCTTCCACGCAAAAACTACTGAACGGATTTTAATTAAACTTTACAGTAATATAGCTTATATATCAGAATAACACATAGGCTATAATTTAAAAAGATATGTAAAGATTGGATTGGTTGCGCGGATCAGATAGCAATAAATGTATTAATTTACGAAAACATATATATATATATATTTAAAATTCAAATTCAAAATATCTTTATGTAGGTCTATTACAGACTCTTATGATATGTCAAATCTACCGTCAGTTCGGAATGATTTCTAGATGAGAAGAATTGACATGAAACTCATGTATTTGTATCAGTTATCTAGTACCCATAACACAAGCTTTAGCTTAACTTGGATCTAGATGGCGCTGTGTGAATTGTCCTGAGATATTATTAACAAGTACGAATAAACCATAATGGAATTTAATTATATTAGTTAAGACAAACATAGACTATATTTCATTTAAAAAAACAAACAAACACGCTTAACAGTATTTTTATATACATACATAAGTGAACCTAGTGAAGTATTTTGTAAATTGTAACTATGTCAGTAGTTAAGTAGATATTGCCAAGTGTTTAACATGTTAAATACAGGGTGGTGCATATTATTTGAGATTAGCTGTTACCCGACACATCGACCGCGTGGATATAAAATTAACAAAATTTAAAAAATAAAGATAGCCTAAGTTACTCTTTATAATATTAGCTATCGATAAGTGAAAGTCTCGTAAAAATCGGTCGGTTTTCGAGATTAGCAAGACAAATAGACAGACAGAAAAGACAGCCAATATGTCATGAATTTCACTCGATCATAACAAAATATCCGTGAAAACTGATCAATTTTAAAATGTAACAAAATGGGCAATTTCTCTACATTATTTCCTCTCCACCTTCGACCGATCCAGGTCCAGTTCAAACGGGAATCGAAGTTACTGTCGCAGTCGAACCTACCGGTGCCTCAGACTAAAGTCGTATATGTCAGGTGGGAGTTGGTATTCAGCCGCTCCGCTCCTTCCGCAGGTTTGGAGAACCATCTGCACTCGCTCTCTAACGTACGGAGAAAATGTAAAGGCCAGCTGCGGCCAACAGCATTAGAGTAGTCCGAAAAAAAAATCAGCTTGAAGTATCATATACATATGTATGTACATAGTTGCGCTCAATATAGCGTTAGTCATAAGACTTAGCGTAAGAGTCGTAAAGAAGTTCGAAAAAATACATTATTGCCTATATTTTCGTGCAATCAAACCTGTTTATACAGAGTTTTAATTTAAGGTAAGTAGCTTTGACGTGGTCTGGTGTTTTGAGTAGTCATGTTCACAAAAATGTCCAGATTTGTGGCGGCGTGGTGGGCCGGGTCATTGGGCTCCCTAAAATATGGTCGAGCGCAGTGATGGCTGGCTCATCCATCGTACTCGTGAACGGGTGCTGCTTGTAGGGATTGGTCTGCTCTAATCACTATGACTGATTTCCTCTTATTAATTGTTTAACCAGTTGGTTATATATTCAATATTTTTTCTATTTGAGTATTTAATAGAATTAGTGCTAATTGGTGGTTTGTATTTACACACTTAAACTTAAAAATGTAAAGTAATAATAAAATTATTTAAAAGAGCAACACGCAAGTTCCTTGCTCGTTCTTCTTGTGATGAGACAGCTTTCCGAATGAGCGGTAGATTAAAAAAATGTAATGACTATTCAAAAGTGCTTCAATGTAAGTTTATTTGAATAAATGATTTTCTATTCTATTCTGTTTGACAACGAATCTGTAGATTTACGCACTTTTTCCCAGTGCAATTTCGCCACTACTTGCTACAATTTTTTTAGGAAACTATGTCGCCCTGTTCATTAGAGCAGGCCATGTGCTCTAAAACTGACCATAATTTGAACTCTAAAAGGTTGAGAGAGACTCGATGTCGCCGTGTCTTTTAGAGCAGGTCATATGCTCTAAAAATGACCATAATTTGAAGTCTAAAGGGGTTGAGAGAGACTCGATGTCGCCGTGTCTTTAAGAGCAGTCATATGCTCTAAAAATGACCATAATTTGAAGTCTAAAGGGGTTGAGAGAGACTCGATGTCGCCGTGTCTTTAAGAGCAGTCATATGCTCTAAAAATGACCATAATTTGAAGTCTACAGGGGTTGAGAGAGACTCGATGTCGCCGTGTCTTTTAGAGCAGGCCATGTGCTCTCAAACTGACCATATTTTGAAGTCTAAAGGGTTGAGAGAGACTCGATGTCGCCGTGTCTTTTAGAGCAGGCCATGTGCTCTCAAACTGACCATATTTTGAAGTCTAAAGGGTTGAGAGAGACTCGATATCGCCGTGTCCTTTAGAGCAGGCCATGTGCTCTAAAAGTGACCTTAATTTGAAGTCTAAAGGGGTTGAGAGAGACTCGATGTCGCCGTGTCTTAAAGAGCAGTCATATGCTTTAAAAATGATCATAATTTGAAGTTTAAAGGGGTTGAGAGAGACTCGATGTCGCCGTGTCTTTTAGAGCAGGCCATGTGCTCTCAAACTGACCATATTTTGAAGTCTAAAGGGTTGAGAGAGACTCGATGTCGCCGTGTCTTTTAGAGCAGGCCATGTGCTCTCAAACTGACCATATTTTGAAGTCTAAAGGGTTGAGAGAGACTCGATATCGCCGTGTCCTTTAGAGCAGGCCATGTGCTCTAAAAGTGACCTTAATTTGTAGTCTAAAGGGTTGAAAGAGACTCGATGTCGCCGTGTCCTTTAGAGCAGGCCATGTGCTCTCAAACTGACCATATTTTGAAGTCTAAAGGGTTGAGAGAGACTCGATGTCGCCGTGTCTTTTAGAGTAGGCCATGTGCTCTCAAACTGAGCATATTTTGAAGTCTAAAGGGTTGAGAGAGACTCGATGTCGCCGTGTCTTTTAGAGCAGGCCATGTGCTCCAAAACTGATCATAATTTGAAGTCTAAAGGGTTGAGAGAGACTCGATATCGCCGTGTCTTTTAGAGCAGGCCATGTGCTCCAAAACTGATCATAATTTGAAGTCTAAAGGGTTGAGAGAGACTCGATATCGCCGTGTCTTTTAGAGCAGGCCATGTGCTCTAAAACTGACCATATTTTGAAGTCTAAAGGGTTGAGAGAGACTCGATGTCGCCGTGTCTTTTAGAGCAGGCCATGTGCTCTCAAACTGACCATAATTTGGAGTTGCGATCGGGTCTAGATGAGGGCCAGTCTTCAACTCACATAAAGTCCGGGACGTTAGTTTCATCCTGTATATGAATTAACTCTATTATACGGTGTATATGTAAATTTAATTAGTTAATATTCTAAAGACCTTGAACTTGAAGCAAATATTTACAACTTTATACGTTTTATTTGCAAGTTATATTACTTTAAAGTATGCAACATTAATATTCACTACGCTGTGGAGGTAAAACAAAACACCGGGTTACCTCACTTATATTATTATATACATATTAGCTGTGCCCACGGTTGTACCCGCGTGAAATCTATAGCCTACTAGCTACTCGCCGCGGCTTCGCCCGAGTGTTCAGTAGTTTAGGGATAAACGACGTGAAACGAAATTTTTATATATTAGAATTATTTCCAGCGCTTATGTATATAATTATCATATAAGGAAAATTAAAACTTGTATAAAAGTATAATATATATACTTCGAAGATACAATATAAAAATATAGGCAAAGAGAAAAAAATGACGACCTCGGTGAAGCAAACCGTTTAGTTTACTATGGTCGCGGGTTCGATTCCTCGCACGGCGTAAACATTATATTTATGAGTATGAGTGTTTTTTGAGTGTGTATGTAATTATAAAAAAAATATTTAGTACTTGTATCAGTTGTCCTGTACTCACAATACAAACTCTTCTTAGTTTGGGGCTATAATATTATACTGAGATGGGTCCCCGGGCATTCAAATATTGAAGGCAATGAGAATGCCGACCATCTGGCAAAGTTAGGGGCAAAAACCGTCCAACTGGGCCCCGAACCGTTCTGTGGTGTGCCTCGTTGCCTAAAACTGGGACATCTCAAATTAATAACCAAACGAGAAGCACTGAATCACTGGCAAGAAATGCCAGGATTAACACATTCAAAAGACCTAATATCGGGCTTCTCGACCAAATACTCCAATAGATTACTGCTATTGAGTAAAAACAACATATGCATGATGACTAGGGCCCTCACAGGACACTGCAAATTAAACAAGCATATGGCTAAACTAGGCCTATGCACGACAAGTATCTGCAGATTCTGCCAAACTGAAGAGGAAACGCCGCTTCACATCCTATGTGGTTGTAGCCCACTCATGCATCTCCTTTGGAAAGTTTACACTCTTTCCCGAGGAGATAAAAACCATCGCTCCTAAGAATATCCTTCAATTCTTGTCCCTGACGGGTCTAGGTAGCGAACTTTGAAATAGATCTATGTAGGTCGCAGTGCTACAGGTGCTACACGTCTGACAATAGCCCAAACAATCCAATAAAAAAAATAAAAAAATAGCTTGGGGCTACTTATTTAGGCAACTAAGTAAGTAGCCCAAAGTAAATAAAGTTAAATTCCACGCGGACGAAGTCACGGGAACTGCTAGTTACGTAATAAATTCTGTTAGGACCCTAGTGTTTAATCCCTACTCACTATTGTTTCTTTCACATGATGCAATATAACCAATAGATTTCATTATCAGATTATTGTAATATTTCGTATTGTAAAAGTACATAACACTTTTATCATATACCAATCGAGCGAAAATAATAAACTATGCTATGTTATTATTACCACTCATACACATATATACTAGCTCACCCCGCAAACGTTGTCTTGCCATATAAATTAA
Source organism: Achroia grisella (assembly GCF_030625045.1). Classification (NCBI taxonomy): domain Eukaryota; kingdom Metazoa; phylum Arthropoda; class Insecta; order Lepidoptera; family Pyralidae; genus Achroia; species Achroia grisella. Next base: position 6,031,245 of record NW_026713022.1, read on the forward strand.
ATTCGCATTTAAAAATATGGGCTTCTTGATAGAAGGGTGAAAATTTAGGGTTGTATGTATTTTTAGAATAGAATAGAAAATCATTTATTCAAATAAACTTACATTGAAGCACTTTTGAATAGTCATTACATTTTTTAATCTACCGCTCGTTCGGAAAGCTGTCTCATCATAAGAAGAACGAGCAAGAAACTTGCGTGTTGCTCTTTTAAATAATTTTTATTATTATTTTACATTTTTAAGTTTAAGTGTGTGAATACAAACCACCAATTAGCACTAATTCAATTATATATAGGTCTGAGAATCAAATAGTCCATCCCTAAAATTTTTTTTATAATTTGAATATATAACCATCAAAATAACGTTTGGCTTAAACAAGTAAACAATATATGGTTAAACTGCTAGTATATATATATATAAGAGGAAATCAGTCATAGTGATTAGAGCAGGCAACTCGTGTACGGGTGCTGCTTGTAGGGACAAGCAGCACTCGTACACGAGTTTGACGGATGGGCCAGCCATCACTGCGCTCGACATATATTTATATTTTAGGGAGTAAAAATGACCTTGAGCAAAAAATTAAAAAATATATATTAATAATCTAACCCAATAAAAAGTTTCATCGTTCTAGCTTCAAAAATGAAATTTGCCCACCACGCCGCCACAAGTCTGGACATTTTAGTGAGCATGACTACTCAAAACACTAGACCACGTCAAAGCTACTTAATTAATTGCCATCTGATTCAATTCCAAATAATAATAAAATATATTCAGTAGGTCTGAGAATCGTCTACTATCTATTTTTCATACCCCTAAGTATTAAGGGGTTGTCCATCCCTAACATTATTTTTTTTATATTTTGAGCAAAATATTTTTTTATATTTTTTTCTTATGTGTCATTAAAAAATACATACAACCCTATATTTTCCCCTTCTATCACCAACCCCTATTTTTTTATAGCGTTATTAATTTATATGGCAAAATAACGTTTGGCTTAAACAAGTAAACAATATATTTATATATATACTACCAGTCCCTGCTAGTATATATATATATATAAATATATTGTTGTACATGTATAGGCTATACCAGGATTATATTTATGTATTTATAAAATAAAATTGCAAGCAAACGTTTATTCATTTGATAACATTATATTGAGGATATTTAGTCTCATAAATCATGCTATTTAATTATTTATATGACATTATAATTATTGTCAACCCCTTACAACCCTTTTTTCGCATTAAAAAGTAGCCTATGTCCTTCCTCGGCGTCTAGACTATATGGGTACCAAATTTCATTTAAAAGTTCAGTTTTGGCGTGAAAGACGCATTACCATTGCCCCGGTGGTTTCAGCGGTTTAGCACACAGAGTTACTTTCGCGCCAAACATAAATCATGCTGATGTTCGTAGGTTCGATTCTTCGAATAGTACAAACATTTGTTTACATGAGTTTGGTTGTTTCTATCTGCATGATTTCCACGTATGTATCTATATATTTATTATTAGTGTGAATTAAGAGTTATTAATATTATAAAGCAAGCTGATTTGTACCTGAAGTAGATAGAGCCATTTCACCTATTTACCATCCAAAGGACTTTTTACAGAATTTACCTAAGTAAATCTAAAATATGATAAATATAAAACATTCGTTCCTGAAATGGTTTTAACCCTTTACTTTACTTATTTACCACGCAGACGACTTTTTACAAAGACTACCTAGGTAAATCTGATGTTGGACCACAAACCGGCGGATGGGTAGGATCATCCAAAGCTCCAAGAAGATCAGTGGCCCGAGCGGAGGGCCCGGCGTATACCCCGCGGCGCCTTTTTTTTTTATGGATGATAATGGAATGGTACACCCGCCTACGCTAACGGTTTACGCAGGCGGGGCACCAGTGGAGGATGATAAGATGAACATGAGGTCAGGTCAGTTAGCCCATCGTGAGAAATTCACCAGGAATTTATCAGGATGGTTTCCATGGGGAACCGCGCGTGGAGGTCAACCTGACATGGTACATTGCTAGCAATGGGGTCAACAGTCCACATTACTAACAATCCCTGTCCCCCCCCCCCCTTCCCCGGCGCCTTCTGGGAGTCATCCAGAGTCCATCCGAACTCAGGGCGGGGAAGCGGAAAAACGTTGTTCCCGCGACCTCGCCCGCCACGGGCTAAGAGGTATACCATCAGGTTTTTAGCCGGTAGGAGTCCGGCAGTACCCATTCGCCCACTATGGCGACTGGGTCTCCATGACGGATTTTCCTGATGAAAAAAAAAAAGGTAAATTTGATGTTAAATGCAGAGTAACACTTTACAATGATATTTTTTATCATTGTAATGTGTTACTATGTTTGTGTGAATGTTACCGTGATTACGCAGCTGAAGTGGTAACACTACTCAACAGGTGAACTGTCAGCTTGTTTACCATTATACATATATATAAAAAAATCTAGATACTATGTCTGTTGATTAATATCTAAATCTATATGATAAATATTAAATTGCATATCCTTATAACACTGATCATCTTATAATAACACGACTGTTGACTGGTAGAGAATGCCATCAGGTATTAAGTCCGACATGTATACAATATTACGTGTATAAAAATAAATAAATATTGGTATAAATAATGTTTATTTCATCATCATCATCTGCTTCTTCCTTATCCCATTTATTTGGGGTCGGCGTAATATGTTTTTCGCTTCCATTCATCCCTGTTTGCAGTCATTGCGTCATTTACTTCCTTTCTTACCATATCATCTTTCACACAGTCCATCCATCTCTTTTTTGGCCTTCCTCTGCCCTTATAACCATCCACATTCATTTGTAACATCTTTCTTAAAATATTATCCTCGTTCCTACGCATTACATGTCCATATAATGTTTATTTATGTTAATATATTATTACCGAATGCATAGAATAAATAAATTCTGTTGTAACGCAATGAATTATTGAATTAATCAGATGTATAATTTCCCGAGGGAACAACTCGGTGTATATAATTTGTTTAATGCGAAGAATAAATTTGATTAAGCGGTGTTGAAAAATTGGACTTCCGGAGTTTTGCGTGTCCGGAATTTTCGAGAAATTCCTCTTTAATGTAATGAAGAAATAGAAATAATCTTTATTCAAATAAACTCAATACAAGCACTTTTCTGCGTCACAAGACGAAGGTTTACGACCAATGTGTGTTGCCAGTTTACGGCACAGAGACGTGGTCGCTAACTATGGGCCTCATAAACAAGCTTAAAGTCACTCAGAGGGCGATGGAGAGAGATACGCTCGGAGTTTCTCTACGTGATCGAATCAGAAATGAGATCCGCAGAAGAACCAGAGGACGACATAGTCCGAAGGATTTCGACACTGAAGTGGCGATGGGCAGGGCACATAACTCGTAGGACAGATGGCCGTTGAGGCAATAAAGTCCTCGAGTGGCGACTACGGACCGGAAGACGCAGCGTGGGAAGGCCTCCAGCAAGGTGGACCGACGATCTGGTCAAGATCGCTAGAAGGCACTGGATGTAAGCAGCGTAGGTAAGCGGATCGTCGTGGAGATCTTTGGGGGACGCCTATGTCCAGCAGTGGACGTCTTCCGGGCTGCGATGATAATGATGATGACAAGCACTCGATTCGCAAGCACAAGATTCTACCATTCATTCGGAACACAGATTTATCACAAGAAGAATGAGTGAGAAACTTTTGTGTTGCTCTTTTGAATAGATTTTTTTTTATATAAAGGACATTTTTGTACTCTGGAATACTATGAGGTGTACCACATGATCATCTGTATGTGCTATTCATATTATAGACTTGGTGAGGTGAACCGTTAGTTGCCATTTTAATTCGTACCACCCTGATCATCTGGATGAATGGCGGTATTCCACAGTGAGGTTTACTAGAAACTTTTTGCCACGCACAACCACATCCAGCAATTATATTTTAAACCGATACGATATTGAAACCTTTAATAAAAGAGCTTATTCCTTTCTAAAAGGCCAGGAAGGCACTTGCAATTTCCTTGGTGTTGCGGGTGCTCATGGGCGGCGGTAATCACTTACCATCAAATGAGAGGCAAATTCGTTTGTTTCCTGTACGATAAAAAAAATACATAACAAAGTTGTGTTGTGTCACAGAGTAATTAGCAACTGCGAGTTTGCGTGTCTCTGTTTGCGTACCGTCGCTCTGTGCAAATATGTACACGGAAATATGTGTAATCATGCACGTCCCGTCTTGTCGTCGGCCGGCCGCCGTCCGACCCCTTTATCACGAGAGATAAATTAATTGATGTCATTTAACACGACGTTATGTAGTTATGATAACCCGGGAGTAACTTCGACTGCGTCGTGAAGTTTTAATCTATTTCTATTCATAGCCCTTAGAGCAGTTTTAGATTTATATTTTGACTAGCTGTTCTCGCTACTTCGAATTAGGTTCATCATCATCATCATCGCAGCCCGGAAGACGTCCACTGCTGGACACAGGCCTCCCCCAAAGATCTCCACGACGATCGGTCCTGCGCTGCTCGCATCCAATACCTTCCAGCGATCTTGAATAGATCGTCGGTCCACCTTGCTGGAGGCCTTCCCACGCTCCATCTTCCGATCCGTAGTCGCCACTCGAGGACTTTACTGCCCCAACGGCCATCCGTCCTACGAGCTATGTGCCCTGCCCATTGCCACTTCAGAGTCGCAATTCTTGAGTCGAATTAGATTATTAGAGGTGGAATTTAACTTTATTTTTCTAAAATAAAAATAGCCTAAGTTACTCCTTATTACATTAGCTACCTGCTAAAAAGAGTTACGTCAAAATCGGTCCAGCCATTTCAGAGATTAGCCGGAACAAACAGACAAGATTGTAAAAAATGTTATTTTGGTATATGTACCGTATTTATATTCATATGCATGTAGTAAAACACGGTTATTTCAATATTTCAAACAGACACTCCGATTTTACTTATATGTACGAGTATAGTTGAGTGTAGGCTATTTTTTTATTTCCGTCGCCCCATGTAGGTATATTACCTTTCTAAAATAATAATTTTCTCTAATTTCATTTCATTTCAATCGATTTAGTAGTTTTTGGCGTGAAAGCACGACAGACAGAGATACAGTCATTACTTTCGCATTTGTAATATGTTTTAGTAAATAAGTAAGGATATATACCACAACTGAACGGACTTTGATTATCCTTCGAGCACTTCCATGCTGTTACGTTTTATTGTGGAATCCTTTTCGGGAATTCTTAAATTCTTCTTTTTTCCTTTCTATGGGCTTCCCACGTCCGTGTCACCTACAGTCGCTATAAATACTCTGCCGAGATAATGTTTCAATCACTTCCATGTGTTTTTTTTTTTTATTGGGTTGTTTGGGCTATTGTCCGATACCTGAACCTGTAGCACTGCGACCTGCATAGATCTATTGTGCTCGCCCTTTTTCAAAGTCCGCTACCTAGACCCGTCAGGAACAAGAATTGAAGGATATTCTTAGGAGCGATGGTTTTTATCTCCTCGGGAAAGAGTGTATACTTTCCAAAGGAGATATTTCGTTTTTCCATGTGGTTACGTTTTAATGTGGATTCTTTTTCGGGAATTCTTAAATTCTTCTTGTTTCCCTTCTGTGGGCTTCTCTCGTCCGTGTCACGTACACTCGCTTCAATCACTTCCATTTAGTTACGTTTCATTGTGATATCTCTAGACCGTCTAGGTCTCGGTGGTCTGAAAGTTTAGCACACCGCCTTACTTCCGATGGTCGCGGGTTCGATTTCTCGCACGGCAAAAATATTTGTATTCATGAGTATGATCGTTTGTATCGGTCTGGATATTTTCTATGTAAATACATAGAAAATATCCAGACCGATACAAACTTTTATTTACTGATACAAATGTATCAGTAAATAAAAGTACTATATAAAAATGTAACAAACATATGTTTTACTAAAATTCCAGCTCGTAATCAATATATCTTATTTACAGATTACGTTTGTCAAATGCAATTTATTGTTTCCCTCAAATCCGGGTATTACTGTGACCAAATCCCCTAACAAACACGCTAATCCCTGCAGAGTGTTTACGAGTGTACGTGACACGGACGAGAGAAGTCCACAGAAGGGAAACAGGAAGAGGTTAAGAAATGTTCTATATTTTCGAAAGAGATAATAGTAATAATCTCAGGACAATTCACACACTGCCATCTAGTTCCAAGCTAAGTTGAGCATGTGTTTTGGGTACTAGACAATTGATATATTTTTTTTAATTACATACATAATACAGCCGGACAAACAATCATAATCCTGAATAGAAATGTTTGCACCGTGACAGGAATCGAACCCATGACTAGCAGATGGATGTAATGCAGTGTGCTGAACAGCTAGACCACCGAGTATATCTTGTTTTGTTGACAGTTTTTTTTGTTTTTCTTTTACTGTAACGTTATCTCTAAATGTTTCTTATGTAAATAAGTATTTAGAGATAATTGTATGATTAATTTCTTCTACGAATTTAATATAAGTATACTAGACAACCCGCGCGACTTCGTCTGCATCACACTTATCATTTTACATAATATATATTTAAATTATAGTCTATATGTTATTCTGATTTAAAAACTTTCATTCATTTAATTTTACCACTTAAGGGTAAATTTTTTAAAAACTTTGAATGTCATATTTATTCATATTTAATCAACAGCCTCAAAAATAAGTTTCAAGCTTTTAGCTTCAAAAATGACGATTCTTCCATACAATCTTTCATCCCCACTTTCAACCTCTTACAACCCTTTTTTCGCATTCAAAACTTAAACCTATGTCCTTTCTAAGGGTCTAGATTATCTGTGTACCAAATTTTTTTCACCATTTTGTACCAAATTTCATTTGGATCGGTTCAGTAGTTTTGACGTGAAATCGAGACAGACAGACAGACAGAGTTACTTTCGCATTTATAATATTAGTCAGGATATATGTATGTATATTTACTTATTTTTTTGTTTTTAATCAACAATTTATCGTTTTATCGGTCAAAAACTTATCTGGGCTAGACGAGTGATGTGACATGACATGTGTACCCACAACATGTTTTTGTCACTTTTTATAAATCAAAATCTTTACACTTTTGTTTATATATCTACCACCAAATAGCAAGCAACTGGAGGGAACGGAATCGTTAGTAATGTGGACCAATAACCCCATTGTTAGCAATGTACCATGAGAAGTTATCCTCCACGCACCCTTCGAAGCCATCATGGTTAATTGCCATTTGCCAAGATGTGCTAACTGACCTGACCTCATGTTCATCTTATCATCCTCCACTGGTGCTCCGTCAGCGTGAACCGTTAGCGCAGTCATACCATTATTAGACCTATTTGATACCATTATCATATAAATTGTAATTAAAAATTATTTTATGTGTATCAAATAAACATATTTTCTTTCTTTTTTCTTATTCATTTTTTTTTTACGATTCCCCTGCCACTCGCGCTGCCGGAAATATTGCCGGGCGACAACTGAGCGAGAGGGCTGAATGTAAAAACACGCTGCCACTCGCGCTGCCAGTCCTTTGACTCGCGCACGAAAAACCGACAATCGAGGGAGCGCCGGGCAACGCGAGTGGCAGCGCCAATGGCATGGGAAGTGTTTCCACTCGTGTTTACACTCTCGCGCTCACTTCCCTGCCCACTCGGGCTGTAAATTGGGCATTAGATGAATATGGAAGATTTTTCCACGCGTTAATATGCTCTAATCACTATGACTGATTTCCTAGTATTAATTGTTTAACCAGTTGGTTATGTATTCAATATTTTTTCTTTTTGAGTATTTAATTGAATTAGTGCTAATTGGTGGTTTGTATTCACACACTTAAACTTAAAAATGTAAAGTAATAATAAAATTATTTAAAAGAGCAACACGCAAGTTTCTTGCTCGTTCTTCTTGTGATGAGACAGCTTTCCGAATGAGCGGTAGATTAAAAAAAATGTAATGACTATTCAAAAGTGCTTCAATGTAAGTTTATTTGAATAAATGATTTTCAATTCTATTCTATTTTAAATAAACAAAGTATCCGGTATATCGGATTATTTAGCTGCCAAATTGGGTCGTACGTAGCTTTAACACAATCCTACTGTCAATGAAGACGATGGACACGTAATCCTCCAATGAAAACAAAACAATTGAAGTGCGGAGGACAGTTCGAGGTCGCCATTATCGGTGCCAATGAGAAACAAAGGAAAATAGCTCTTACGTGGAACGTGATAGGTGATAAACGTAATAACGCACGAGTTTATTATATCGATAGGCATTGTCTGAAACTTACGTAAGATTATTCAGTGGCCGGTGGCGACGTACCGTCTGTTTGTCACGTCGGCGTCGCCCGCCGCGATACGTTGCCAATGATACTAGTTGATTGAATTTTTTTTTTGTTTTTTTTTTTAATTATTGTTAAAGTTGCACCGGTTATTGAAAAGCTGCGAGGTAGCAGATTGAGCTGGTATGGTCATGTTATGTGGAGGAACGAGGATCTTGTCTTATGGAAAGTGTATAATATGAATGTGGATGTAAAGGGACGCCCTAAGAAAAGATGGATGGATTGTGTGAAAGATGATATGAATAAAAGAAGAGTATGCTCAGATATGACGACCGATAGAGAGCAGTGGGAGAGAATGACATACTGCGCCGACCACAAATAAGGGGATAAAGGCAAGGCAATGATGATTTATTTTATTTATTGTATTGATTTATTATTAAAAACAAATTACATAATTTTACAATTTTAATTGTAAAATTATGTGACTGTGTACTAAAAAACATGAAAAAAAAATACTTATATGCTAAATTTATGACAGGCATACATTATATTACATACATTATATTACAACTTACTTTACTTACTGTTTTAATTCTACCAACAAATATTTTTATAGTTAACAAACAAGCAACACAATTTAGAATAACCTTTTAACAATTATTAGTAAATGTGCTGGTATGAGGTGAGTTCAGACCGATACAATCATACTTCTAAATGGATACCCTAATAAAAAAGATAATTTGAATTTAAATGTATCTGTATTACTGTAAACATGTACAACATTTATTTGAAAAGAACACGAGCTGAGTTTCTTGTCAGTTCTCATCTCGAAATCATTCCCAACTGACGGTAGATTTGACATATCATAAGAGTCTGCAATAGAGCTATAACAGTAAAGATATTTGTATTTGAATTTGAGATATATATAAATCTTTCTGGTACAGTTTTTGTGTGTTTACGTCACGGTGTAAATTGGATTTTGCGGTGACCAGTTCGATGCTGTGACTAAAACATTTCCCTAGTTTAGTGTTCAAGGAAAAAAAACGTTTAGGTCACTTCTGTACAAGTATATAATAACCAGTCGAGTTTACTATTTACTACTATATTTGTGAGATAAATTTATAGAAAGCCGCTGTGGTTTAGAGGTTTAGAAGTAAAGCAGTGCTTGTGATGGTTGCGGGTTCGATTTCTCGCACGATACAATGACAAACATATTAATGAGTATGATTGTATGTTTCTGGGCGTTTCCTATGTTATATGTATATTTTAAAAAATGTATTCAAATATTTATATATTAATATGTAACATGTACATGTATAATATATAACATAAGATCTGCTTAGTTTAAAACTAGGTGATAAAATTAGCACCGTAAGATATTTTCTTCCTCTCAAGCATAGGGCAAACATTGTGTGCATTTAAAAATAAAAAGAATGAACAATATACAAAATGTAACTATGAATCACATTAAATATACATAAATATTAAACGTATAATTATACATATTATCTGTGATTATACTATACATCGGACAGAAATTTGGCATGAAGGTAGATGTTATGACGTAGGCATCCGCTAAGAAAACGTTCAAAACCCTTCCTTAGCGATTTTTGGTTTGGATTTTGATTAATTCTACCCCCAAGAGGATGAAAGTTTGTATGAAACTTTGTCAATTTTAAACCGATTGGGCTGAGACTTTGCATGCATTAAGCTACTATGACGTAGGCATCCCCTAAGAAACGATTTTGATAAATTCCACGCCTAAGGGTATAAATTAACGCGAGCGAAGCCGCGGGCAAAAGCTAGTTTTTAAATATACTTATACCTTTATATACTATTAAATATATGTAGGAATAATACTATTTAACTTGAAATTAAAAATACACTGGTTGTGGGAAAGATATTGGCTTATTTAGATTTAAATTCTTGATTTTTATGTCATGAGGTTCATGTGTAGAGGCAACGTTGTTTCCATCAAGTGGTTAATCAGTTTAAAATAGAATAGAATATAATATAAAATCATTTATTCAAATAAACTTAATTTAATCACTTTTGTATAGTCATAACAATTTTTTTAATCTACCGCTCGTTCGGCTAGCTGTCCCATCACAAGAAGAACGAGCAAGATACATGTGGTGCTCTTTTAAATCCTTGTAAGTTCACATTTTACAAGTCGAAACATGTAAATGCAAATCACCAACCAGCACTAATTTATCAGGGTCAAATATTAATATACAATAAGGTTAAATCAGTCGTAGTATGAGCAGACCAGTCCCTACAAGCAGCACTCGTTCACGAGTATGACATACAACCAAACCGCTTGATACCATTTATATAATGAAAGAGACTTTCGTTCGTGGAAAGGCAAAAAAAATCATGCAGGAAAGAAATACAGTAGTCATAAGAAATACCAATAACTAATTTGCGTTAAGGAAAAATATATGCCTATTTTATTGAAATTACTTTCAATGACTGTATCGTCATATTCTGATGCAATTGTGTTCATTCAATACGTAAGTTAAATATTGACTGATTGACGCATCGTTTCAGAGTAATTAAATTGATGCAATATTCATAGTCGGGATGAGAATGAGCCTCGTGGACTTACTACGCTAACTTAAGGTGGAAAGAACGAGGCTCATTCTCGCTAACTTAAGGTGGAAAGGAATTGTTAGTAATATCAGTACATATCTACTGAGTACCATCACACTGCGATCGCCAAGCGTGGCGATTATGGCAAAATCCCCCTATATGGATTTACTGAATATGTACACAAAGTTTCATAAAAATCGGTCAAGCCGTTTCGGAGGAGTATAATAATAATAATAATAATCTCAGGACAATTCACACAGCGCCATCTAGACCCAAGTCAAGCTAGCTAAAGCTTGTGTTATGGGTACTAGATAACTGATACAAATACCTAGATATATTTTTTTTTGTAAATACATACATATTATACATAGAAAACACCCAGACCGACACAAACAATCGTACTTATGAATACAAATGTTTGTGCCGTGCGAGGAATCGAACCCGCGACCATCGGTCGTAAAGCGGTGTGCTAGACTACTAGACCACCGAGGTCGTCAAAGTATGGTAAGAAACATTGTGAAAACTATTACATAGTATAAAATAAAGTTGCTGTCGCTGTCTGTCCCTATGTATGCTTAAATCTTTAAAACTACGCAATGGATTTTGAAGCGGTTTTAATAGATAGAGTGATTCAAGAGGAAGGTTTATATGTATAATACATGTACACCCGTGCGAAGCCGGGGTGGGTAGCTAGTGGACTAATAAAGGTGCTGCTAAAAATGTGTATAATATGTCAGGTTGACCAGTATCTGGTTACCCCTGGAAACCATCATTTTTTTTACAATTCACACAGCATCATCTTGTCCCAAGCTAAGCAGAGCTGGTGTTATGGATACTAAAACGACTGATATAAATATTTTGAAACTTTTTTTTATAAATATGTATATAATATATATAGATATAGAATCAGGTATAAACAATCATGAATATAAATGCTTGCGTGGAATCGAACCGGCGACCTTTGGAAGTAAAGCGGTGTGCTAAACCGCTAGATCATGGAGGCCGTCAAAAATTTGTTAGTGATACAAAAGTCTGTGAACATCCTTATAGTTTCGATTAACCCTATAACAAATTTCAATGGTATGTAACGAACTAGCGATTAAATAGTTTAGAAGTAAATACGGAACAAATAAATAAATATACTTTCGAATATATTACAAACTTCGACTCAGAAGTACATTACAATGGAAATATTTTAGTTTGAAATGATCTCAATAATAATGGCATAATTACTGCGGATACATATAATTGTAATGGACTACATAATGTAAATTATAGGTTAGATCCAATAGCAAGACCGCGTGGCAACGAATGCATTAACTGCACACAAATTACACGCTCCCAACAAAAAAACATAAACGTCGAATGACGTCATATGGCGTGATCTTGGATCTGCTCTGATGCACCACTCGCCCTTCACCAAGAAACCAACGAGATTACCAAACCGTTGACGTACATTGACGCTTTGTTATTTGCTGTACACGTAGAAGTGGAACCCTTGGCAGCGATTGATGTAGAACTTGCTCAAATAATGAATATGCAAGTTTTGTAGCAGAATTCAATAATACTGATGCAGAAACAGGTTTAGCTACCATTGACTATTAAAAAGACAAAGCTATGGAAGAGCCCGGCGTACAACTGGTAATGGAATAGTAACTGGTTTTAAGTCATAGTGTAGAAATATCGTATAATTACTTAATGAGAGCCGACGAGTCATCGTGCATCGGAGCACGTATACTGGTTCTAGAGTCTAGATTGATCGACGCTAGTGGAGGAAAATTTTATTAAAGAAAACATGCGTGTGCGGTTTCTGCCAACGCCTCGTGTCTCCATGCGCTTTTTTCCTTCTCTCCGTAATTACAGTCTGTCTTATAATTATTCTCTTCAGTTTCATTAGAGATCCGTGATTCGAAAAGTAGATAGTCATTATAGGAACATGTTAGCTGTCAGTCATTGTCGCGTACAAGCAGCAACAAAACGCAACGTAACGAACAGACTTTAAAAATCTAGTCGATCGATCTAACGTAGTTTTGTTCACTCCAAAAAAAAATTTAATTAATAGTATATTTACCGTTAAATTTAAAATAGTAAGCAAATTCTACCATTTTCAACAACCCTGTAATCTGCTGAAGCCATCAAACGTACCATCTATCATTCGAGCCGCAACATCATCTACCATCTGAGCATTCGAACCGCATCATCACGTACTAGTATCGCATCGTAACATAACTCGAGAACATCGAATTTTAAGATTTATATCACTTTCTTCTATAAGCAAATTTTCAAATAAACTCATTTAACAGTACAAGAAACTTGTGTGTTGCTCTTTTTAATATGTTTTTTTTTTATATAAATAATTACAGTATAACAAGTAAGAGGCATGCGAAATCTAGAAGTTCAGTAATTTAGTCAACAAAATATGTTTACATCAGTAATTTAGTCAACAAAATATGTTTACATCCTTCGGAGACTGTCACACAAGGTTAAGATAATAAAAAGGATGAAAACTTAACGCATTTCCGATTCCGGTTCATATAATTTGACATAAAGGAAGGCCACAGATAACAAGTGAAAGGAAAACCGTATTATTGTATTAAACATTATAATTGACGGTTATTAACCAGACCTTCAGATTAACTAATAGTTTTACGATTGGTGTATTTGTTCGTTATGATGTCACATCATTTAGAATTAGGTACAACCTAAATTTCATCACCATGAAAATCTATAGAAAAGTAAAAGTTTAGTGTACAGAATTAACACTATCTCAGCAAGTAATTCGGAACAATTTAAATATTATATATAATTTTAAAAAAATATATAATATTTTCCCCCTATTTTAGCACTATGGACTATATTTGGACGACTCATATGTTTTATGTAATATGTATAACAATATTATCGAATAGTCTATTATAATAGATAATAGAAATCTTTATTGTCCTCAGAAAATATAAGTTAAATTCAAATTCAAATTCAAAACAAAATTTACCCATGTAGGTCTATTACTGACTCTTATGATATCAAATCTACCGTCAGTTCGGAATCATTTCGAGATGAGAAGAACTGACAAGAAACTCAACTAGTAATCTTTTCAAATAAATTTTGTATATGTTTAAATAAGTATAAAAGAACATTATGTATAGATCTGCTAGGCCAAAACCTGTTATATCGTCAAAAGCAATTACTTCGAAACGATCTATTTTAAATCATTTAAAACCACATAAAACTTGGTTCTTTTTGTCTTTTAGATTTTCTAACTATAGGGCTAAACTTACCATATCGCGTAAAGCAATCTCTTTTAAAACTACGACATTTTGTGTTGACTTTCTGTCTTTTAGATTATCTACCTATAACGCTAAACCTATAAAATTTACATTAATAACTTGAATGTATGATAAATATAATATTTAAAATGAAAACAATGAGTGATATAATATGTATTTATTTGTCATTATCATCTGTGTCACCTAGAATTAAAGGATTCTCGTCTATTCCAGTTATAACTACTTCGTACTGGTTCGTACTGAATTTTTTCATTTCTTGTTCAAACAGTATGTTGTTAATAGCCTGTTTTATCATTGACTGAGTTCTGTCATCGTGTTTCCTTAGAGAATCAGCAATATATTCACCGAAACTGTCGCATTCATCTTTCTTTCTTGATAGACCAGTTTTTTTTATTAATCTCAATGTTTCTAATATTTTACTGTCCATTCTATTACTGGTATTAGGAACTTCTCTAACTGGCCTTCGTTTTAGTACTTTAGTAGAACGTGACATGGAGTTTGAATTTGAGTATTTGTATGTTTTTGGTTTGTACGCTTGTATGACTGGTTCCTCTTTTATTGTGATCTCTTCGTGAATGTCGTCTATTTCATGATCATTGTCATTTGATGTTTCGTCATTCATATCCTCTAGTTTATTGGACTCTTTTGAATCCTGAAAAAAAAGAGGGATATTATTAATATGTACAATAAAATTCTTCTAGCAATGGCATGACAATCATTAATGGCAATACGCATTTGTTAAAGTCGTTTATTTTCTTGAGCAGAATAGTAACTATTTTGTTTAAAAAATAAATTAAGAAAGTGTTTATTGCTACATAAATATTTATACACAGACTGATTAAACAAACTTCACTCTAATAATGAACTTCGTTGTAGAAACCTCAAATTTTTCATTTCATAGCAGCTTCCAAAAAAGGGGATGATATATATATTTGTCGTTTATTTGGATTTTTATTTACAAATCGAGCGGAACGATAGGATCTAACTGTCTAAATTGCTTTCTCAGGCATGCGTGAAATCTTTCACAAAATTGAAGTTAAACATGCTCGAAGATTATCTAAAAATAAATATTAGACGGTTATGAAATTGATACGCAACATGTTTAGAGATTACCTAATCTGCCTTTAAGTACTAGAGATTATTAATATCGGTCGTTTAAACTATTGGAGTAAATATAGCCATAACATACTAAATAATAAAATACATGCGATAGGTTTTTTAGAGGATTTGGTCATTAGGCACGACGATTTGGTCATTAGGTCATTTATCATTAGACACGACGAATTAATTAACAACATTATTGAAGGAAAAATAGATGGAAAGAGAGGAAGGGGAAGACCGAGACACAGCTATATCAAGCAAGTTAAAGAAAAAGTTGGAGTCGTGTCATATCAACAGCTAAAGGGACTGATAGAAGATCGTAGAAGGTGGCGGGAGCTCCACCGACAAGAGCACAGCTCTTAAATTATGAATGAATGGTCATTAGGAAGGCCTAGTGATATCGAAACTTTGTTGAAATAGAACACCACTATGGACGTTTGTGAACCTCGAGGTACCATTTTGTGTAGGGATAATATTAGGCATATTATCCCTACACAGAATGGTACCTCGAGGGTCACAAACGTCCATAGCGTACCCCGAAATACAGGGTACAAGTATGAGGTAGAATTAGAAATAATGATACAAGTTCTTCATCTAGTAAAATATATCAATATTTATAATATAGCTGACCCTGCAAACATTGTTTTGCCATATAAATTAATATCCCTATTAAAAAATAGGGGTTGATGGTAGAAGGCTAAGAATTTAGGGGTGTATGTATTAAATAAAAAAAAAAATAGATAGTAGCCGATTCACAGACCTGACTGAATATGGATATAAAATTTAATAAAAATTGGTCAAACCGTTTCTAAGGAGTATGGTAACTAACATTATAACACGAGAATTTTATAAAGGATGAAAATACTTAACGAATGAAGCTCTTCTGTTACAGTCAGTTGATAACCAATCTACATTAGCCCTAGGTATTATTACAGCTGACAATATAGAATGGAAATATACAAATGATGGCTCGAGAAATTACAGGCCCGACAAACAAATTATAGGTCACTTTGTGTAACAAGTTTTTTGTGTTATACATTCGTGCAAACATAGTTAGTAATGTCATAAAAACAAGTTTATTTCATCCAACATAGGTTGGAGTCGTGTCAAGGAGTGTCGTATTAAGGATTAAAGAGCATGATGGAAGATCGTGGAAACTGCCAAGAGCTCCACCGACTAGAACGTCGTTCTTACATCATGAATTAATAGGTTTTGTATAAAGTAGTCTTGCGAGATCTTACCCTTTTTCAAGTAGCTTAATTTATACTATCGATACATGTAAATAAAATTGCAGTGTCTGTTTGTGATATTGAAATAACCGTTTTTTATTTCATGCATATGAATATAAATACGTTGCATACACCAAAATAACATTTTTTACAATTTTTGTCTCATTGTCCGTTTGTTCCGGCTAATCTCTGAAATGGCTTGACCGATTTAGACTGGACTTTCATTCCCATGTAATAAGGAGTAACTTAGGCTACTATTTAGAAAAAAGCTTTTAATTTAGAAAAATAAAGTTGAATTTCACGCGGACGAAGTCGCAGGTACAGCTAATAATAATAATGTAATAATAATATCAGGACAATTCACACAGCGCCATCTAGTCCCAAGTTAAGCTAGCTAAAGCTTGTGTTACCTACATATACTAGATAACTAATACAAGTACATAGATATTTTTTTCGTAAATACATATATATTATACATAGAAAACATCCAGACCGATACAAACAAACATACTCATGAATACAAATGTTTGTGCCGTGCGAGGAATCGAACCCGCGACCATCGGACGTAAAGCGGTGTGCTAGACCGCTAGACCGAGGTCGTCAAACAGCTGTTATAATATGGTAGTGGAATTACTAGATTCGGAGGTATGAGATTTTAGACCTCAGTATCTATAACAAATTATGATGCAATATTCCTGGGACGAGGACTGCCACAGGCAAAGCAAGAGGTGTCAGCAATTCTACAATTTAGTTATTTTACTTTATTTATACTCTTTATTGCACCAATTACAGAACAAAAACAATTAAAATAGAAAATATAAATTGTCTTATCGCTAATCTAAGAGGCAATCTCTTCCAGACTACCTTTAGTTGAATAGAGAAATAAAAAACTACTATTGTAATTAAATTAAATAAAATTACAATGTAAAAATTTGACGTTCATAAGCGGCTAAAATGTGCTACATGAATAAATGATTTTAGAATTTGAATTTGACTTAAAGAACTATAAAATTTGATTCATTGTTACTAGAAAATGATTAATGAACTATTACTACAATGATTTCTGCTAAAATACAATTTGTAGACAATACATTTAGGTATGAAACTTGAGTGATTTAAACCGATCAAGGTCAGCGCTTATCGACAATTGTATTTGATATGTTATATTGCGGAAATGGCATATTTATTTCATTTAGTACCTACTCGTAGGTGTTGTTTACTGTTTGTGACCTAATTCTGTAGTAACGAATAGGTACTTTGTAACTACGTACATTAGTAAATGTTTTTTTAATTGTATTAGACTAGTAAACAAGTTTACGTCTACACTTAGTTCCTATTATTTTGTTTTTGTAGGTACTAAACACATTTTTAACGTCAGAATCAAAACAACAGTTTTTACAATTTTTGTCTATCTGTCTGTTTGTTTCGACTAATCTCTGAAGTGGTTGAACCGATTTTGACGTGACTTTTGTTGGCAGGTAGCTGATGTAATAAGGAGTAACTTAGGCTACTTTTATTTTAGAAAAGTCAGTGCTTATCGACATCTGTACGTTAGTTATTTTACTTATTACATCAGATACCTGCCAAAAAAAGTCCCGTCAAAACCGTCCAGCCATTTCAGAGATTAGTCGTAACAAACAGATAGACAGACAAAAATTGTACCAAAATAAGATATTTTGGTATATGTACGGTATTTATATTCATATGCTTGTAGTAAAAAACGGTTATTTCAATATTACAAACAGACATTCCAATTTTATTTATATGTATAGATGCATAGATTACACGCGAAAATGTAACGTATGCCAATTTTTTTTTAATGGATGTTAATGTTACAGTGATCTTGCCAGAGCTTACGGTATACGCTGTCGGGGCACCAGTGGGGGATGATAGGATGAACAGGAGATCAAGTTAGGCTCACCATGGGAAATTTACCATCATTTTAAAATTTAACAGCATATTTGACGGGAAAATCAACGTGATGCGATACATAGCTAGCGATAAGGTCTACAGTCCCCATTGCTAATAATCATGTCTTTCTCCCCCCCCCCCCACCCTTCACGCCCCCACGCGCGTCTGTCTTATGGAAATTGTCAAAAATGGATTTACCGCAAACAATAATGTTACTCAATTTTATGGACCTGTGTGTTTGTTTTATTATTGGTAGGTCACCATATGGTCTTATTTTTTTTAAGATTAGGTCCATAAAATGATTAGATGAAAAAGATGAAATTTTTTTCACATCCCTATTTCTTTGTACGAGGTATTAAAATTGGCAACCCTGGTAACGAGCGCCCTTAATTACCAAGATACCGGTACATATAGAATCGAACTTTATATAAATAGTACCTGACCCCCAAACGTTGTTTTGCCATATAAATTAAAATCGCTATTAAAAAAATTGGGATTGATGGTAGAAGGGTGAAATGTGGTTGTAAGTATTTTTCAATGTCACATAATAAAAAAAAAATAGTCCAAAAAATAAAAAAAATGTTAGGAGTGGACAACCCTTATCACTTAGGGGTATGAAAAACAGATAGTAGCCAATTCTCAGACCTACTGTATATGCATATAAAATTTCATAAAAATCGGTCAAGCCGTTTCGGGGAGTATGGTAACTAACATTGTGACACGAGAATTTTATATATATGATGAAGTAGAAGAATAAAAACATTTATTGATAATCATTATTGATATACATACATACACACAATTAACATACATATCACATGTATATATATATGTGTATATGACTATTACCATAGTAACGACTTCACTGTTGGCAGCGTTGTCCAAATGTGTCGGCAAAAACTTCAAATGTTTGTAAAGAAACCAGAGCGAACGGCCGCCGCATCGAACCTTGGACTTTTCGCGCCTATGCGAAGCGAATATAGAGTTCAATTTCTTTCGCAGATCGGGTATATCACAGTTAAATGTATTCGCTAGATCCGACCACGCTTCGTACTTCGCTGTGAACGTGCGGTAGCCTTTATGCGTGTTGTCCCACAACTCAGGTTTCTTACGGTATTCCTCCATTAATTTTATTACTAAGCTATTTGTCCATTCGGTGTCCATTTTGACTTCCGCTCCAATAAGCACGTCCTTAAACAAATAACACAGGTATCTGTTCACCTAAAGATTCAACAGTTTCGAATTATCATTTAAAATTTTGAAAATCGAACACGTTCCATTCATGTAGATTCGAATTATTAAAATTTTTGAAAATAGAATACGATACGTTCCATTCAAAATTGGGCTGCGTGCACAGCGATGTGTTCAAACAGACGTTCTATTTTTGAATTCGAACAGAGAACGCGAATTCGCGACGCGGCGTGCACGTATTCGACGGAGAGCGCGAACAGAGCGACTGGCGAATGAGGGGAACGAGCGGGGCGGGGCGGGGGGTCGCGGCCGGTGTTCGGCTGTGGTCGCCATGTCACGTAGAATGTTCGGCTCGCGCTCGCGTTGTTTTATCAGCGAACACTTGTTCATTTTGATTTCGTTTCGTTTCGATTTCATGACCTAGTAGGTCTCTGCAACTTAGGTCACCAAAAAACTTTACATATAAATAAAATTGGAGTATCTGTTTGTAATGTTGAAGTAACCGTTTTTTACTACATACATATGTATATAAATACGATACTTACACCAAAATAGCATTTTTACCATTTTTGTCTGTTTGTTCCGGCTAATCTTTGAAATGGCTGGACCGATTTTGACGGAACTCTTATTGGCTTTTATCTCAAACTTACTAAATATGCATATAAAATTTCATAAAAATCGGTCAAGCCGTTTCGAAGGAGTATTGTAACTAACATTGTGAAAATCATTACATAGTATAAAACAAAGTCGCTGTCGCTGTCTGTCCCTATGTATGCTTAAATCTTTATAACTACGCAACGGATTTTGAAGCGGTTTTTTTTTATAGACAGAATGATTCAAGAGGAAGGTTTATGTATATAATACATGTACGTTACACCCATACGAAGCCGGGCGAGTAGCTAGTATGTTAATAAAATCTTTTCACATTTCTGCCCCGTGTAGAAACTTATTTAGTCCCGGATTTAATGTAGTAATAATTTTATATTATAAATTCTCACCCTCGTAGCGAAATTGTTAAATATCCTATCTTAGTAACAAAACAATTTAAAACAGAAACTCAAAAAATACTTTCTTACCTACCTCTTAACAGGTCTTGTATATCTTGACCCGTATTTTCATACAGACTTCTCTATAAATAGATTTCAATGTATTCTGGTAGTTCGTTGAGGGGATACGTCCAATATAAGTAGATACGTGTGTTCTCGAGAAAGAGTATTATTTGTACGGATAAGGAGGGGATCCTGGGATCTTGGTAAATTGGTGAGTCCTCCCATTGAATGGAGAGCTTTGTGAATGACTATTAGGGGTTGTGTACCACCCTTCATCCCCCCGGAGCAGTTCGAAGGGCAGGGTGTGGGGTGTTCGTGATTAAATTAATGAAATTCTATTTTCACTGAGGACTTTGTTGATTTTGTTTATGGTTAAAGTTTAAAACTCGATTGTTAGTTAGTGCCGTTAAATTTTTAATCTGTTGAATGTAGTTTATGTTATTAAAAACTATTTTGTGTTAACTTTAAGTTTAATAACTGTATTTTATCGCCCCGGCTTCGCCCGGGTGTACATGTATTATACATATAAAACTTCCTCTAGAATCACTCTATCTATCTATTAAAAAAAATCGCTTCAAAGTCCGTTGCGCAGTTTTGAAGATTTAAGCATACATAGGGACGGACAGACAGCGACAGCGACTTTGTTTTATACTATGTAATGATTCTCTAATATGATAGTGTATGAACGATATTTTACAGTTAATAATGTATTTTAATAATTATATGACGACCTCGGTGGTTTAGCGGTTTAACACACCGCTTTACTTGCGATGGTCGCGGGTTCGATTCCTCGCACGGTGCCAACATTTCTATTCATGAATATGATTGTTTGTATCGGTCTTGGTGTTTTCTATGTATAATATGTATGTATTCACAAACAAAAATATAAGTATTGATATCAGTTGTCTAGTATCCATTACACAAGCTCTGCTTACCGTGGGGTTAGATAGCGCTGTGTTAATTGTCCAGGTTTATTTATTATTTATATATTACTAGCTGTACTCGCGACGTCGTCCGCGTGGAATTTAACTATATTTTTCTAAAATAAAAGTAGCCTAAGTTACTCCTTACTACATCAGCTACCCGCCAAAAAAAGTCCCGTCAAAATCGGTCCAGCCATTTCAGAGATTAGCCGGAAAAAACAGACAGACAGACAAAAATTGTAAAACATGTTATTTCAGTGTATGTATCATATTTATATTCATATGCATGTAGTAAAATACGGTTATTTCAATATTACGAACAGACGCTCCAATTTTATTTATATGTATATTAAAGATATAAAAAATAACATATTTTAATTAAAACATATCTAAAGTCGAAATAAACAACACGTGCATAAAACTGCATATCCCTGAATTTATTTATTTTCGCTCCACACCCGACTATGGTTAGATAGGTTCGGTTTATGCAACTGGAAACAATAACTTTCCTCTGGATTTCCGTGCCATTGTCCAAAAGTGTCATAACTTAAAAACAATATGGGGCTGAGTCGGAGGGAAAGAAAGAAGATTATGCCAAATACGCACTTTGCAATAGTGTTGCGACGTGATGCGCATGCCTACGATAAAATTGTCGATAGATTTAAATATTGACTAATTTAATCTTATTGTGTTTTTATATTTGAGCCTAAATCAGCGCTGGTTGGTAGTTTGTATTCACACGTCTCGACTTTTTCTTTTTTTTTATTTATTTTTATAACACAGGGGACAAACGAGCATGCGGCTCACCTGATGGTAAATGATTACCGCAGCCCATGAGCACCCAGCAACACCAGGTGAATTGCAAGTACGTTGTCGGCCTTTTAAAAAGGAATAAGCTCTTTTCTT
The DNA here is from genome assembly GCF_030625045.1 of Achroia grisella. Lineage (NCBI taxonomy): Eukaryota > Metazoa > Arthropoda > Insecta > Lepidoptera > Pyralidae > Achroia > Achroia grisella. The sequence continues at coordinate 6,053,731 of NW_026713022.1, forward strand.
GAAGGTTTCAATATCGTATCGGTTCGGAAATACCATTGCTGGAAGGTGATTCCACAATGTGGTTGTGTGTGGCAAAAAGTAAAATGCGAACTTACTTGTTTAAAAGAGCAACACACAAGTTTCTTGCTTATTCTTCTTGTGATGAGACAGCTTTCCGAATAAGCGGTAGATTTAAAAACAAATTGTTGACTATTCAAAAGTGCTTAAGTTAAGTTTATTTGAATAAATGATTTTCTATGCTGTTCTATTCTAAAAAATAGTCATATTGTAATTCTGCTTATTAATATGCAGAATTAGAAAAGAAGAATATTAGAATGCAGATTAGTGTATACAAATAAGACGAATGAGGTCTAGTTAGTTAGTTAGTTAAGGTCTTAGTAGTCAAAATCCTTTGTCAGGGTCTAGACTATCTGTGTACCAAATTTAGAATAGAATAGAATAGAATAGAATATTTATTACTATCACACATCACAACACAACAATGACGATGCTCACAGCAGCATATAAATTATTATAACATATAAATAGAAAGAATAAATACAATACAAATCATAAAGAGAAAAAAAAATTACATATAAAAAAAAATCATTTAAATAGCTTCTGTAGTTTCGGCGTGAAAGCGAGACAGACAGACAGAGTTACATTCGCATTTATAATATTAACGATTTTTTTTTTATTTGGTCTTCTTCTTTATCGATTCAGAGATGGGAACAAACAGACAGATAGACAAAAATTGTAAAAATTGTTAAGACTTTGTTTTATACTATGTAATGAAGAATAATATAAAAATTTAAAATGATGGATTTCTCATATTAAAACTATAAAGGAGTACTTTTATGTTTATTGCTCACTTTTATTACAGATTACAGAACAAAATATATTATTACAATTAGATAATTATTTTTTTATTTTTTTATTGCATTGTTTGGGCTATTGTCAGATATTTGTAGCACCTGTAGCACTGCGACCTACATAGATCTATTTCAAAGATCGCTACCTAGACCCGTCAGGGACAAGAATTGAAGGATATTCTTAGGAGCGATGGTTTTTATCTCCTCGGGATAGAGTGTAAACTTTCCAAAGGAGATATTTCGTTTATGCATGAGTGGGCTACAACCACATAGGATGTGTAGTGGCGTTTCCTCTTCAGTTTGGCCGAATCTGCAGATTTTTGTCGTGCATAGGCCTAGTTTAGTCATATGCTTGTTTAGTTTGCAGTGTCCTGATAAATATATAATTATCAGGAATAGATAAATGACTTATTTTTATCTGCTACCGACTAGAGAAACAAACAAACAATAAAAAGAAAGTGCTTAATACTTCTTATCTGATATTTATATCATATCCAATATCAGATGACACACATTCAAAAGATTTTATGTTTTTAATGTCAATAATATGAATTTCCACCTACATACCAACCTAGCTACCTTTGTTTTAGGCATTGTTTTAAGAAAACCTATATATTGCGTATATAAATATCTAAATCGATATATCGAAAGGGTTATTTACCCAAATACGGCGTCAGTAAAAAAAAATAAATTCAAAATAGAATAGAATAGAAAATAAAATCATTTATTCAAATAAACTTACATTGAAACACTTTTGAATAGTCATCACATTGATAGATGATCAAAATCACGAACAAATATCTTTATAGATGATCATTGGTCATTGTGGTCATAGATCATATGGTATAAATCGCAAACGAGTGCATAATTTGTGGTAATATTTTCCTATTTTTATGGAATCTTTATGCAAAATCTTTTCATTAGTTTAATTTTCAAAATAATTAATTATTATGTAAATATACAAATATATCTATCGATCTACTGTAGGAAGAGTCGTGACTCATTAAGAGAGAAATTCAAAGAGGCAAATATTCTCACCGTTGCTTCTCAATTTACATATTCAAATATCCTATATGTACATAAAAATCTTGACTTATTTCCAAAAAACAGCAATATTCATAATATTAATACTAGATTTAAAGACAAACTTGCTGTCCCCAAGTATCGTTTAGAAAAAGTCAATAGGTCTTTTATGGGAATAGGTATAAAAATTTATAATAAGATACCAAAGGATATATTGGAATTACCCTTAAATAAATTCAAAACATCTGTTAAATCATATTTACTGAGCAAAGCCTATTACTCACTAAACGATTACTTGAATGACGAGCGTGCATGGCAATAGTTTTCATGTTCGGGATTTTCATTTAATGTTAGACATAGACACTTATATAAATGCATTGTAAATAAACTGGATTTAAAAAAAAAAGTAATTCAACTGAGTTTCTTGCCAGTTCTTCTCAATTGGATCTATATACCGAACTGGACGGTAGGAAAAAAAAAATGTAAAACTTGACGTTCATAAGCGGCTAAAATGTCCTACATGAATAAATGATTTTTGAATTTTGAATATAACTCTCAACTATCCGGTCAGTCGAGCCCAGAATTGGTGTGTTGGGACGAGAAATTTGGAGACTGTGGGAGCTCGCGCATCAGTAGTACTATAGGCGGAGTTAGAACGAGAGGATTGCAAAAAGCAAGTGACCAGGTGATGAGACGCCGCAGATGGAGTGTTGCTCGGCACCGAAGATGTTGATGTTTCATCTATTACCCCAGAAAAGAGAGCAAACGTATAGAGGGGACAAAGAGTAGAGTACTTCTTTTTAAACTTTCGTGTTTAATATCTGCTATCACCTATCTACATTGACATCGCTGTTGCTCCAGTCAGCTCGTGACCACGGCTAGTGGATCCGGTTCCACTAGTCGAGAGAGGTAAATACATTTATTTGTCATAAAATTAGTTCGTGTTAAGACTCTGTTAATCTATACATATAAATAAAATTGGAGTGTCTGTTTGTAATATTGCAATAACCGTTTTTTACTACATGCATATATAAATACGGTACATACACCAAAATAACATTTTTTATAATTTTTGCCTGTCTGTCTGCCGGTCCGTTTGTTCCGGCTAATCTCAGAAACGGCTGGACCGATTTTGACGGGACTTTTTTTGGCAAGTAGCTGGCGTAATAAGGTGTAACTTAGGCTAATTTTATTTTACAAAAATAAAGTTAAATTACACGCGTACGAAGTCGCGGGAACAGATAGTAATATAAATAAGAGTAGAATAAATAATTTCTATGGGTCAAGAGATTTTCGCAGAATCGATGAGTAAAGTAAACTTCCAGTTTTGTAGACCTAAATAAAAAAACTCCTAAAAATATCCACTTTGTATCCCGGAAAAGATTTGATTTCCCGCAGCGCGGTCTTTTTGCCTCGCACAACCACATTATGGAATCACCTTCCAGCAATGGTATTTCCGAACCGATACGATATTGAAACCTTCAAGAAAAGAGCTTATTCCTTTTTAAAAGGCCGACAACGTACTTGCAATTCCCCTGGTGTTGCGGGTGCTCATGGGCGGCGGTAATCACTTACCATCAGGTGAGCCGCATGCTCGTTTGTCCTCTGTGTTATAAAAAAAAATATTGATTTCATTAATAATATTCTTTATACTGCCGCGAATATAAAGGTGAATTGGTTCATAAAAACCGATAGTTGAATATTAAATAGGCTCGACACGTACATACAGACAAAAAATAATGGCTGTCAATTCATACAGTTTTTATAGGACAACTCGGTTGGCGTGTGATGTAATATTAATAATAATCATTCCAATCGTTATGTCGGTGAACGGTCTTATCCCAACCAGTCTGGAACAACATCTCAGACGATTGGGATTCCGAGGCGGCTCACTCCCGGGAAAGATGCAGAAAGCGGTGCTGTTAGATTCTGCCCGCATTGTACGCCGGTTTCTCTCCCTGGGGCCCTGAACCCCGGCCGACTGTGCTTCTGCCGGGGGTATGTTGCCATCTCCTCTCTTTAAGATGGGGAGATGAGAATTTTTGGAATGAAAATTAAATAATAATAATAATAATAATCTCAGGACAATTCACACAGCGCCATCTAGACCCAAGTTAAGCTAGCTGAAGCTTGTGTTATGGGTACCTAGATAACTGATACAAATACATAGATATTTTTTTTTTTCGTAAATACATACATAATATACATAGAAAACACCCAGATAGATAAAAACAATCATACTCATGAATACAAATGTTTGTGCCGTGCGAGGAATCGAACCCGCGACCATCGGACGTAAAGCGGTGTGCTAGACCGCTAGACCACCGAGGTCGTCGAGACTAAACATTGTACCTTCAACGATAATTTATTGGTAATATTAAAATTTTTAATAGATGATCCTATGTCAATGGTAAGTATCATTTACTAGCAGCGTCCCCGACTTCATCCGAGTAAAATGACGATACTTCCATATAACCTCTCATCTCTTTCAACAGCTTGTAAACCTTTTTTCGCATTAAAAAATAAAGTCCTTTGTCAGGGTTTAGACTATCTGTGTAATAAATTTCATTTAAATTGGTTCAGTAGTTTCAGAGTGACAGACAGACAGAGTTACTTTCGCATTTATAATATATGTAAGGAGTATGGATTAACGACTTTTATTTTTTTATCGATTCAGAGATTAGCCGGAACAAACAGAGTTAAACAGACAGACAGACAAAAATTGTAAAAATTGTTATTTTGGTGTATATACCGTATTTATTCATATGCATGTAGTAAAAAACGGTTACTTCAATGTTACAAACAGACGCTCCAATGATATTTATATGTATAGATAAAGCATAATTTTATAAAAAAATGTACTCCTTCTCTATAGCATTACATAGTATAAAACAAAGTCGCTGTCGCTGTCTGTCCGTCTCTATGTATGCTTAAATCTTTAAAACTACGCAACGGATTTTGAATCGGTTTTAATAGATAGAGTGATTCAAGAGGAAGGTTTATATGTATAATATAATATAATATAAGGTTTATATGTACACCGTGTGAAGCCGGGGCGAGTAGCTAGTAAAGCACCGAGCAGTTTTTGCTTTGGATATATGTTAATATATATAATAAGATGTTATTGAAGTTGAGGTATCAAAGTGTATGGGATCAAAAATAATTAACTAGTAATTAGTGACTTTCGTAGAAGTACAATGACCGTATCTTTTATTTATTATAATCTTAATCTATACATATAAATAAAATTGGAGTGTCTGTTTGTATTGTACATATATGTATGTTAATGGTGTGTATGTATGTATATCAATATAATTGTCAATAAATGTTTTTCCTCTTCTACTTCATCTATACATATAAGTAAAATTGGAGTAAAAAAAACTACTGAACCGATTTTGATAGTTTGTCTTTGTTTGTATGGATTGGTATATTAAGGTTTCTTAAGAGTCGGCAACGCGTATGTGACACCCCTGGTGTTTCAGGCGTCCATAGGCTACCGTAACCGTTTACCATCAGATGGGCCGTATGCTTGTTTGTTTGTGGTATAAAAAAAAATGGATGTTTGTTAGCATTTCATGCAAAACTACTGAACGGATTTTAATTTATAGTAATATATATAGCTTATTCATCAGAATAACAAAGGCTATATTTTTTTTAATTAAACGCTGGTAAAACTATAATTGAAAGTTATAGTTAAATTTGAAAATATCGATACAAATATTTTAAACGTGGCACATCACTACAATCAAGCGTCAAGTGTGGATGTGGACATATCGGCAGCAACTTATCGTATGGCCATGAGATTATTCGTAGGGACTCCGAGGGGTGGGTCCTGGCTTCGAACCCGGCCTATCTGCCGCTTCCAGCCAACAAAGAGCGGCATTTGTGACGTGAAATTTACGAGACACTTTTACGAGTGCAAAATAGGTAGGACTCGGTTTATGACTCACCCTGTATAATAAGGGAGCGTCACAGTATATGCAGGATTTAGAGATTACACCGTTGCTTTGTTAAATTCTTTCATAAGTCCCATACAATGGACATGACAAAAGAAAATAAATATTTTTTTTTGTTATATTTTAGCTACATACTGATTTTATAGTTTTTTAATTTTTAATGATAGCAAAGGTGATTTTTAGCTGCATTGTTGATTTTATGGTTTAGATCATGTGTATTTTTTTTAATTTAATTATGGCAAAAGTAAGTTTTACTGCTGACTAGTAAGCAAGAGTTATTATTGCATTATGTGAGTGATTTTTCATGTGATTTTCAATAGATATGATAAAGAAAACAAATGTTTTTTTTTTGTTAGATTTTATCTGCATTGTTGATTTTATGGTTTAGCTCACGTTTTTTTTTAAATTTTTAATGAAGGTAAAGGTAATTTTAACTGCTGTATTGATAGTCCTTTTTACGTTTTGTGAGTAATTTCTTCGTGTGATTTTCATGTAATGTTTATTCGTGTTCGGCTGAACCGATTTTGATGGGACTTTTTTTGGCAAGTAGCTCATGTAATAAGGAGTAACTTAGGCTACTTTTATTTTAGAAAAATAGTAGTAGGCTAGTATTGAATATATTTTTACATATACTACGGAAATCGTAGAAGAATCATAGGGAGCGTTTGACTGTACAATATACGCTGCTATTCGCCATTATTGCTTTTCCTAATTGCGTATTTAGAACTGAGACAAATTTGTACCTACCCTTAACAACAACCCCTCTTAATCATACGTTTCTAGATCAATAAAGATTTCCCGGCAATTCATATTTGACTAGCAATACCAGCGGTTTCATCCGGTTTAAATTTCAAGAAAAAATATAGTCTATATATTATTCTGATGCATAAGGTATATTACTGCAAAGTTTCATCAAAATCCGTTCAGTAGTTATTGCGTGAAAGGGTAACAAACATCCATACTGGCAAACTTTAGCGTATATAATATTAACTTTCACCCGCAATAAATTTCAATAAATAAATTTAAATAAAAAATATAGTCTAGAAGCTATTCTGGTGCCTAAAATCCTTTCTTAGCGGATGCCTACGTCATAATATCTACCTGCATGCCAAATTTCAGCCCGATCCGTCCAGTGGTTTGGGCTGTGCGTTGAGTTATATATATTTACATATACTAAATTCCGAGCGGAGTCGGGGCGGGTAGCCAGTAAATAAATAGACAAAACTTTCATATACATTTGTAACTTCTTTTTATAACTAACATCTTTGTAACAAAACAAATAAATACTAGAAAAAAACTTAACCCGAATTGAGTTCCCAACGTGCATTGTCTTAAAGAAAGTTAACATGAACCATTGTTATCAGATAAAAAACATTGTAATATTAGATCTCAGAGATAGCTAGCGCTATTTGGGATTACGGCTGCCATTGAAAATTGCCAGATAAAAAAATTGCACGCACACAATAGCATTACGAATCGGATCGACACACAATGGTGGTACATGGCAACAGTAACAGTGAGATGTACTAATAATATTTAATTATATAGCGATGGCAACAAAGAGTTTCGCCTGGCAACACTGGCTCGTCACGGCCGAGTTGCCACTCAAAATGCGTTTTAGGGTCCCGAATGGTTATGCTGATACTCCCGACTTTGTTAGATATTTTTTTAATTATTATGCCATTTACCGTATACAGGCACAGCGTCGTATCTTAATTTAAAAAAATAACAGACCGGTTGTTGTGATTGGTGCGTTCGGTGGCGCTACTCCTCCCGCGCCCGCTGCGCCTCATCTATTACCTGTCGCTGTTTACACGACGGTTGATCAACTGTATCTCCTACCCGCACACAAATATTGTTTACTGTACTATTCAATAAAGCATTTTTTTTTTTATACTACGATGGTGGCAATCAAGCATACGGCCCATCTGATGGTAAATAGAATAGAATAGAAAATCATTTATTCAAATAAACTCAATTTAAGCACCTTTGAATAGTCATAACAATTTGTTTTTTATCTACCACTCGTTCGGAAAGCTGTCTCATCACAAGAAGAATGAGCAAGAAACTTGTGTGCTGCTCTTTTAAATAATCCTTGTAAGTTTACATTTACAAGTCGAAACGTGTGACTACAAACTACCAACAAGCACTAATTTGTGGGTCAAATATAAATATGCAATAAGATTAAATCAGTCGTATTGATAAGAGCAGACCTAAATGGTTACCGTAGCCTATGAACGCCTGAAACACCAGGAGTTGTGCGTTGCCAACCCTTAAGAAACCTTAATATACCCTTCTTGAAAAACCCCATGCTGTAGTCTCGTGGGAAAACCTCGGCAGGAAGTTCATTCCACAATCTAAGTGTACGCGGGAGGAAACTCCTCTGAAACCGCACTGTTCGGGACCACTTAGGTTCCAGTGTGTGGGGATGAATTCCCTGTCGATGGCGAGCGGTGCGATGGTAAAAGGTAGGTGTCGGCATCATGTCGAACAATTCCTCAGAACACAGTGTTGTATAATCGGTAGAACACACAAAGCGAGGCGAAGTCTCGCCTCAAGCTAAGTGGCTCGATACCGCCAGAGAGATTAGGATCATCGACAATTCTCATAGCACGTCTCTGACTGAGTCAAAAGGACCGAGCTGGTATCCAGGTGCTCCCGCCCAAAGATGAGAGCAGTACTCCATGTGTGGCCGAACCTGTGACTTACATAAGAGAAGTCTCTGGTCCGCAGTGAAGTACCGCCTCGCTCTATTGAGCACACCGAGCTTCTTGGACGCCAGCTTTACCTTTTCTTCCAGGTGACTGCGGAACTCAACAGTACTAGAGATGTCGACACCGAGAATCCCAATACTCTTAGAGATGGTAACGGACGGGTTTCTTCTTAGATTGCTTCAAATGAATATTTGTATCGCAATTATTACTTAAGTTCTCATTTCTTTCTTCCTGCGATATATTAAGCAACCCAATCGGCTCACTGTCATAATGAAAATTATCAATTAAATTTAAACCACCTCTTTTCGTGATTACATATTGTGTTATTAAAGTTATTAGCAATTGAAGCCGTTTTTAAATTCAACAATTCATTCATTATCATTTGTAGGTACTTCTTCTGACGAAGCGTAGGTCTCTTTAGTAGTCTGCAGTTCTTGCAACACAAGGATATCGTTTAATAATCTAGTTACATCTACATGATCAAAGCGCGCGAGCGAGATTTGCAGAAAATACCGCCAGTCTCACTGGCGGTAGTTTCTGCAAATCTCTCGCAATAAATACTGAAATTTTCACAGGGTCTACACTTTTTATTACAGATAAAATATCTTCTATGTCACGCTTCTCTTTTCTATCCTTTTTTCGTATGATCTTGCGTGTTTTTGATTTAACTGAATCAATTAGCAAAGTTTTCGCTTTCTTAATTTCTTCACTGGAAAATGACGATGTAATAATACGAATGAGACTTTCCTCATCCGTAACTTCAAATTTGTTTTGTACAAAAGACAATATTTCACTAATCACAATATTACAATTATTGCATTTAACTATATTTGATGCCATTATGCTGATCCATAACTGAGACAGCTCTGTTGTACATCCGTACGCAAAGAATCACACGCGATGACTGAAACTTAGTTTAAGGACTTATGAAATTCCTTAAAAAATTAATATCCGTATCCGGTATAATAATCATTCCTATATCCGAAACCTATCCGTATCCGAAATTTCATATCCATAACATCCCTGTTCTTAAGACTCGTTTAAAAATGAGTTGTTACCACTGGTTTACTTTATAATAATAATAATATAATCTCAGGACAATTCACATAGCGCCATCTAGACCCAAGTTAAGCTATAGCTTGTATTATGGGTACTAGATAACTGATACAAATACATAGATATTTTTTTGTTTTCATAAATATATACATAATATACATAGAAAACACTCAGATCGAAACAAACAATCATAATCATGAATACAAATATTTGTGCCGTGCGAGGAATCAAACCCGCGACCATCGGACGTAAAGCGGTGTGCTAGACTACCACACCACCGAGATCGTCTGGTAGTCCGAGGGCAATCAGATTATTATCCATTTTGGTTACATAAAATAAATATTGTCCGGAACCCTCAATGTGCGAATTCAACTCGTATATTGCCGTTTCTACATTTTGTTCATGTTCGGTTCAATTCGTTGGTTTTTTTTTTGTTAGGCCCCTTGCGATTTGCATACTGACTTTGTGATGACGTAACTCTAACCGATTGCTCTGTGAGTTGTTAATTAATTAATGCTTGATTAATTTGTTGTGCTTTAATGAATTAATTGTTTATTATGTAATCAATTAATTTGACGGCCGCGGTGATCTGGCGGTTTAGACCGCTTCACTTCGATCGGTCGCGGGTTCGATTCCTCGCACGGTGCAAACATTTGTATTCATTTGGTCTGATCCGATGGAAAGTGTTGACCTCTTTAGTCTTAAGCGATGAAGCAAGCTCGTGGTTAAAACTCATTTATAGGTAAATCTTGGGGATTACAATTCACTACCATATCTCAGCCATGAAACAGGAGCCGAAATTTTCGCTGAGTTCGATTCTTTCTACAGTAGAAACATTAGTATGAATGAGTACATATGATTGTTTGTATTGTATGGGTGTTTTCTATGTACATATTGACGGCCTCGGTGGTACAGTGGTTTAGCGCACCGCTTTACTTCCGATGCTCGCGGGTTCGATTCCTCACTTGTATTCATGAGTACGATTGAGTCTGGGTTATTCTATGTATATTATGTATGTATTTACAATATATATACATATATCAGTTGTCTAGTACCCATAAGACAAGCTCTGCTTACCGTGGGACTAGATGGCGCTGTTGTTGTGTATTTATTTTAGATATTTCTCAAGTCTTTGAGAAACATCTCGCACGTACATTTATATTCTTACTAATATTATAAATGTGCAAGTAGGTATGTTTGTTATGCTTTCACGCAAAAACTACTGAACCGATCATCATGAAATTTTGTACACATGTTCTTGGAGATATTAGAGTGAACATAGGAAACTGTTTATTTAAAAAAACAAAATTTTTTTATAAAAAAAAAACAAAAAATAAAATATTATCATTTTGCTGCTTCACCGCCTTCTAGCAGCCAGTAATGAATTACTATTTATTAAAAAAAAATCACAAATATTTTTTTTATAAAAAAAGAAACAATAAATAAATTACCAACATTTTGCTGCTTATGCGCCATCTAGGAGCCAGTAATGCAGTACTATGTATAAAATAAAAATTGTTTTTATATTTTTTTTTATAAATAAAACAGAACTATGCAACTAACTCACCCCTCGCTAGAATTCCTCGTGTATACAATAACGAATTTCATGACGTGGACTTGTTTATTCACACAAAAGACACATTTAAAAAGCACATTGTTAAATATATAAGTGACAGTTACGAAGCGATAGTCTAGTATCTATAATATGCACACTGCATGCATTGTATGGACAAATTACCGGCATCAGTGTGTAGTATATATTATATGGAGATGTATAGCTTCCACACTCATTCATTCAATCATTTATTTAATTCATTTTTTTTATGTGTTCAGTTTATTTCGTTGATTTTCTATTTTGTTATTTTGTTTTAGCGCAAGCCAATACTACATACTTTGTGTTAATTAAGTGAAACCTATAGTAGCTTTAATTTTACAAAATACGTTAATGTAAATGAAATTGTAACGCTGTTGGTTTCTAATAAAAAAAAAAAACAGAAAATAAAATTTCAACATTTCGCTGCTTCAGCGCCATCTAGCAGTAGAGAAGTTATGCGAGCGGAGCCTCGGGTAAAAGCTAGTGTTCATATGAAACTGATATATTGTTGGACCTATTATCTCGCATAACCCAGTGTCCGTTATCTGGCCTAATTCCATGATAATGCCAATCACAGGTGAGTTGGTTTAATCCATCCTTTTATTTGCCACATACAAAACTTCGTCAAACTAATTTATCTATAACAGACCACCGCGAAGTAACGTTCGTTCAAATATTACAGTATAATCTTAATAATTGTTTACATAAGTGTATACAATTTTTATGGTTCCACTAATGCGCCACCTACTCTATTTTTTTTTGTAAATACTCTCTTTCCAAAGGTAAGAGATTGCATTAGCGATAAGACCGCCTTTTGTACTTAGTTTTTTTTTTTATTTGTTCATGTTTTTTATATGTTGGTGCAATAAAGTGTTACAATAATAATAATAATAACAAAATATAAAGAATTACAAACAGAAATAACCCGACTCTGGCACTTACAAAAAGTAACAATAGTCCCAATCGTCCTCTCAACTACAGGTGTCACACCGAAACACGTGCATCAGTCACTAAATACCCTGAACTTGCCCCTTAATATACACTGCCACCTACAGAAGGCTGTAGTTCTAAATACATGCCGGATTGTTAGAAAGTTTCTACAGACAGATTAGGCCTACATTTGTATTATGGTAAATCCACCTGATATAGAACATTGTTATGTACTTGGCTTAGGCCCGTACATACTAAGATTACCGGCGAAAGTCCAGAAAAAATAATATAAAAAAATAATAGTAACTGTTCTATGTATTGTAATCATAATTTTAAACATAATAATATGATAATAATGTAATATAAATATTATTGTAAGATACACGCCGGAAACGGCAGGAAACTATTATAATCTTAAAACCATTATGTACACATGTTCCAGTAAATAAATTGAATTGAATTGAATTCCCGCAATTTTAGTTCGTCCGCGTGCGATTTAACTTTATTTTTCTAAAACAAAAGATTTTTTCTAAAATAAGTAGTCTTAGTTACATTAGCTACCTGCTAAAAAAAGTCCCATCAAAATTGGTTGAGCCATTTCAGAGATTAGCCGGAAGAAACGGATAGTCGGATAAAAATTGTAAAAAGTATATGTACCGTATTTATATTTGTAGGCATGTTACTACATGTATATGAAAAAGGTTATTTCAATATTACAAACAGACACTCCAATTTTATTTATATGTATTTGATATGGAAATTTGTGAGTGATTGATGTATGTTCTCTTTCACGCAAAAACTATTGAATTGATTTTAATAATAAGAATAATTATAATCTCAGGACAATTCACACAGCGCCATCTAGACCCAAGTTAAGCTAGCTAATGCTTGTGTTATGGGTACTAGATAACTGATATAAATACATAGATATATTTTTTTCGTAAATACATACACATTTTACATAGAAAACACCCAGACCCATACAAACAATTATACTCATGAATACAAATGTTTGTACCGTGCGGGTAATCGAAGCCGCGACAATCAGAAGTAAGGTGGTGTGCTAAATCGCTAGACCACCGAGGCCGTCGAAAAAAATGAAATCAAATCAAATCAAAATATCTTTATTCATGTAGGTCTATATACACACACACAGGCTCTTATGATATGTCAAATCTACCGTCAGTTCATAATGATTTCGAGATAAGAACTGACAAGAAACTCAGGACGTTATATATATTATAAAGAAAATAAGTGAATTAAAGCAATTATTTGAAGCCAAGCAAAATAGACTGTGAATGCATAATTGCAGTGAAGCCTTTTATAATTTCGTCTGATCGGGCTACACTTGCAGCGCATAATTGGATCAACACATTACCATTGTACCGTGCAGTCTAGATCATATGAAAAAAAGATGGAAAGAAAATATATTTTTAATAGATTACTTTAATATCAAACGTGCATAGGGGGCGTCTTCCGGGCTGCGATGATGATGATGATGATGATGATGGCAATAGTAGTTCATGCACGGGATTTTCATTCAAAGTTAGACATAGACAGGCGGGGATACTTACCACCAAAGTTAGGGACAAAAACCGTCCAACTATGCCCCGAACCCTTCTGTGGTGTGCCTAAAACTGGGACATCTCAAATTAATAACCAAACGAGAAGCATGAATCACTGGCAAGAAATGCCAGGATTGACACATTCAAAAGACCTAATATCGGGCTACTCGAATAAATACTCCAATAGACTACTGCTATTGAGTAAAAACAACATATGCATGATGACTAGACCCTCCCAGGACACTGCAAATTAAACAAGCATATGGCTAAACTAGGCCTATGCACGACAAGAATCTGCAGAATCTGCCAAACTGAAGAGGAAACGCCGCTTCACATCCTATGTGGTTGTAGCCCACTCATGCATAAACGAAATCTCCTTTGGAAAGTTTACACTCTATCTCGAGGAGATAAAAACCATCGCTCCTATGAATATCCTTCAATTCTTGTCCCTGACGGGTCTAGGTGGGGAACTTTGAAAAAGGGCGAGCACAATAGATCTATGTAGGTCGCAGTGCTACAGGTGCTACAAACATCTGACAATAGCCCAAATAACCCAATAATAAATAGACATAAACACCATGTACAAAGTGTAAATAAACTGGTTTACAAAAAAAATACTCAGTTGAGTTCCTGGCCAGTTCTTCTTAGCTCGAAAGCACTCCAAACTGACTGTAGATTTGACATATCATAAGAATCTGTAATAGACCTACATGAATAAAGATATTTTGATTTGATTTGATATCCTAAAACATAAATCTAGAACATTATTTAAATTATTAACCGGGTCTTAACACGAATAATTTTATGGTAAATAAAGGTATTTACCTCTCTCGACGTTTCGACTAGGTTGCATTAGCCGTGGTCACTAAATCTAGAAGGTGTATAATAGAGGATGAAATTTTACTAATTATAGGAATCCTATCCTGTTTTTTATCTTTAACTCTGACCTGTTTAACTGTATAGTTTTTAAATAACCGCTTAAATATAAGTTTAATATTAAAGATACATTCTTCAGGTATTGTATTACTAACTATATACTGTGTATAATTTGTAAATAATCTGTTGATTACCTAAAATAAATAAATAAAAATTTTGAAAAGATGATATCGTAAAAAAATACTATCTGTTACCAAGTATTCTTCACACATCATCATCATTATCTCAGCCCGGAAGACGTCCACTGCTGGACATAGGCCTCTCCCAAAGATCTCCACGACGATCCGTCCTGTGCTGTTCACATCCTTCGCCTTCCAGTCTATTCTATTCTATTCTATTGTACACTGTGTCGTAAGTGATCTCTAGTGGCGAAGAAACGATAAAAAGGAAGCACACAAACAAATTAATAACTTCCTTTCTATTTACACACGTTAAACTCCCTGAACTGACCTTCCTTCGTTTATTTCCATCTCGGTCTATCGTTTTAAAAACATGTTTTGTTTAAAATCAATAGCTTTATTTGTAAAGACTTCAATACCATCGCTCAGCGGTGGATCATTCACAATTATTATTACATGTCGAAACTGAATAAACATTTCTAAAGATAGGATATCTAATAGTTTTTCAACTAACAAAAATAGCGGTTCCAATGCATTAGACTTTTATAATGACTGTTGATTTAACGGCCACTGCAGCCGTTTGGTCTTCAGCCGTTATTGTGATCATTCTGCCAGTTAATTTAGTTCAGTTCGTGTACGAAAGTTTAATATTTCTTTTTCATTCCGTAAAATAAATACGTTTTAGCTTCAATGAGAACAGTTATATTTTCTTTAGCATCTAATGGACTTTGGTGACCGTCGAGTCTATGTATCACAAAGTATATAGTTTTTAAGACTGAGGTTGCTCTTATAAGATATAAACCCGCGGTGGTCTAGCGGTTTAGCACACTGTCTTACCTTCGATGGTCGCGGGTTCGATTTCTCGCACGGAACAAACATTTGTAATCATGAGTATGATTGTTTGTATCGGTCTAGGTAGAAAACACCTAATATGTGTAATATGTATGTATTTACTTATTTGTCTAGTAACCATAATATAAACCTTTAAATTGCGCAACAGATTTTAATGCTGTTTTCAGAAATAGATAGAAGTAATAGCGATGTTAATATAGATATCCCAAATCCCAAACTCCCAAAGTTGAATTTAAAAATGAATCTGTATTATTGTAAACATGTATAACATTTATTTGAAAAGAATACGAGCTGAGTTTCTCGTCAATTCTTCTCATCTCGAAATCATTCCGAACTGACGGTAGATTTGACATATCATAAGAGTCTGTAATATACCTACATGAATAAAGATATTTTGAATTTGAATGTGATAGGTGCCAGGAATCAGCTTGTGGCCAGAGCTGATGCAAACTAGTCGAAACGTCGAAAGAGGTAAACATTTTAATAGGAATAGAAACAGAAATAATCTTTATTCAAATAAACTTAATATAAGCAGTTTTTAATAGTTAAGTTATTTGATTCTACCTCTCATTCGGAATGCAGACTCATCACAAGAAGAATATGCAAGAAACTTGTGTGTTGCTCTTTTAAATTCTACCATTAAGATATTCAGTTTGAGACTCGAAGACAAAATTTAAATATATATGCATAATTTTTTCAATTCATTATTTTATTGTAACAAAATGCCCATTCCCATAAATATGTCAACATTTCTGGATACGTGAGTGATTTAATATTACTAACAACAATGTACTCGCAAGAAACGGGTCGCCGGTTCAAGTTCGCATTAATATTCGATACAATGCAAATTAACATCATCCGATGTGTACATAAGTGAGTAATAGGCACTCGTGCCTCGTATAACAACATCAACAATGATTAAGACAAAAAAGAATCATTTGAATACGTAAATAATGGTTGGAAAACGGCCAGTCAACAATACGTTGGAGTTAATTTTATGTACTTATAATAGGGAATTTGAATTTTAAATTTATCTTATGTTATTTAAAAAAAAACCTTATGACATGTAAGAGTAGGTAACAAACATTATCCAAAAATATAAAGAGATTTTTTTTTTATAGAAATTTTGTATCAACCCATGTTTTACAGAAGGTAGGCAGAGGGAATCGAATACCAGATCTTGTCATCCTAACATACAATTCGTGCCTTTATTTACTCCCCTCCGATCCGATCTCTCGTCCAATTTAAACGGGGACCGACGGCCTGAGCCGAGGTTCGAACCCCTAGTGGTGCCCTCAGACTAAAGTCGTACCCGTCAGGCGGGAGTTGGCCTTCAGCCGCTCCATAAGTCCTACCGCGGGTTTGGAGTGCCATCTGCACTCGCCCCCTATCGTCCGGTGAAGCTGTAAAGGCCAGCTGCGGCCAACAGCATTAGAGTAAGCCGAAAAAAAAATTTTTTTTATTACTAGCTTGCCTGCGGAACTTCGTCTGCATTATTTTTATCATTACATCCAATTTACATAGTATAAGCTATATTACTGCAAAGTTTCATCAAAATCCGTTCAGTAGTTTTTGCGTGAAAGACTAACAAATATTCATCATCCCTTATTTTATCCCCTTGGAGGTAGAATTAATCAAAATCCTTTCATAGCGGATGCTTACCCCTACTAGATGGTGATCTAGTCCGAAGCTAAGCAGAGCTTGTGTTATGGGTACCAGACAACTGAGATAAAATACCTACATAGATATTTTTTATATATACATATTATACATAGAAATCACCCAGACCGATACAAACAATCATACTATGAATACAAATGTTTGTACCGTGCGAGGAATCGAATCCGAGACCATCGGATAGTAAAGCGGTATGACACCACTGGACCACCGAGGCTGGCATGTCAATTTCCAACTAGTAGAAATAATAATAATAATAATAATCTCAGGACAATTCATACAGCGCCATCTAGACCCAAGTTAAGCTAGCTAAAGCTTGTGTTATGGGTACTAGACAACTGATACAAATATATAGATAATTTTTTTTTTCGTAAATACATATTATACATAGAAAATACCTAGACCGATACAAACAATCATACTCATGAATACAAATGTTTGTACCGTGCGAGGAATCGAATCAGAGACCATCGGATAGTAAAGCGGTATGATACTACTGGACCACCGAGGTTGGCATGTCAATTTCCAACTAGTAGTGTTTCGTAAGATCTCACCGAAGGTACACAGATTTCTATAATTACAAATGGGCTATCCAAAACAGAAAGTGTAGCTGCAGATCAGACAATGTTAACTTTATATAAGGAGTCGTTAAAAATCCATTTGGTGATTGCAAACCGTGTAAGCATGGTATGGTAGCCGCGCTGCTTTCGGCAGACTATTATCTGGCGGTTCATCTGAATCGTTATGTACCAGTATAGAGAACAAAATGATGATACGTCATACTCGTGAACGGATGCTGCTTGTGGGGACTGGTCTGTTCGGGTTGCGATGACATATGCTGGTGGTCACTCTATTCTCCCAAATTTGAATTTTAATGACTGTGTATTATTATAAACATGTTCCACTATTATTTGAAAAGAATACGAGCTGAGTTTCTTGTCAGTTCTTCTGATCTCGATATCATTCCGAACTGACGGTAGATTTGACATATCATAAGAGGCTGTAATAGACCTACATGAATAAAGATATTTTGAATTTGAATTTGAATTTAACGGTCATGAGCGATACTGATCGTGTCCAGTCAATATCTACATATATATCGACATCTGAGCTCCAAAACTGAAGTATTAAAAAGAATTGAGTTTCTTGCCAGTTTCTCGGAATTGAACCTGGAGACTAAAAGGTTGGGAGAATGGAAACATTAATACGAAAATTTGACGTTCATTGGTCGTTTTGAGTCTAAAATGTCATGAATAAATTATTTTTGATTTTATTTATATCTTGAAAACAAATTAATCTTGGAGACATTTTTATTTAACACTAGCTGTTCCCGCGAATTCATCCGCGTGGAATTTAACTTTATTTATCTGAAATAAAAGAATAAAAGTAACCTAAGTTACTCCTTATTACATCAGTTACCTGCCAAAAAATGTCCCGTCAAAATCAGAGCATAAAGCTACTATGACGTAGGTAAACCTTAGGAAAGGATTTTGATAAATTCCACCCCAAGGGGATAAATAAACGCGAGCGAAGCCGCGGGTATAAGCTAGTACAATATAAACACAAAGTTAATTATATAATAGTAGATACGTCTACCGTAGTCGGTATTGAAGCTAAAAATAAACGCTATAAAATAGAATTTAATGAAGCAACAGAGTTTTTTCAATAGTAAAACACGTGTTAAATCTATGTACATGGCGATATTGTTGTAGAGTTACAGACAGACGAGCAACGAACAGGTTTTGTATAAACTTCCGCTCAGTATAGTGGATGATGCAAGATACGTCATCCAGTTAATGATGAATTTGTAATAATGAATAGATAAATTTACTGATATTGTTCTCATGATTTGCTATAATACTGTGTTAATAATGGAATAAAATATAGGTTGTTGCTACTATATATAAATTATCTTATATATAAAATTCTCGTGTCACAGTTTTCGTTCCCATACTCCTCCGAAACGGCTTGACCGATTCTCATGAAATTTTGTGAGCGTATTGAGTAGGTCTGAGAATCGGCCAACATCTATTTTTCATCCCCCTAAATGTTAGGGGTAGTCCACCCCTAAATTTTTTTAATTTTATTTTAAGGCAAAACAACGTTTGCTGGGACAGCTAGTAATGTATAAATTTATAAATCTGCCTGAAAAATATTTAAATCTAAATATATATAACTCAAAGGTGACTGACGTAATGATCTATTAACGCACAGCCCAAATCACTGGACGGATCGGGCTGAAATTTGGCATGCAGGTAGATGTTATGACGTAGGCATCCGCTAAGAAAGGATTTTGATTAATTCTACTCCCAAGGGGATAAAATAGGGGATGAAAGTTTGTATGAAACTTTGTCGATTTTAAACCGATCGGGCTGAGACTTTGTATGCATAAAGCTACTATAACGTAGGCATCCCCTAAGAAAGGATTTTAATAAATTCCACCCCTAAGGGGATAAATTAAAGCGAGCGAAGCCGCAGGCATAAGCTAGTTATGTATATATATACAAAAAAAAATCTAAGTATTTATGTCAGTTGTCAGTACCCGTAACACAAGCTCTGCTTAGCTTGGGACTAGATGGCGCTGTGTGTATTATCTAGAGTTATTATTATTATTATTATAGAGGATAGTTATTATTTTTAATATGTAAAACATATATTTATATAATAATAATCTCAGGACAATTCACACAGCGCCATCTAGACCCAAGTTTAGTTGCACTAACACTGCTGCAGAATTTATAATTTATGTTATACATTTTTTATTGCAGTTTTAAATACAAGGTTTGTATATGTTACAAATTTTGTATGCCTTTATCTCTGAAAGTGATCTTTTTCAGTCAACCCAAAACAGCGTGACACAGCAAGTAATAATAATATCTCAGGACAATTCACACAGCGCCATCTAGACCCGAGTTAAGCTAGCTACAGCTTATGTTACGGGTACTAGACAACTCAGTAGTCAGTTAAGTACATAGATAATTTTTTTTTCGTCAATACATACATATTATACATAGAAAATACCCAGACCGATACAAACAATCGTACTCATGAATACAAATGTTTGTGCCGTCGGAATCGAACCCGCGACCATCGAACATAAACGGTGTGCTAGACCGCTAGACCACAGAGGTCGTATATATACATATATTCTTTTATCTGTAACCCATGAATTGGTAGAAAGTGGTGGAGTCAAAAAAATATGACTTCATAAGTGTTTCACATAAGTTTCTTTCGTTAGTTATTTATTTTTATTTACACTACTGCAGAATTTATAATTTATGTTATATATATTTTATTACACTTTTAAGTACAAGGTATGGAACACATGTTACAAATTTTGTTACAAAGGAGAACTTTTCTCTAAAAGAGATCTTTTCCAGTCAACCCAAAACAGCATGACACAGCAAACGATGTGTGAATCGCAGGAGTGCAAATTCCTCGCTACTTGTTCTATCCCATTCATTTGTGGTCGACGTAATACCTTTTTCTCTTCCTTCCTGTACGCAGTCCATCCATTTCTTTTCGGCCATCTTCTGTCCTTATAACCATCCACATTCATATATAAAACCAAGATTGGGTCATAAGGTAATATATATATATGTGTGTATATTACACATAAGCACGTCCTAGTTACACTAACACTGCTGCAGAATTTATAATTTATGTTATATATATTTTATTACACTTTTAAGTACAAGGTTTGGAATATATGTTACAAATTTTGTTACAAAGGAGGACTTATCTCTAAAAGAGATCTTTTCCAGTCAACCCAAAACACCATGACACAGCAAACGATGTGTGAATCGCAGGAGTGCAAATTCCTCGATACTTGTTCTATCCCATTCATTTGTGGTCGACGTAATACCTTTTTCTCTTCCTTCCTGTACACAGTCCATCCATTTCTTTTCGGCCATCTTCTGTCCTTATAACCATCCACATTCATATACAACATTTTCTTTAAACTAGATTGGGTCATAAGGTAATAATATATATAGGTAGGTATATTACACAGAAGCACGTGTAAACCAACTGATTCGGTTTCGTTAATGGCAAACACTTGTAAAGTACCGCACTACTGAGATGATGCAACAACATGTGGCGTGAAAAAAACACGACTCACCCGGCTACAGCTGACGCAACTGCAGCCAGTATTGGCGCTAGTACTCACGCCAGTCACTAGCTCATAGTAACTAATTTAGAATATATAGTCCATGCAGAGAGCATCATCTTAAAATTAAAATTAAAAAATCCTTTACTAATTTTTGCAGCTCATTTATCGACGGTCTCTGTGGCCTAGCGGTTTAACACGCCGCCTCACTACCGATGGTCGCGGGTTCGATTCCTCACAAACGTATGTATGAGTATGATTGTTTGTATCGGTCTGGGTGTTTTCTATGTATATTATGTATGTATTTACAGAAAAGAAGTATCTAAGTATTTGTATCAGTTGTCTAGTACCTATAACACAAGCTCTGCTTACCATGAGATTAGATGGCGTATTAATTGTCCAGGGTTATTTATTTATTATTTATAATTATATGTAGTTAGCGACATGACTCTGCTTCGCATGGATATATTACAAACCTTTGAATTTCTTTACTAGTTAGTTAGTTATTAGTTATACTATAACACGCATGTATTATACATATAAACCTTCCTCTTGAATCGCTCTATCTATTGCTGAAAACTGCATTAAAATCCATTCGCAATTTAGATGATACAAGCAAACAGTACAGCGTTTTTTTTTTTCAGACTACTCTAATGCTGTTGGCCGTAGCTGGCCTTTACAGCTTCACCGGACGTTAGGGGCGAGTGCAGATGGCACACCAAACCCGCGGAAGGACTTATGGAGCGGCTGAAGGCCAACTCCTGCCCGACGGATACGACTTTAGTCTGAGGGCACCACTAGGGGTTCGAACCTCGGCTCAGGCCGTCGTAATATCGATCCCCGTTTGAATTGGACGGGGGATCGATCGGAGGCGATAACAACTTTGTTTTATATTATGTAAAGAGATACAATATTTATATATATATATATATACTTATTACAGACATATAATACTTTATACGATTAAGTTACGTTGACATTTTCTGATGCAATAACACACACATAAAATGAAGCTTTTGTTCTTGAGTATAAGTACAAAAAGACAAGGAAACTCATTGTTTTCTTTGTTCGTCCTATTAATAGTAACTACTGAACGGAGTTGAATGAAATTTATTATACAGATAGTTCATATTTTGGAATTTTGACATATTCTGAAATATAATATACTAGCTGTACCCGCGACTTCGTCCGCGTGGAATTTCACAAAAAAGTTAATTAGTTTTACTTTAGATTTTTTATAAAATAAAAGTAGTCTAAGTTACGCCTTATTACATCAGCTGCCTGCCAAAAAAAGTCCCGTCAAAATCGTCAGACAGACAGACAGATAAAAATTGTAAGAAATGTTATTTTGGTGTATGTACCGTATTTATATTCATATGCATGTAGTAAAAAACGGTTATTTCAATATTACAAACAGACACTCCAATTTTATTTCTATGTATAGATATATCTATAAACAAATTCACATAAACACAAGTAGACTAAAAAGTTGTAATCGTAAGTACTGCAGTTTCACCTATTTTAGCCGCTAAGCTAAAAAAGCTTAATTTTAAGCTGCTTTGTAAGCTATGATTTGGATGTATGCAGCAGATTAAGCAGTGACTTTACAAATCACATGACAAAATAAGAGATAACATTTTAGCCCTCATGAATGCCAAAGCATGAGTGTTATCACAATTATCATGATAACGTGATATTCATCAGGTATATAGGTGACTAGCTGTTCCCGCGACTTCGGCCACGTGGAAATTAACTTTATTTTTCTAAAATAAAAGTAGCCTAAAGAACTAAAAATTATTTTGTTGGTCCTAATTTATTTGTTCCATTAGGTACTGATAGGTTCAAACTAATACATTTACATCCAGCATCATCCCTTATTTCATCCCCATGAGGGTTGAATTTATCAAAATCCTATTTAAGCGAACGTCTTCATCATAGTAGCTCCAATCTTAAATTTCAGTTCAATCAGTCGAAAATCTAAGAAGATTTATACAAACTTTCATCACATATTTTATCCCTTTAGGGGTAAAATTTATCAAAATCCTTTCTTAGGGGCTGCCTACGTCATAATAGCTTAATGCATGCAAAGTCTCAGCCCGATCGGTTTAAAATTGACAAAGCTTCATACAAACTTTCATCCCCTATTTTATCGCCTTGGGGGTAGAGTTAATCAAAATCCTTTCTTAGCGGATGCCTACGTCATAACATCTACCTGCATGCCAAATTTCAGCCCGATCCGTCCAGTGGTTTGGGCTGTGCGTTGATAGATCACTATGTCAGTCACCTTTAAGTTATATATATTTAGATTATGATAAATTAGATTTTGTAGAGTTGGATTGACAGTTTTGTATTAAGATTAATACCCGAAGTTGCCCCAACAAATTGACCCAACCGACCACAGTCCACTTTGAGTAGTTTATCAGTACATTTCACTCAGGCTTGTAATTTAAAATAATTACTGATTATATTGAGATAATCATTGACGTAATTCTTTATGTGACTTTCTAATGATTATTGCCGGCCATGCTGCGCACGCGCATCTAAAACTAGCTACTGATAGCGCACAGTACGTGGATAATGATCGTAATTACCACGTCTCCAATATTGGCATTATAAGCAGATTTTTTTAATGGTTGATTATGGAATGGTGTACTTGCGGAAATAGTTCAGGTGGGGCATCAGTGGAGGATGTTAACATGCATGAGGATATAACTACCGTCATACTCGTGAACAGGTACTGCTTGTGGGGACTGGTGTGTTTAGATTACTAACACTGATTAGACTTTTTGCTTTTGCTATAGCATATGCTGGTGGTCACTCTATTCTCACAAATTTCAATTTAAACAACTGTATTATTGTAAACATGTACAATATTTATTTGATAAGAATACGAGCTGAGTTTCTTGTCAGTTCTTCTCATCTTGAAATCATTCCGAACTGACGGTAGATCTGATATATCATAAGAGTCTGTAATAGACCTCTCTGTAATATTTTTGAATTTTGTATAAACAAAATTTGAACTCCCGACCTTGTATAATATAAGAGTCTATAATAGACCTACATGAATAAAGATATTTTGAATTTAGAATTTTTTTTTTTTAATTTTGTATAAAGATAATTTGAACTCCAAACCTTGCCTAAGACGGGTTAGTAACCGCTAAACCCTGCTCTCACATACTGATATGTCATTTCGAGTGAATACAACCACGATTCAGAAAGTGTTATTACAATGTTACGTATATACTATCACTGTCATAGGGAGAAAGGTGATTGTTAGTAATGTCGACTGATGATCTCATTGCTAGCAATGTACCATGTCAGATCGACCTCCACGCGGTTCCCCCTGGAAACCATCGTGATAAATTCTTAATGAATTTGTCACGATGGGCTAACTGACCTGACCTCATGTTCATCTTATCATCCTCCACTGGTGCCCCGCCAGCGTAAACCGTTAGCGCAGGCGGGTGCACCATTCCATTATCATCCATAAAAAAAAATATCTCACTGTTATAAATAAGGAAACCATATTATTGAATAAATAAAACTCATTAACAATACCCATCGTTAAGCTGTGAGATATTGGTTTATTGTATAACCAGTTTGAACGGGTTACAAGCGGCACACCGCCGGTAGCGACTGAACAAATAATGACTGTCACTTTGTTGTGTTGGATGTGCCATGTTTGTTAAAGTGAATACGAGAATTTGAAGCACAGATAATAACAACGAATTGATATTTTCTCGAACATTCTCGAAAATTCTAATGGCCTTCAGCCGTTCTATAAGTTCTTCTGCAGTTTGGAGTGCCATCTGCACTCGCCATCGTCCGGTGAAGCTGTAAAGGCCAGCTGCGGCCTGCATTAGAGTAATCCAAAGAATACTTTGTTACTTCCGTAAAAGGTGTACTTTGTACATTACAAAAAAGTCGGAACGTCTTCCAATGTTGGCCGCTGATGGCCTTTACAGCTTCACCGAACGATAGGAGATAGAGGGCGAGTGCAGATGGCACTCCAAACCCGCGGAAGGACTTATGGAGCGGCTGAAGGCCAACTCCCGCCTGACGGGTACGACTTTAGTCTGACTGCACCGCTAGGGGTTCGAACCTCGGCTCAGGTTATCGTAATTTCGATCCCCGTTTGAATTTGACGGTCGATAGAAAAGAAAAGGAATGTAGTGCTGAAACAAATGCTATTTCATTTATCAAAGGTTTAATCAGCAGCAGTGACAAAAATATAAGAGCCCGTCCAAAGTAGAGCAAATACATTAGTTTAATGAAATATTGAAATAAATTACCAAACCGAATATAGTCAGAGTGATAATATTAAACGAAATCTAACTCTAATGAAGAGAGCAGAAAGATGATAATGGGTTGTCATGTAGGTGTTATGTAAGATTGGTATTAAGACCTCCATACCCAGTAATTTCTACGTGCTGACTACGTTGACCCTATCTCATAGTCAGAGACAATAATGACAGCTGAACAACAATGGCCGTACCGCGATGCACAATCCACAATAGAAATGAAAGTAAGGAGCCACGTGTCATTACCATAAACTGTAGGGTTGCCACTTGTTTGTAACTGATATTTAAATTTACTGAAATAAATAAATAAACCTGGACAATTAACAGCGCCATCTAGTCCCACGGTAAGCAGAGCTTGTGTTATGGGTACTAGACAACTGATATATGTATAATATTGTAAATACATACATAATATACATAGTAAACATACAAACAATCATACTCATTAATACAAATGTTTGCATCGTGCGAGGAATCGAACCTGCGATCATCGGAGGTAAAGCCACCGTGGCCGTCAAAAAACTGAAAATATTTATTCGTTTACCAACACATAAAAAGAGCAGATACTAAAACTATATTTTATTCAAGTCATGAGAGTGGTAATCTATATATATAAATAAAATTGGAGTGTCTGTTTGTAATATTGAAATAACCGTTTTTTACTACATGCATATGAATATAAATACGGTACATACATCAAAATAAAATTGTTTACAATTTTTGTCTGTCTGTCTGTTTGTTCCGATTCATTTCTGAAATGGCTGGACCGATTTTACGTAACTTTTATTGGCAGGTAGCTGATGTAATAAGGAGTAACTTAGGCTACTTTTATTTTAGAAAAATAAAGTTACATTCCACGCGGACGAAGTTGCGGGAACAGCTAGTAAATGTTGTAGAAATGTGTAATAAAACTATTTATAACTGAAAAAATATTTTAATGGTAAGATGGTAGACAGTGAAGTGACATATTATATCATTTTGTTTCTATAGTTTTGATTAAAGAATACAAAAATAAACTTTAAATATATTTTACTTTTTACACGCCTGCTCTGTGGGTCAACTACACACAAGTCCAAATTCAATTCATGTAGGTCTATTACAGACTCTTATGATATGTCAAATCTACCGTCAGTTCGGAATGATTTCGAGACGAGAAGAACTGACAAGAAACTCAGCTCGTACTTTTTTTTTAATGTTGTACATATTTACAATAATACTATTTCTTTTAAATTCAAATTTAGGAGAATAGAGTCACCAGCATATGCTATATAAAAAAAATCAAAAAATCTATTCAGTGTTCGCAACCTGAACAGACCAGTCCCCACAAGCAGCACCCGTTCACGAGTATGACGGATGATTCAGCCATCATTGCACACAACCATACTAGAGGGAGCACATCGACCCGGCCCATCACGCCGCCACAAGTTTGAACTTTATAGCGAGCCTTTTTTTTTTCGGACTACTCTAATGCTGTTGTGCGCAGCTGGCCTTTACAGCTTCACCTTACTTTCAGTTAGTGGGCGAGTGCAGATGACACTCCAAACCCGCGGAAGGACTTATGGAGCGGCTGAAGGCCAACTCCTGCCTGACGGATACGACTTTAGTCTGAGGGCACCACTAGGGGTTCGAACCTCGGCTCAGGCCGTCGTAATTTCGATCCCCGTTTGAACTGGACGGGGGATCGATCGAAGGGGGTTTAGTGCGAGCATGACTGTTTCAAGTTACTCCACTACGTCATTTATATTATTTACAGCATAAACTGTACCAATCACAGTTTTTGAAACGATTTTTAATAGATAGAGTGATTCAAGAGGAAGGTTTATATGTATAATACATGGACACCCGTGCGAAGTCGGGGCGAGTAGCTAGTAAGCTATAAACTTCAAGCGAGTAAAACCGCGAGCACGGATAGTTTACTTATATTTAGAAAAGTAACACTAAAAATTGTCTAGAGATATTTTTATTATTGCTATTTTGAGATAGTGAACAACCGATATCAAGGTTTTTTTATTTGAATTGTGATGTTGGCAACCCTGTTGGTTTCGGCGACACGCGGACAAACAAATGCACAATAGATATTGGCCAATAGTTACGTAGCGCGGGTATGTTTAGCGGATAATGAGAGGTCAGTGACACCGTTACCTTTTCGTTACCAACTTACTGATAAAGTTAACCAATTTGTACATATATTATATTACTAGCTGTACTCGCGACTGCGTCCGCGTGGAATTAACTTTATTTTTCTAAAATAAAAGCAGCCTAAATTACTCCTTATTACGTCAGCTACCTGCCAATAAAAGTCCCCTCAAAATCGATACATCCATTTTAGAGATTAGCCGGAACAAACAGATAGACAAAAATAGTAAAAAAAATTGTTTTAGTGTATGTACCGTATTTATATTTATAGTATATGCATGTAGTAAAAACAGTTATTTCAATATTACAAAACAGACACTCCAATTTTATTTATATGTATATATTATTATTTAAATATAGTATTTTTTTATATTAATACTAGCTACCCACCCCGACTTCGCACGGGTGCACATGTATTATACATATAAACCTTCCTCTTGAATCACTCTATCTATTATAACCGCATCAAAATCCGTTAAGTAGTTTTAAAGATTTAAGCATACATAGGGACGGACAAACAGCGATAGTGACTTTGTTTTATACTATGTAATGATAGATTAGAATAGAATAGAATAGAAAAGCATTTATTCAAATAAACTTAATTTAGGCATTTTTGATTAGTCATAACAATTTGTTTTTTATCTACCACTCGTTCGGAAAGCTGTCTCATCTCATGATATTTAATATATTCCTTTTTTATCATTATTGATCGAGTCCTCATCTCATATTTGTTATGAGTATATTTCAATTGCCATCTACAATTGACTTGTGCTCGAGACGAGAACAAATGTGTAGCTATATAACCTTAGTGTTAACTTCCTAACTGGTATTACCTAGGAAGTGTAGCTATGAACCTAGCGACGGAAGTACTAAAACTGATATTTAACTGCAACTCGTTAAGGGCAAGTTTACCTGCTGGATTAACGATAGAATAAACTTTTTTATGTATAAATGAATTAGGTAATGGACAAATTTACCGAAAGCCATCTCAGATGGTATGGTCATATATTCAAATTCAAATTCAAATTCAAAAATCATTTATTCATGCAGGACATTTTAGCCGCTTATGAACGTCAAGTTTTTACATTATAATTTTTTTCCCTACCGTCCAGTTCGGTATATAGATCCAATTGAGAAGAACTGGCAAGAAACTCAATTGAATTACTTTTTTTTTTAAGCAGAACCAGCTTACTATGCAGCCAAGTTATTGTTCTGGATGGTATCATATTAGATTAAGTTTTTTTAGTTTATTTTTGTTAATTAGTATAGGTACGATGGGATTGTCATCGTCACATTATGTGCACAAAAATCCCAAAAAAAAAATAAAGAGAAAAAAAAAAAAAATTGAATTACTTTTATAATGCGTAGTGTCGAGGATTACGTGGTCAAAAAGGCCCTAAGACTACACGAACGCAAAAGAGGCAGAGGACGTCCTCCAGCCACCTGGTGGACCGGTATGAGCAAGGTTGTCGCTGCGGAAAAATTGCCCGACACGACAACCTAGAACAGATTGTCCTGGCGCCGAAAAATTAGAAGAGACGACTTCGCATAAAGTGGGGCAGAGCTAAGAGGATAGAAGATGTATAAATGAATATAGAAAAGTGGTAACGGTAAATGCTGGTGGGGCACCAGTCAGATGGAGGATGAGAAGTCAGGTCAGGAGTAACAGTAATAGATAGATGTATAATCTTAAATATTTATATTTTTTGACAACCTCGGTGGTCTAGCGATCAAGCACACTGCTTTACGTCCGATGGTCGCGGGTTCGATTCCTCGCAACGCACAAACATTTGTATTCATGACTATGATTGTTTGTATCGGTCTGGGTGTTTTCTATGTATATATTGTATGTATTTACAAAAAAAAAAATATCTATGTACTTGTATCAGTTATGTAGTACCCGTAACACAAGCTTTAGCTAGCTTAACTTGGGTCTAGATGGCGCTGTGTGAATTGTCCTGAGAAAAAAAAATATGAGCACTTTTGAATAGTCACACATGTTAATTGTAGTGGAATTAAACAAAATAATATAAATCTATCAAGTAGTGAAATGGACTTCCGCAGAATAACACCTAATTTGATTAAATATATACACATTTGAATAGTCAAGTTTTTTTTATTCCACCACACATTCGGAACGCAGACTCATCACAAGAAGAACATACAATAAACTTCCATGTTGCTCTTTCAAATAAATGTTATTCTAAGTAAATACACATTAACAAGGATTAGGCATGCGACAATTAATATAGAAACCGCTATGCACTTAATCTTTGTTCAATTACTATATAGGTGGGTACCGCGTAGAGTTAATCTGAGTTAATCGATCTGAGATAAGCTGACGTGATGCTGTAAGGATGAATAATGTACTTAGTAAGTACGTTGTATATAAGGATTGATTATTATAATAAACAGGACAGTATGTTTACTGTCCTGTTTATTATAATAAAACATTGTACCTATCATTTACCTTCAAGCACAACCCTTATAAGGCATTACTAGTAATTGAGCCACTAGTTCCTTGAACACCTCCTCACTTTATTCTGATATCTCCTTGTATCTCATCATCAGAATGATGATAGATGCAAGGAGATCAAGGTTGTTTTCTATACTATGTTTCAGTTGAGATATGGTAGTAATAACAGGGTACGAAGCCGTGACGTAGTTCTGTTCGGAATGATTTTGAGTAAGTTTATTTATCACTTTACCAGCTACTCGCCCTGGCTTCGCCTGTGGGCACATGTATTATATATATATATATATATAAACCTTTCTCTAGAAACACTATCTCTTTTAAAAAAAAACTGTTTAAAATCCGATGCGCAGTTTTAAAGATTTAAGCATACATAGGGACAGACAGCGACAGCGACTTTATTTTATACTATGTAATGATTAGAAATCTCTTTATCAAGTTTTAGTGCAAACGGGAATTATTACTCAACCGGTCAATATCACACCGAGAGGTCTATTAAACTCGGGTTAAATTTATAGCGCCCTCACTTCGAGAAGTCAATTAAACTCGGTTTAATATAGCCCGTGTAAAATGAAGTTTTAGTGTGGTTGTAGAGACGTCTGTACATTAACAGCTTGGCCTTAACATCGACACATTGTAACTGTATGATTGACACCAGTAAACCGACAATTGTAAACGTTTAACGGCAGTTTTATGTTGTGCGGCCGGCCGCAGCGACCACTTAATCGTTTGACCCCGAATAACCTGTTTTGCACTGCATATAATTATCAATATCATCAACTTATGAAGATGGTTAATACACACCTCCAATAAACAATATTGTATCTGTTTCTTCTTTTTTTTTTATATACAATCGATTTGTTAACATAAAAATTTTAAATTAGTATAAAAAGTGAAGTTATATGTATATATAGTGGATATAGAACCTTAGTTAAGTCCATTTTTGTAACTGTTTTTTTTTGCACAATAAACTTATTCTAATATTTAAAAAAAAAATGTACCATGTCAGGTTGACCTCCACGCGGTTCTCCCTTGACACCGTCGTGATAAATTCCTGGTGCATTTGCCACGATGTGCTAACTGACCTGACCTCATGTTCATCTTATCATCCACCACTGCCTTATCTAGTACACATAACACAAGCTTCAGCTAGCTTAATTTGGGTCTATGTAGATGGCGCTGTGAGAATTGTCCTGCCAGCGTGTACCGTTAACGCAGGCGGGTGCGCCATACCATTATCATCCATAAAAAAAACATATAGCAAAGTGAAGGGGCTTGTTAGTAATAGGGACTTCTTCTTATGGATGATAATGGAATAGTATATATGGCTGAGCAAACTGTTTACGTTGGTGGGGCACCAGTGGAGGTAATTATCAACTTATTATGAAGATGGTTAATATACAACTCCAATAATCATATAGCGGGGGAGGGGGGGAGGGGGGTGAGGATTGTCAGTAATGTCAGTTTGGAGGATTGTGAGTACTTAACCCCTTACTAGCAATGTACCATGTCAGGTTGACCATCACGCGGTTGCTCCTGAAAACCATTGTGATACATTCCTGGTGAATTTGCCACGATGTGCTAACTGACCTGACCTCGTGTTTATCTTATCATCCACCACTGGTGCCTTATCTAGTACCCGTAACACAGGCTTTAGCTAGCTTAACCTGGGTCTATATGGCGCTGTGTGAATTGTCCTCAGATTATTGACTGACTGACACAGCCACAGCCCAAAACACTGGACGGATCGGGCTGAAATTTGGTATGCAGGTAGATGTTATGACGTAGGCATCCGCTAAGAAAGGATTTTGTTTAATTCTACCCCCAAGGGGATAAAATCGGGGATGAAAGTTTGTATGAAACTTTGTAAATTTTAAAGCGATCGGGCTGAGACTTTGCACGCATAAAGCTACTATGATGTAGATCCCCTAAGAAAGGATTTTGATAAATTCCACCCCTAAGGGGATAAATTACGCGAGCGAAGCCGCGGGCAAAAGCTATCGAAATTTTAATTTACTCGAATATTAAAAACCGATTAACCAGTTTTTGTTAACCGTTGACAATTTTCTGTGTTAATAACTGAAGCAATTAACATTATGGTCATAGATACAATGGTTGGTTCCGTTGACAAAGCCTTCCATGTTGCAATATTGGATTTAAACAAACTTATCATTATAATTGTGTAAGTTCGGCTTTTTGTTTAAGAACAATAGTCGGTCCTCGGTCACCGACATCGGGACAGATAAAGGCTTGCAAAGTAAAAAGGGTAGTGTTGCCAGTTTAGTGGATTTACCAATGAAATGGCAGTTTTGTGAGCATAATTCAAAAATATATTATTCATAAATTCAAATTCAAAAATCATTTATTCATGTAGGACATTTTAGCCGCTTATGAACATCAAGTTTTTACATTATAATTTTTTTTCCCTACCATCCAGTTCGGTATATAGATCCAATTGAGAAGAACTGGCAAAAAAATTATTTGAATTACTTTTTTTTTTTAAATCCAGTTTATTTACAATGCATAGGTATTTATATAGGTGTCTATGTAATACTGTATTTACGTTTTATTGCTGTACATTTTAAAATTTTATATTTCAGAAACTCCAGCTGGTGTTTCTTCAATCTTGGCAACACTAAAAAGGGGAACTGATGCAACACTTAAAATTGGCGTCATACAGACCGATTACCTGACTGACGCCAAACGACAACATCTTTCCATAATACAAAATGAAGTCGCATCCGCTGTCTGTCCGTAATATACATAGATAACACAAACACACACAAACAATCATACTCATGAATACATAAAAATGTACTAAGCGAAGAATCGAACCCGCGACCATTGCAATTAAGGCCATATGCGAACCCACAAAACCAGTAAGGTCGTCAAATAGAAAGACGTAATCTATACAAGGGTATTTACATATTTGCTGTGTCAGGTGATGCCCCCAAGTCATCAATCTTGTCAGAATCTGCACCCTTATGACCAGGGTTGTTTAATCATTTGATGATATAGATACGGGTTGTCGTTTGACCCGTGGCTATTCGATCATCCTCCGTTGAACTGATAGTCATAGTCGCATCAGTTAGTAGCCGGTTACGCAAATAAACTCAAAATTCAAATTCAAAATATCTTTATTCATGTAGGTCTATTACAGACTCTAATGATATGTCAAATTTACTGTCAGTTCGGAATGATTTCGAGATGAGGAAAACTGACAAGAAACTCTGCTCGTACTCTTTTCAAATATATATTGTACATATTAGAAAGGTGCATGACATCCGCTGACTATTGTTCCCTTAATAACGTGATCGAAATTAAAATGAATAATTAAATTAATAATTGAATGCTTAAATTTACCGTCAAATTTTAAAAGATACAAAAACAGATTCGTTTTCAAAATTAAAAAAATAATTCAAAATTCGAAATATATTTATTCATGTAGGTCTATAACAGACTCTTATGATATGTCAAATCTACCGTCAGTTCGGAATGATTCCGAGATGAGAAGAACTGACGAGAAACTCAGCTCGTATTCTTTTCAAATAAATGTTGTACATGTTGGGAGACAAATTAAGGTGAATGATATCCGCTGACCACGTTCAAAGTTATACGTAAACATTAATAAATCAATGTTATTTTGCAAGACGATTTCCAAACATTGGATAAATAACCTGTACCGATATTCTTAAAAGATTTATGATGACACGTTGATTTAAAAGTGCAAAACAAGTCCGCTTTTTAACATATATTATTGACCGACGGAGAGAAACAAGCATACGGCGCGACTAATCGTAAACGATTGGCATAGACCACAGAATAAGATATGTAGGAAGTCTATTTCTGTGTTCTGTGATACAGCTATACATAAGCAATAGGCAGTTTCAAGAACTTGTAGTAAATGCAAGATATTCTTCCGAAAGCAGATTTTATACATTAATGAAACAAAATATCTAAATATTAATTATTTATTTATTTAATGTATTTTATATTGTTACCGTAGTTGTTAGATTTTCATTAATAGTATAAAATTTATGTGTACTCATACAGAATGTAGAATTTTCTTTTTATAACACAGGGGCAAACCAGCATCCAGGTCACCTAATGGTAAGTGATTTACAGTAGAGTAATGGTAGGGCAAGTACGTTGTCGGCC
The DNA here is from genome assembly GCF_030625045.1 of Achroia grisella. Classification (NCBI taxonomy): domain Eukaryota; kingdom Metazoa; phylum Arthropoda; class Insecta; order Lepidoptera; family Pyralidae; genus Achroia; species Achroia grisella. The sequence continues at coordinate 6,088,180 of NW_026713022.1, forward strand.
TTTTAAAAAGGAATAAGCTCTTTCTTTTCTAGAAGGTTTCAATATCGTATCAGTTCGGAAATACTATTGCTGGAAGGTGATTCCACAAGGTGGTTGTGTGTGGCAAAAAGTTTCTATAAAACCGCACTGCGGAGGACCGCCATTCATCCAGATGATCAGGATGGTATTTTAGTTTCTGGCGGGTGGTACAGTGGTGAAACCCAGCAGCTCGTATTATTCCGAACAATTCCTCAGAACACTCCCCGTGATATATGCGGTAGAAAATGCACAGATATGCAATATCTCGTCCCAGAGCCAATGGGTCGAATCTGTCACAAAGACCTTGATTACCAATGACTCTGGCTGCTCGGTTCTAAATGTGGTCAAATGGAAGTAGCTGGTATTGTGGTGCTTCCGTCCAGAGATGAGAACAGTATTCCATGTGCTGCCGGATCTGCGCCTTGTATAATTGCAAGCGATGGGTCGCCGTGTAATAGCGTCTCATTCTACTGAGCACACCTAACTTTTTTGAGGCTATTTTAGCCTTGTCCTCCAAATGACCGCAAAACTGAACGTTACTGGATATATCAACGCCAAGAGCCTCGAGAGTTTTGAAACTGAGGAGACTCGAACAATGGTTTTTCCTGAGCACAAACCGAAACTTGATGGAGTGAATTTTCGATTTCAGACATAAGTTTGTTCCGATACTCTATAACTTTTGCCTGCGACATATTAGCATGGCCGCTGTACAAGGCATCTCTGGTACTGTCATCCGCATAGCAATGAATGTTGTTGATTTGTAACATGTCATTGATATGCAGAAGGAACAGAGTCGGAGCCTAAAGAAGTTATCTATATCTGATGGAATCACTACTCTATGACATATCTGTGATTTGGCCACGACATATATATACGTATATAATATCAAAGCTCGTAAAATCGGCATGAATAAATATAAGCAATAGGTTCTATCGACTCAACAGAATTTATCAGACGAGCTTATCGTACGCGATAACACGAAAGTAATGAATAAATTGTCATCGTTGGTAAGTTGTAAACATGTTTACGGCTTTTGATTCTGATGTCACAGTGTAATAAATACAGTAGTACGATTCTAATCATACAGTGTTAGAAATATTTTAGCCATAATATGAAGCCACTGTAAACTGAATTGTTTTTAAACGGTCTTTTTGACAGTTGCGTCCGCTTAGATCTGTCAAATGAAACGCTCATAATACGAAATAGCCGGTCAGTTTTCGGCAGAAGACGTTCAGCTGTCACGTGACCGCTGACTGGCTGGCTAATAGCGTTCGTAATAGGAAATCGCCAGGCAGTTCAGTTTAAGCCGAAAACTGAATGGGAATAAGAGTTCATAATACGCCCGCTTGACGTAAAGTTAATGTGAAATTCTGAGCAAAGAAGTGTTAAATTGCAAGTAAGGGTTTTACAGACAGATTATAATATAATTTTATATGTGATAAATAATTACATAGATGCATTTACAAGTACAGTGAGTGATTATACTATAATACTAATTAAAATTCATCATCATCATTATCATTTCAGCCCGGTAACTAAGACCTCCCGTCTTAGTTCAGCAGTGGACGTCTTCCAAAGATCTCTACGACGATCGGTCTCGCGCTGCTCGCATCCATCGCTTTCCAGCGATCTTGACCAAATCGTCGATCCACTTGCTAGAGGTCTTCCCACGCTGCATCTTCCGGTTCACGGTAATTAAAATTATAACTGGTTTCTTACCAATCCACCTACTTGACTACGAGATTATTTTTTAATAAGATAAAGAGAAGTCTACAGTCAGGTGGTTTCAGGTTGTTTCAAAATCAAAAATTATTTATTCCTGTAGGACATTTTAGCCGCTTATGAACGTGAAATTTATTGTATTATATTTTTTCCCCTACCGTCCGTAGATTCAATTGAGAAGATTTGGCAAGAAACTCGACTATATTTCTTTTTTTGTTTAAGTCAGTTTATTTACATTTTGTACTTATGTAGGTGTATCTGTCTAACATTAAATGAAAATCCCGTGCATGAACAACTATTGCCACGCACGCTCGTCATTTTGTCACACCAGTCCACATTTGCATTTAGAATGTTCGTTAAACAGTAACCAAAATACAAAAATTATGAAATTTTGGGTGATGTTATGACAAAAAATTCCGTCTGTTTTGTGTTTTGGTTAAGTATTAAACGGGATTCATTCATCATTCATAAATTTAAGAGCCACGCTCTTGTCGGTGGAGCTCTTTCCACTTTCTACGATCCTCCATCATACGCTTTAAGCCTTGATACGACACGACTCCAATTCTGTCTTTAATTTGCTTGATGTTTCTGTGCCTCGGTCTTCCTCTCTCCCTCTTTCCTTCTACCTTCCCCTCAATAATTAGTTTCAAAAATTCATCGTGCCGTATAAAGTGCCCCAACATTTTACCTCTTCTACTTTCTATATCCTTCAATATCTGCCTTTTTTTCTTTCACTCTGTGCAATACTTCTTCATTTCTTACTTTATCTTTCCAGAGAGATTAACGAGATTAGGCTACTGATGTTTCTACACTGGAACTTTCTCGAAGGATCCAATCGAATAGGTAGTTGAGTGTGATGAGAGCAGCTCTGCCCTTTGTTTATTCGATTCGGGGGATGTTTGCTTCACATCTTGTACTTACTATGGAAATTGGTTCGGGAATCTTATAACCGTTCTGTTTACCTGCGAAAAATAGCTGTTAAAAATGTATTACGCTGTTATAGACATCAAACGGACGGAAATAATTGTGTATAAACTATACATAATACTATTTTCATCCATTTCTTACCTTATACCGTATTCCTTACAAATAATGTAACGGTATTTTTATTTACGCCTAGCTGTTCCCGCGACTTCGTCCGCGTGGAATTTAACATAAAAGTTTTTTTGTAAAATAAAAGTAGCCTAAGTTACTCCTTACTACATCAGCTACCTACCAAAAGAAGTCCCGTCAAAATCGGTCCAGCCATTCCAGAGATTAGCCGGAATAAACAGACAGACAGGCAGACAGACAAAAATTGTAAAAAATGTTATTTTGTTGTATGTAATATTTATATTCATATGTATGTTATCTGTCATTAGTTTTGGGAAATTTTCTAATTTTATTTCGATATCTAGTTAAGTTTCATAATGAAATCTTTTTCTATTAGACATTGGGCATTCCGTTAGTAAAAAACGGTTATTACAATATTACAAACAGACACACCAATTTTATTTATATGCATAGATTGTGGTACAAGTAACAATGGTAACAATGAGTTCTTGATATCAAATTAGAATAAATACAAAGAAACTGCTTTGATAATGTGAAAATGCGACTGTAGCCAGACTGTCTACCGTCGACAATCGATAATAAACCTTAACACTAATTCAATAGGTATAAATTAGGACATGTAATTGTATTACGGCTTATGTAAGTGGGGTGTCTTGTGAATAGTCTTTGTACAAAAAAATATACATGAAAAGGGTTTCTCTTGTCCGTCAGTTTGGACAATGGACGTTACTTGAAATATAGGTTGCTGTGTAATTTACATCAATTCGTGTGTTTGTCTGAGATATCATCCGTGAAAATCTAATTATAGGATTTTCGAAGCTTTTATACCGTAGTGGTATAGAGTTTAACCAACTGGTTCAGTAACTGATATCGCGGTTTCCATACCCGGATCATGAAGACGTTAATGCTCGTGAGTTCGTGAGTAGAATAAAAATAGATCTTTACTATGTGGGTACATTATGGGTACATTGAAGTCGATATTTGAAGTATGTATTAGTCTGGTTACATGTATATGAATACAAATACGGTACATACACCAAAATAATATTTTTTACAATTTTTGTCTGTCTGAAATGGTTGGACCGATTTTGACGGGACTTTTATTGGCAGGTAGCTGATGTAATAAGGAGTAACTTAGGCTAGAAAATTATATTAGAAAAATTCTCTAATTTACTTCTTTGTTAAATTCCACGCAGATGACGTCACGGGTACAGTTAGTATTAAATAACTACGGTCGAGAGTAAACGAGTTTTTAATAAATTTATAGCTTTAATATTAGACGACCTCGGTGGTCTAGCGGTCTAGTACACCGCTTTAAGATCGATGGTCGCGGGTTCGATTCCTCGCACGGCACAAACATTTGTATTCATGAGTATGATTGTTTGTATCGGTTTAGGTGTTTTCTATGTATAATATGTATGTATTTATAAAAAAAAATATCAGTGTATATGTATTAGTTATCTAGTACCCATAACACAAGCTTTAGCTAGCTTAACTTGGGTCTAGATCGAAAAAAAAAAAATATATTGTTCAGAACAATCGCTAGTGTGATGCTTAAAAAGGGCTACTGAATCGTGATAATTATATAGAATTCTGAATCAGTTCAGTTTAGAGAGTGTTCAAATTCAAATTCGAATTCAAAAATAATTTATTCATGTAGGACATTTTAGCCGCTTATGAAAGTCATAAATTTTTTTCATTATAATTCTAATTTTTTCCCTACCGTCCAGTTCGGTATATAGATCCAATTGAGAAGAACTAGCAAGAAACTCAATTGAGTTAGTTTTTTTTAAAAGCCAGTTTGTTTACAATGTATATTTATATAGGTGTCTATGTCAAACATTAAAAGAAACTTTCGAGCTGACAAACTGAAAAGAAACTCAGCTTATATTCTTTCAAATAACCTGTACCGTTACAAAAATATAAGGTTTAAATAGTTTAATTTTTAAATTTTATTAGCGACAATGTAATGACCACCAGCATACATATGTTATTATATTTTTGTCAAGAAGAAATTATTTACTTATTTATTTGCTTTGATAAGTTACATTGTTCTTACAAATTGATATACAATTCCATACTTGGCTACATTTTGAGCAAGCAAATTGCAAATTCATGTTAATATAGTTATTTAAATAACTTAATTGTACAACCTAAAATTAAAAAGCTTAAAAAATATAATACAATAACTAAAATATATTAGGTTCCTTTAGACAAAGTTCCGAAGATACTGGCAGCTCCCTCTTTGAATAGCTAGACTAATTCTTTGTCCAAGATAGCTGCCCTTCAGTCTTCTGTGATGTCGACTAACCTTTTCGTTATTTCTTTGAAAAGTCTTATAGCGCTAGCACCCCACGGACCAAAAGTCTCGACATTAGTTATTTAAATTAATGTTAACAATGAATGTAATAATTATTTAAATTGTTAAATGTCCAAAATTAAGTAATAATATGTATATCCATCATTAAGATCAGAGAATTAAAATTAAATGTAATAATAACAATTTGTGTCATTTATAGGAAATAATCCGTGTTTGAAGTTGAGCTTCTTGTATTCAGCGCTGAGGATATACTATTGGATTTGTAATTTATTTTATTTTATTTCTCATAATCGTATTCGAAACCGTTTCATTTAATACATATGCCTGGGAAGTGCATTAAAAAAAATAATTGGGCGATCCGCCATATTGAATTTAGAACGACGCCATTTTCGTCAACATTACATCATCGAAAATCTGAAAGAACGTACAGATACTTCAAACGTAATAAAATGTTATTTCGTTACTTCTATTAAAATCACTAGTATCCTGATGACTTAGGCGTAATGCCGGTTGGTCAGGGAGAGAAACACCTCAATGCCTACAATATTCACAATTACCTATCTCTTATTTGTTTTTATAATAATATAAACACTCCAACTTTTTCGCTCCAAAACTCCCGCTGCCTACGTTCAATCATCCGTCATCCACTTGTCAATGTCACATAGATTACTTTGGCTCTGGCCTCTGACGTTCCGTTTCAGGTTACGTGATTATTGACTTTACCATTTTTAATTAATGGTGCGTCACACGATAGTTAACACTTCCGACATCAGAATATGATCTATCTGGATAATAAATTTCAATCTCGTACTATCAGTAGTTTTTACAAGAACATGTAACAAACATAGATGGATTCCCATAAAGTTTCACGTTCGATATTAGTCGTAAAGATTACTTCCCATAAAAGTAACTTTTCACAAACGACCATCGTTACTTTACTCCTATAACTACAATGTATCACAATTAGTGCTGCGCTGGGCGTGCCTGATGACTCTGATCCATCCAACTGGGCGTAGCCAACAAAACTTTTAATGACAACCAGTTTGCTTATTTACGGGCTTTCTATGTTATTTGTCTCCACGGCTCACTAACCCCAATAGTCTATAGTACTTCGAACAATACGAGGGCGCGACTCCCCACCAATAAATCCCATTGTCCCGAAGTTTCGTTGCAAATTGTTCAGCCTATATTCTTAGTTTTACACCGTCACAATCAGGCAAGTCTTGTTAGAAGTTTGAGACAAAGGAAAGTGGCATTGCGTATTTTACTATTGCAAAATCTTCTTTTTTATGAAATTGGAGTAAAAGAAACTGGTAGTCGGTTGGTTCAGCGCTGGAATCTTTGGTTCTGCTGCTAATTGCAGCCGAGTTAAGGCTTACATATCCTTGCTCTTATATTTTTTCTTCTTAGTTCTTTTTTTATCTTTCTGTTTTCTTTTCTACTTAAAGGAGCTGTAGCTAAGTTTCTTTCCTAAAAATTTTACATACGTAATTAACAAAAAATGGCATCTACAAATTTTGACTTTTATTTTATTTTTCTTAGAGAGATAATACAACTTTTTTACATTATTGTGTCTAACAAGAAAAATTGGAGTAATCATAAACAATTGTATTTATATAAACAGATTACAGTACATTGTCAAAATGAGTCTTTTTGATACAAAAAATATGTTTAAATAATTTAAAAAAATTGCTGAATTTTAAAATTTATACAAAATATAATTTTGTATAAATTTTAAAAGGTTTATTTTATTAACTTATTTGGTTGAAATGAAATGAAATTAAATTCTATCGATCCAAAAAAGGTTATTATAGCTACAATTGGGTTTAAAATAGAAAATATACAAAACAAAGTAGATATAAATATTCTGTTTGAGGATACAGTGTCGGTGTCGTTCGTGACGGTAGAAACTAATCAATTCGCCGCTGGTTGCCGTGTAAGTTTTGGTGTTTTATTACTCCACACTGAGCATTGTGCGCGGCCTATTCAGGATGGAAACGTCCGCGATTGGTACGGAATACAATTCCACTATACTGTTAAAGAATAATGGCCTATTTCACACAACATGATGCGAGGAAATTCGGGGGGATATCAATTTATATAAATCGTTCTAAATCTGGAAGAGTTTTATATGTTCTGAAAGAGAATGAAGTTTTAAAAAACATATTTGTATAAATAATGATGTATTATTGGATATATGTTAGAGTTGATAAGCTAATAGCATTTTATTTTTGTACTAGCTGTACCCGCGAGTTCCACGTGGAATAAAACTTTATTTTTCTAAAATAAAAGTAGCCTAAATTACTCCTTATTACATCAGCAACCTGCCAATAAAAGTCCCGTCAAAATCGGTCTAGCCATTTCAGAGATTAGCCGGAACGAACAGACAGACAGAAAGACAGATAAAAATTGTAAAAAATGTTATTTTGGTGTATCTATCGTATTTCTATTCTATGCATGTAGTAAAAAACGGTTATTTCAATATTACAAACAGACACTCCAACTTTATTTATATGTATAGACATTTATATTATATGTATAGAATAACGATAGGACTGCAATGAAGTGAAATTACAAATATTTCATCATTGTAAATTCTGGGGTCATTCCCATTACCAATAATCCCCTTCTCTCTATCTCCCATGATTTTTTTTCTCTAATGCTATTGGCCGCAACTGGCACAACTTCACAGACGTTAAGAGGCGTGTGCAGGTGGCACTCCAAACCAAAGGAACGACTTATGGAGCGGCTGAAGACCAACCACGCCTGACGGATACGACTTTAGGATATCCTCCACACTAATAACAGTCTAATACTACTAGTTTTATATGAATGCCTAAAATATCCCACATATAAATTCTATTGAAATCATATAAAAAATGGTTAAATACATAACCGTAGTTGGACAAAATAGCATCGCAAAATTTGAATTCACTTTAAACATAATTTGCCGTAAGTGTACCGGCATTTGTTTACGCATATAGTTACCATGTTTGGACCAACAATACACACGGACAAACCGACGCACAGAGGGCAATGTACCGAGTATCGAGATTGCACCTCGCTTGCTGAAGTAAATATCATTAGCATAGTATGCTATTCTATTGAATAGAATAGAAAATCATTTATTCGAATAAACTTACATTGAAGCATTTTTGAATAGTCATCACATTTTTTTCGATCTACCGCTCATACTAGAAGAATGAGCAAGAAACTTGAGTATTGCTCTTTTAGTAATAAAAGGAACTGGACATCGTGGACTGTATCCGGACCAAAAGTAACCTTGACATAGAGGGTGACGCAGCTGGAATCGAGTCAGAAGCGAGCTTCAAAGCGTTCGTGGCCCGGATCCCCACCAATATGCTGTCCTCCTTCATGAAGGAAGACTACTGGCCGAAGGAAGTGGTGTACCACCGCTACCGTGGAAAATTGCCATAGAGATTGGGATGGCCGGAAATAAATAAAAAAATACCCAGGACAATTCTCACAGCGCCACCTAGTCCAGGCTAAGGAGAGATTGTGTTACGAGTACTGGACAACTGATAGACAAACTCAGATATATTTTATTTGTAAGTACATAGAAAACACTAAACCTTAGCTAAACCTCTCGATCAACCTGGAATCACCTTGGTAAGTATTGCAGTAAAAGGCAATTGTATATACGAACCTATACGATATTGAAATCTTCAAGAAAAGACTCATTCCTCCTTAAAAGTCGGCGAAACTTGCACTTCTCTTGGTGTTGCGGGTGCTCATGGGCGGCGGTATTCACTTACCATCAGGTGAGCCGAAAGCTCGTTGGTCTCCTTTGCTATAAGAAAAGGTGTCCACAGACTCCTTTGTCTTTATATAACATGAAATTTTCCATTATTGGGAATAATTGTTTCCCCAGAAATATTTTATTGAAAGTTAGAATAAAGAGTCAATCAAATAAATAATCCTTCATTTCAATATTAATGCAGATTTCCATGTACTTGGGAATACATTATGTGGTTATGGAACATTTTTTTTAAACATTAAACAAGCTTAATACCTTCGCACGTTACGTACCGGTCGCTGAAACATTTTTTCGATGACAGTACAAAAGAGGTAGGGACGTTATCTTTTCATCTGGCGCAATTTATTGTTCATAAATTCTAGTAATTGGGGTCCGTAATAAACGATGGGCCGCGCTGTCACTTAACTCGAATATATAGCTTTACGTAACGTCCTACTTACCTATTGTGCTGGCTTTATCGTACGCATTATGATAATTATAACCCGAGACTATATCACAAACTAAGTCGTAATATGCATCCTAAACATCATCTAGAAATACTTTAAGATATTTTGATTTTGTAAGTACATCATATGCACTATTATAATTATGAATAAAAAATTTTACTCTACGCTGAATTTCTTCTTTTTTTCATTTTACAATTACTACTATATGTCTTTGTAGCCAGTTCTTCCTCCTTGTTCTTCGTTTTATACATAGATGAAGTTGTTCTTATTAAAATTGTACATACAATTACACAGAAACACCTAAACTATCAATTTCAGAAATATTGTTTTTTGTTTATAATTTACTAGGTACCCGCACCGGCTTTGCACGCGTGTACATGTATTATACATATAAACCTTCCTCTTGAATCACTCTATCTATTGCTAGAAACTGCATCACAAATGTTACGATCCGTTGCGTAGTGTGAGTGATCTAAGCGAACAGACAGCGGAAGCAACTTCATTTTATATTATACTAGCTACTCACCCCGGCTTCGCCCGGATGTACATGTATTATATAAAAAACTGCTTCAAAATCCGTTGTGTAGTTTTAAAGATTTAACCATATATAGGGACGGACAGACAACGACAGCGACTTTATTTTATACTATGTAATGATAAAGATTTAAAACACTCATTCACTGTAAATACAAAAGTTTATGCAAGGATCAAATCTAGGCCCATTACATAGAGGCAGTGTAACCTCTAAACAACCAATGTCGTCAATTCCATTTACTGTTCCAGCCTATCTATTATATAACGTTTTATAAGCATTAACCACCATATAGGAGCCATAACAGGCGCCTCCATCCGTTTATACGTCTACACCATCAACAAAGCCACTTACGTGCCATTACACACCCGCTGTTATGTTTTTTGCTTCAGGGATATTGACAAAAACAAACATATTGTGGCAACTGGCGAACTGAGAACAGTGTTGCCAACTTTTAAATTTTACCACTAGATTTGGCAGATTTGGCTTCATCATAGCTAGGTGATATTTGTTTCTAGAGCATTGTGGAATTTGAGTAGAGTTGATAAAGTTTTTGGTTTTCTTATTTAATTAAACTAAATAATTACTCGATTAATTTTATATAGTAATTCTGCTATACCTGATAGAAACCATTGCTTATACTGACACATATATGGGTACAGGTATACTTACATATATATGGATAGGAACACTGATATCAGTCTCGTGGTGCCCTTAGTTATACCTCGTGCATTGTAATTCCTGAGAACTACGATGTGAAGATGACCTTCATATGTCATAATTTGACTCATCTTTAACAGGTTACAAAGAAAGCCGCTTGGCAGTAGAAAAGGTGAATCAGAGATATCCACGCAGATGACTTTGTGGAAAGTTTATCTTGGTAAAAAAGTATATTTTCATGCAAAATTGCAAATTAGCAATTCATGGTAAAATGGTATGGTCAAAGATTTGATGGTATGGCTTAAGATTTGATGAGTATCTAATGGGTTAGTTGATTTACTCAAAACAACGTTGGCAACACTGGCCGAGAGGTCGTCACAATTTGGCAGGAGGCTTGTTTTTCTTAAGGATACTAAGTGTACGGGCGGCGCTCTGTCGCCAACTAACTATTCTCATTTTCACTGTCAACAAGATGTCTACAAAGTTATTGTCCATTTGAGATGAGATAGCATTGTTTTTGGGGCTTTGTATCTGAATCTGGACCCTTTTTTATGAAACTGGAATGTCAAAACAAATGAGCATATAATGTAGAGTGCAAACCGTTATCAACATTTATTGTTACTCCAGTCAGCTCGTGACCACGGCTAGTGCAACCTAGTCGAAACGTCAAGGTAAATATATAAAATATCTTTATCCTTACTAAAATTATAAGTGCCAAAACTTTCTGTCTGTCTCTCTCGCTTTCACTCCAAAACTACTGAACCGATTTAAATGATATGTTACTACACAGACAGTTCAGGCCCTGAGAAAGGGCACCTACTTTTAATGCGTAAAAAGAGTTAAAAGGGTACATGAAAGGTTGTATGGAAGTATCGTTATTTTTAAAGTTAACTTTAACTTTTTTTTGCGGATGTTGATTAGATATGACATTTAAAATTTGTAAAATCGTCTATACCATGACAGGTTGAACTCCACGCGGTTCATTCTGGAAACCATCATGACAAATTCCTGGTGAATTCACTGGTGGATAACTGACCTGACCTCATGCTCATCTTATCATACTCCACTGGTGCCCGCGTAAACCGTTAGCGCAGGCGGGTGCACCATTCCACTATAATCAATAAAAAAACAGCCAGTCCCTACTAGTATATACTTATAACTAACAGAACCGACCACGCGTTGCTGTGGCTAACAGTTTCTTTAAATATAAAAATAATTTGCAATAAAATAATATAGCGACTATAAATTGAGATGTAAGCTATCCTATCTTTCAAGTTAGATCCAATTACACACAATGTGCAAATCAAATTTGCAATCGGTTCAGTAGTTTAGAAGTCCATTGCGGACAAACAATGTGACACGTAATTTTTATATATAATGATTATTAACAGAAGGACATATGTGTATTGTATATATATTTCTGTAATTACGTCCTGATATCACAGACCTTCGCACACTGACCTTCTAACAAAACAATATTACGTCAAAACTGACCGAGCAATTGTTTTGGTAAAGTGCACTAATTCCCCTTGGACCTATTAGCGAGGGCCAGTTGGTCGGAACGGAGACAAAGGGCCATTAGCATGAGTTACGGACCTTTGTCCGGGCCACGTAGCCCGGAATAAATAGCATCTGAATTTAAACTATTTTATTTGATAGGGTTTTCTCTGTACTTTTGGATACTACCAGGAATTGTGCCCTGTACGGTATAATTACCGTACCGTACAATTCTAATGACGTACGACTTCATTAACGTTATTACGGTTAAAATTTGGTTAAAATTAAACACATACAAATTTTTGTATGTAAATAAAATGGCTAACTAGCTTACGGCCCGCCTGATGGTAAGCGGTAAGTTGACTATATACATAAATACAGACATGACGTTATCATGTTACACCCTTTTCACTTCACATAGAAACCCAAGCTAAGAAGGACTTGTGTTATGGGTACTAGACAACTGATATAAAAACATAGATATATTATTTTGTAAATACATATATAATATACATAGAAAACACCCAGACCGATATAAACAATTATAGTCATGAATACATGTAGGGTGCGAGGAATCGAACCTGCGACCATGGGAAGTACATAAAGCAGTGTGCTAAACCCCTAAAACACCGAGGCCCTCGTCATTTTTCAATAAATTCAAATTCAAAATATCTTTATTCATGTAGGTCTATTACAGACTCTTATGATATGTCAAATCTACCATCAGTTCGGAATGATTTCGAGATGAGAACTGACAAGAAACTCAGCTCGTATTCTTTTCAAATAAATATTGTACATGTTTACAATAATACAGATTCATTTAAATTCAAATTTGGGAGATTACTTTAAAGTTTATTAGTTTAAATTTGAAAATAAAAACAGACACAAAATGTTTGCTGTCAATCAGATTAGAACTTAGACCTTATATGTTTATACTAGCTTTTGCCCGCGGCTTCGTTTGCGTTAATTTATCTTCTTAGGGGTTGAATTCATCAAAATATTTTCTTAGGGGATGCCTACGTCATAGTAGCTTTATGCATGCAAAGTCTCAGCCCGGTTTGATATTGACAAAGTTTCATATAAATTTTCATCCCCTACTTTATCCTCTTGGGGGTAGAATTAATCAAAATCCTTTCTTAGCGGATGCCTACGTCATAACATCTACCTGCATGCCAAATTTCAGCTCGATCCGTCCAGTGGTTTGGGCTGTGCGTTGATAGATCACTGTGTCAGTCACCTTTGAGTTATATATATATAGATATAAACAACTAAGCTATGATGCACAGAAATGATATTTCTATATAAAGCATCTCGTTTCCGCTACATTTAATTTCTTTCAGAGGGACTTTAAGTCGAAAGGAATTGGTAATAAAGTCCATTGTTATTTAATGGACTTAAACCATATACATATATAACTAGTTATTACCTCCGACTTTATTTTCTTTCTTGACATAAAAGTTCGTCACGCTCTCTTGACACAATCTATATTCTCGTTAAATTATGTTCAAATACATCAAATATAGGTCATGAAAAGGTAACAAACAGACATACAGAGACACGCCGTTCTATGTATAATATTTGTATTAAGAAGCGATTATTTTTTTTAATTAAAAATATAATCTCAGTACAATTCACACAGCGCCATCTAGTCCCAAGTTCAGTTAGCTAGACCTGCGTTATTGGTACTAGACAACTGTTGTAAATACATAGATATTTTTTTTGTAAATACATACATACATAAGACAATAAATACATAGAAAACATCCAGACTGTTACAACTATACTCATGAATACAAATGTTTGAACCGTGCGAGAAATCGAACCCACGACCACCGGATTTCATTCAAAATTCTATATTTAGGTAACACTGGCTTAATTTTTTTTATTTAATTCAAAAACATACTTTATTAACTTCTAAATTCTTCTTCATAATTTTTGAAGCCTCTTTTTAAACATAAAAATGCTGTGCTAGTTCCAGTAAGCTAAATACTACAAAATTTTATGACAATTAACAAAGTTTATGTATATAATCCATATTAAAATTATTACTGCACATCTGTCCATTTCAGGACTAAACGGCTGAACGTATCTCGATGAAATTTTTATTTTATTTATAACCCTTTATTGCACTTTAAAGAAAACAATATTCATAGTATACAGAAAGGTAGGCTAGGTACAAAAGGCGGTCTTATCGCTAAAGCGATTTCTTCCAGACAACCTTTGGGTAGAGGAGAAAAGACTGAAATGGCGCAATATAGAACGAATAGACATAAATAATAAATAATTTAATAAAGATGGATCGTTTGACGGACTCAATATAACATATATCGTACAAAAGTGTAATTTTATTCACGAGACAATATAACAGTATAACAAATACAATTTGAAAGCATCTCCTAAAATAATACAGAAAAATCTGTCAACTATATACAATGGTCCGCACAATATACATAACTCTCACTGTGACAGACGAACAAACAAAACAGGGCCAGCCACTGCTAATTATGATATGCATAATGAAACAGCATGGTTTTCGTATGTGTACCCTGCTTTGTTCCTACGTAATGCTGGTTTCCAAGAGTCGACATCCAGAACAAATCCTCGGGGATCAGAAGTGACATTGTTCTCATCTTACAATAACGTATTACTAGTGATGTGACACATACTGTAAATGTAAATTATCGAGTCGATAAAATTATCGGTAACATGTTACATAACTTTAATTTTTTTAAAGGTTTGGACAGTATAACAAATACAATTTAAAAGCATCTCCTAAACTAATACATAAAACTCTGTCAACTATATACAATGCTCCTCACAACACACAACTGCTCACTGTGACAAACGAACAAACAAAACAGAGCCAGCCGCTGCTAATTGTAATATGGATATTGCAATAGCAATGGTTTTCTGCCGTGTGTATTTCAGAGATTAGCCGGAACAAACAGACAGACAGATAAAAATTGTAAAAAATGTTATTTTGGTGTATGTACCGTACTTATATTCATATGCATGTAGCAAAAAACGGTTATTTCAATATTACAAACAGACACTGCAATTTTATTTATAGATTACAAAAGTTACAAGGTTCATTATTACAAGAATTTATTAGTTTTTGACCCGGGTTTGTTTGTCTTGATTGTACATGTGATAATCTAGGTAGAACAAACTAGGAAAGCTGTTATCTGTTGTCCCATATGGAAGTGTTTGATCTTCAAATTCCATAAGGACGAAATGTGTGTAAGCGAGTTTACACTTTCATTTGTATTATGTTTCTGTATGACAAATATATCTGCTCTGTATTTTTTAAATTAGTATATATATTTTTTATGTGAACGAATATATATATTGGGCTGGTAAGTATAATATCACGTAAAAAAAAATGCCGTAAGTAAAATGCCGTTGGGGCAATAAAGTCCTCGAGTGGCAACCACGGACCGGAAGACGCAACGTGGGAAGGCCTCCAGCAAGGTGGGCCGATGATCTGGTCAAAATCGCTGGAAGGCATTGTATGCGAGCAGCGCAGGACCAATCGTCGTGGAGACCTTTGGGGGAGGCCTGACGGAACTTTTTTGGCAGGTAGCTGATGTAATAAGGAGAAACTTAGGCTACTTTTATTTTAGAAATACTCTTTTATTTTCGATAAATAAAGTTAAATTCCAAGCGGCGGAAGTTGCGAGAACGGCTAGTCATTTATAAAAATAAACTAGTCGATTACATAATATATTTTATCGACAGTGTCCCAACACTACTTAAAACTACTCTTCATTACTTAGCAGAACACATTAGCAGATCGCGGGATGTCACTTCACAATCAGCTTAGCAATGTCCGGGATTCTGCCCCCGATCCCGGGGGATGAGGTCCTTTCTCGCGCACTTCACCCTCCCCCGGCCGCTAAGATGCTCCGATTTAAGTGTATTTATGCAAATTATCATTGTTATTTTAAAGTTCTGAGTGCTTTAGTAAGGCTTCTAATATATCCTACACAATTATTTTACGTCGTCGTCGTTACCAGAGAGCCTTAAGATCAAGGTTTGTAACCAGTGCGTCCTAACCGCTATGACTTAGGGTGCCGAAACGTGGACACTGAAGATACGACTGGTCTACCAACTCAAAGTCGCTCAACGAGCTATGGAGATATCTATGCTTGGAGTTTCTCTGAGGGATCAAATCCGAAACGAAGTAATTCCTCAGAGTACAAAAGTCACCGACATGGTTCAATTTCAAATTCAAATTCAAATTCAAATTCAAAAATTATTTATTCATGTAGGACATTTTAGCCGCTTATGAACGTCAAGTTTTTACATTATAATTTTTTTTCCCTACCGTCCAGTGCGGTATATAGATCCAATTGAGAAGAACTGGTAAGAAACTCAATTGAATTACTTTTTTTTTTAATCCAGTTTATTTACAACTCATAGGTATTTATATAGGTGTCTATGTCTAACATTAAAATCCCGTACATGAAAACTATTGCCATGCAAGCTCGTCATTCAAGTAATCGTTTAGTGAGTAATAGGCCTTGCTCAGAAAATATGATTCGTTTTTGCAAGTTGAAGTGGCAGTGGGCTGGTCATATCTGTCGCAGAACTCGCTGGAGTAGACGTGTTCTAGAGTGGAGACCGCGAATTGGCAAACGTAGTGTAGGACGCCCCGCAGCTAGGTGGGGCGACAACATACGTAGGGTTGCGGGTAGTAACTGGATGAGAAGGGCCGAAGATCGTGCCCAGTGGCGTGCCTTAGGAGACGCCTATGTCCAGCAGTGGACTGCAGTGGGCTGATGATGATGATGACGATGATGAATTTTACGATCTGAGACTCTTTAAGTATTATACAATAGTCTACTGAATAGATAAATAAAGAAAATATTAATAAAGAAAACAAGATTTACAAAGAAAATTCGTGAAATCGAATTTGGATCGCACCAAAAAGTTTCTAAACTTTAACTCGCCGGTGATGGAAAGCCCCTACAACAAACTCAACTTGAATGTTGCTCTTTTAAACTAATGTTGTAATTTTACATTGTTATACTGACTCGGTGGTCTAGCGGTTTTAGCACGTCGCTTTACTTCCGATGTTCACAGGTTCGATTCCTCAGACGTCGCAAATATTTGTATTCATGAGTATGATTGTGTCTGTGTGTTTGTATGTATTTACAATATATATACATATATTAGTTGTCTAGTACCCATAACGTAAGCTCTGCTTACCATGGGACTAGATGGCGCTGTATTAATTGTCCAAGGTTATTATTGTTAACTAGATACTCGCCCCGGCTTCGCACGGGTGTACATATATTATACATATAAACCTTCCTCTAGAATCACTCTATCTATTAAAAATAGAAACCGCTTCAAAATCCGCTGCGTAGTTTTAAATATTTAAGGATACTTCGCGTCCGTCCCTATGACGGACTGACAGCGACCGACTTTGTTTCATACTATGTAATGATAAGTAACCCTGAGCAAAGCCGAGTTGAGTCGCTAGTTAATTATAAAAGTTACGTCATTCAATTGCGCGTATATATATTTTAACAAAGCTCAATAGCCACCGGTGTGTCTCTAGCGAAATATGCGACGTATTTTTTCTCGCCCCTAAATTTAGAGGGTTTCCGCCCGCCGAGGTCAGCTGTGGTTTTTGTCACCCCCGGGCCTGTCCCGGGCCGATAAATAAACATGTCCCCGGGACATTATTGACGATATATGGCAGTGCTCCGGGTACAAAATGAGTTTTAATAAATTACAAACGTTTTATACATTACAAAATTTTTATTATTTAAACGAAATAAAAACTCGATTCGAATATGTTTTTATGTTATGCCATAACGAATATTTGACAGTCTCGTTGGTGTAGCGGTTTAGCGGAACGGTTTTCTTCCGATGGTCGCGGGTTCGATTCGTCGCACGGTACAAATATTTGTATTCATGAGTATGATTGTTTGTATCGATCTGGGTCTATATTAGGTATGTATTTACAAAAAGAAATGTATGTATTAATATCAGTTGTCTAGTGCCCATAACACAAACTCTGCTCAGCTTGGGACTAGATGGCGCTGTTTGATTGTCCAGGGTTATTTATTTATGTATTTATTAATACCTGGGTATACCTACTTTGGTTTATGTTATAAGTCTGACCTGGGTATACCTACGTTGGTTTATGTAATAGGTCCGACGTGGGTACACCTGTGTGGGTACGTGCTCCACTCGTCAGCTTGTGAGGACCCTAGCTTGGGGTCGGCGATGTCATCCTGTTGCCCCCACGTGTATAAACTACACTGGTTTACTCTATTTTGCACTGCATATAATATTGTATTAAAAATAATTACATAAACATGTGTTAAAATCCTTGTATGATACAAACATTTATATGATTGTTTGTATTGGACTGTTTTTTATGTATGTTTTTAAAAAAGAGATATGTATTTATGTATTTTTATCAGTTTTTTAGTATTCATATGAGAAACTCGGCTTAGTTTAGGACCAAATAGCGCTGGGTGAATTGTACTGGGTTGTACAAATACAAATACATAAAATAGGGGATGAAAGTTTGTATGAAACTATTACGGCTGGCAACGGCAGTGAAGTAGGGTAATATAAGTAAAATTGCTTACCAAACTTATAGATGTATTTAGTGGTAGCGTATATGACACAATGTAGCAAAACAATATAATAAAAAATATATGTCAAAAATTTTATAAAAAAAAAATATGGTTTAAAAATAGAAATATCTATAAAAAGAGGTCTGTCGCCAATAGATACTTTGTCAATTTTAAACCGTTTGGGCTGAGACTTTGCATGCACAAAGCTACTATGACGTAGGCATCCCCTAAGAAAGCATTTTGATAAATTCCACCCCTAAGGAGATAATTTAACGCGAGCGAAACTGCGGTCAAAAGCTTGTATTATAAGGAGTAACTTCAAAAATTAAAATGAAAGATACAAAGTCGCTGTTAGTAGGTAATTATATCTAAATACTAATTGAAATAAAAGGTAAAAATATAAAAATTCAGTTGCAACATGTAGAGACGTACTATATATATGCAGGTGAATATAAGCTAGTAAAAACGTAAGTACCTACTTACCTAACATGCTAATCACTAGTTTATAATCTTATTTTCATATTTGGCATAACCACCACGAAAATAGCCGCAAACCTAGTTAGCATACGAACCAAAATAAAATGCAAATTTACCATCTATTTTACATATAATTAGACGTAAAGCGAAAACAGACTGTTTGTTTGTTAACACGTAGAAACGACTGATGGATTATATATATAATAATAATAATAAGAGAGATCTCGACCTGGCTCACGAGGTGACCGAAATGTGGGGGGTGATGTCCACCGAAATCATTCCAATCGTTATGTCGGTGAACGGTCTTATCCCAGCCAGTCTAGAACAACATCTCAGACGGTTGGGATTCCGGGGCGGCTCACTCCCGGGAAAGATGCAGAAAGCGGTGCTCTTAGATTCTGCCCGCATTGTACGCCGGTTTCTCTCCCTGGGGCGCTGAACCCCGGCCGACTGTGCTTCTGCCGGGGGTATGTTGCCATCTCCTCTCCTTAAGAGGGGAGATGAGAATTTTTGGATAAAAATAATAATAATAATAATGTCTCAGGACAATTGACACAGCGCCATCTAGTCCCAAGCTAAACAAAGCTTGTGTTATGGGTACTAGACTGATATAAATACATGGATACATTTTTCTTTTTTAAATAAATACATATTATACATAGAAAACACCCAGACCGATACAAACAATCATAGTCGTGAATACAAATGTTTGTACCGTGCGAGGAATCGAACCCACGACCATCGGATAGTAAAGCGGTGTGCTAAACCACTAGACCACCGAGGCTTTATATATATATATATATAAATAGATATATATATATATCGTATATTTGATTGTTACTAATCACACAAAATTACATGTTCATGTAATATGTATCTATATACAGACTATAAAAAGCTGACACAAATACCCTCTGAATCTGCAGAACGCTAATATTTTTTAAATAATAATATTTATTTCAAGAAAGTTTATTTATTCATATTTATTACTAGTATTTACATAACCTAATTGTACAACTAAGAACCTAAAATTAAAAAGCTTAAAAAAAAATAATATGAGGAATAAAATATATTATTAAAAGGGATCCCTTTAGGCAACGTTCCGAAGATACTGGCAGCGTTCCCTCTTTGAGTAGCTAGACTACTTCTTTGTCCAAGGTAGCTGCCAGCTCTTCGGTCTCAAGAAAAGACATTTCACATGAGCCAACTTTAGAAATTTAGATCTTAACTTAACCTAACCTATGACAGTTAAACAAAGTGGTCAGTTGTGTTTATTTACGACGGTCGCTGCACTAAGCGTAGCTTGTATCGCAGGGCCACACTATGTTTTACCTATTTAGTATATATTTTTGGGTAGTCGGTTCAAATACAGTACCTATATAAAAAAAATTACATGTTAATTTAAGTGAGTCAGCTAGTGTTGTTATATTATTACGTACAGTACAGAGTCTTCGTTTATATAACAATAATAATAATATATATTGATATTGTGATATTCACTCGTAATGACAATTGAACACTCCATCAAAGGGAGATATATAATATATATATAAAAACAATAATAATAATGATAAAAAAAACAAACAAAAGCTAAGAGAACATAGAAAAAAAAATTCTTTATTGGAACTAAAAAATATAATATTTTACAAAGTAGGGTAGTGTAACGATAACAGCATATTAGTAGATAATACTGTATCGCGGCCGTCAACATGAACTATCTATGTAATATGCTATTTCCGAAGAATTCATGAAATAATAAAAAAATGTATATTTAATGAAGAGAAACTTATATTAAAAATTGTCCGCTTGAAATTTTGCAACATTACTTCATTTTTCTTATTTTATTAAAAAAAAATCTTAAATAAATAGCCTATGTTATTCCTTCTTACATTAGGTACCTGCCAAAAAAATTGCCGTCAAAACTGGTCCATCAATTTCAGAGATACGGAACAAACAAACAGACACTCCAATTCTATTTATATGTATAGATATCAACTTTTACTCAGCCGAAATAAATGTTATTTACTTCTGAATATAAAACCTAATAAACAAGTACATTTTCGATTTCATACAGTTACGTATTAATTTAATTCTTAAATTTATTCCAATTTTAACAACAAAGACTGGGACAAATATAGCAGCCGGACTAAAGTGGAGCAAACCGTTTCGCTTAGCAACAGGCCCCATTTCTAGTTTCAATACAATCCATCCATTGAAATCTCGCTGCATTATAAAAGCAATTTTACGATCAGGTGCAAACGTTCTAATTTTCTCTGCAGAGAAACCTGTTAATGTAACATTCAAATTTCAACCTTATTCTAATAGTGTTTAAGTTGAATTTTGGTTAACGTTATTTTTGTATGCAGTTAATCGATAACAGAACTATTTTGTATAGGAGGATGGTCTCTATACCATTGAGAATAAAGTGAATAATCGTTTGATGCAATTTTCAAGTGCATATAACGAACAGGTTAGAAGTTTGAAACGAAGACTAGAGGCTTCAAAAAAGTGATTTATATTTGTTTTTGCGACCGACTTGTAAAAAAGCGGGTTAAGTGTTTAAACGTGTATTGGTAAACACGTGTAACGTGAGTTGTCCTTGGTTTTTGTGCTTCCTTTGTTGGGGATGATGTAATTGAATATTGGGGCACCAGCTGAACTCGTGTTTATATTGTTCTTATCGACCGACCTTGGAAGGGCGAGGCGTATGCGTAATGCTCTTAGGTTTGAATCTCGCTTGGTTAATTTAGGTAACGTTCTCATTAGACAGTATAAAACAAAGTCGCTGTCGCTGTCTGTCCCTATGTATGCTTAAATCTTTAAAACTACGCAACGGATATTGAATTTTTTTTTTTCTAATAGTTAGAGTGATTCTAGAGGAAGGTTTGTATGTATAATACATGTACACCCGGGCGAAGCCGGGGCGGGTAGTTAGTTATATATAAAATTCAGTTATTAAACTTAAGGTATCGTATGCATGAAATTTTATTCACGCTTTCTTCGAGGTATTAGAATGGACATAGAATACTTTTTATTTGAAAAAAAACATTTTTTTTATAAAAAATAAAAAAATCACCATTTTACGACTTCAGCGCCATCTAGTAGCCAGTAATGAAGTTATAAATCTATACATATAAATAAAATTGGAGTATCTGTCTGTAATAACTAATATTGAAATGACCGTTTTTTACTACATACATATGAATAAAAATACGTAAGTACATATACCAAAATATTTTTTTTTACAATTTTCGTCTGTCTGTCTGTCGGTCTGTTTGTTCCGGCTAATCTCTGAAATGACTGGACCGATTTTGACGGGACTCTTATTGGCAGGTAGCTAATGTAATAAGGAGTAACTTAGACTACATTACATATAGTTCAATTCCACGCTGAATTTATTGGTAGAATCAAAATATGACTATTCAAAAGTGCTTGTAATGAGTTTATTTGAATAAAGATTATTTCTATAACTTACTATTCTATAAGCTGACGAAGTCGCGTGTACAGCTAATCGTAAATAATTTTTTTATCTATCTATCTATATAAAAGACTTCTATATACGTTTGTAGGACGCACATGTAAATATTGTTTATGAAATCATTAGATAATACGGTCAGAGTACAGAGTGGTGATAAACTATCGATTGCAGACGATTTTGATGTAATTATCGGCGAGTGATTTATTATTTAATCGATATTACTTCATTGATACACATCGAATAATAACTGGTTATCTATATAATAATATCTCAGGACAATCCACACAGCGCCATCTAGTCCCAAGCTAAGCAGAGCTTGTGTTATGGGTACTAGACAACTGATATAAATACAAACCGATACAAACATTTGTATTCATGAGTATGATTGTTTGTATCGGTCTTGGTGTTTTCGATACATTTTTTTTTGTAAATAAATACATATTATACATAGAAATGTTTGTACCGTGCGAGGAATCGAACCCACGACCATCGGATAGTAAAGCGGTGTGCTAAACCACTAGACTACCGAGGCTGTCAAAATATTGATGCTCCCTATAGCCTAGCGGTTGAGCACATCGCCTTTGATTATCACTGGTTCGATTCTACTATAATTTGTGTTCATGAATATGATTGTTTGTATTGATCTGGATGTTTTCTATGTATGCTATGTAAGTATTTACATCAGTTGTACCTATAACTCAAATTATGCTTCTGTCTCAATTTCTGCTTCTGCTTCTGAGGAATCCAACCCGCGACTACCAGTAGTAAAGCAGCTAAACCACTGGACCATCGAGGCCGTCGACAATTTCACTACTTACTTTTATTTGACAATTTTAGAAAAATAAAGTTAAATTCTACGTGGACGAAGTCGCAGAAACAGCTAGTAAACGAATAATGTAGAAAAAAAAATACACCTCGATTTCTTCCACTCGCCAATGTTGTAATTGAATTACAATCTTAACTTGTTGACACTAGGTGGAGTTTAGATCGAAGGCGTGACAAAGGAATAATGTCCCTCAAAGTGTGTGCTCGACCGAAAATACTCGAAGTTGGAAAAGGTGGTCTCACGGAAAATCAAAGGGGCACTTGTATGGCGAGGCCCTCAGTCCTCGAGCAAGGATAGTACCCAGGAACTCGACTTGAGATGCAAACGCTGACGAATAAAAGTGTTATAAGAGGTACTTTTGTTTTTTATAACCCCCTCCGATCGATCCCCGCCCAATTCTAACGGGGATCGATATTACGTCGGCCTGAGCCGAGGTCCGAAAAACTTAAAATGCTTAGCGCTGACAATATTATCTGATTACATTACTAACGAGTACGTAGCGATTTGTATGTTGATTATCGCATGCCTCTTACTTGCTATACTGTAATTATTTATATAAAAAAAACATCTATTCAATAGAGCAACACACAAGTTTCTTGCTCCTTCTTCTTGTAATGAATCTGCATTCCGAATGAGTAAAATCAAAATATGACTATTCAAAAGTGCTTGTGATGAGTTTATTTGAATAAAGATTATTCTATTTCTATTTCTTTTCAACTGAAGTCAGAAAAATTAAAACTAATAAAATGTTCTGTATAAATTAATAATTCAAATTCAAAATATCTTTATTCATGTAGGTCTATTACAGACTCTTATGATATGTCAAATCTACCGTGAGTTCGGAATGATTCCGAGATGAGAAGAACTGACGAGAAACTCAGCTCGTATTCTTTTCAAATAAATTTTGTACATGTTTACAATAATACATACAGATTCATTTAAATTCAAATTTGGGAGAATAGAGTGAACAGCATATGCTATTGCAAAAGCAAAAAGTCTAATCAGTGTTCCCAACCCGAACAGAGTTATATTTAGTATATTTAGTACATACTGACATGGGAAATAATAGTATATATACTAATATTTCCCATGTCAGTTTGTATCTTATATATAAAATTCTCGTGTCACAGTTTTCGTTCCCATACTCCTCCGAAACGGCTTGACCGATTCTCATGAAATTTTGTGAGCGTATTGAGTAGGTCTGAGAATCGGCCAACATCTATTTTTCATCCCCCTAATTGTTAGGGGTAGTCCACCCCTAATTTTTTTTTTATTTTAAGGTAAAACAACGTTTGCCGGGACAGCTAGTGTCCTATAAATTTATACCTTTTTGATTTAATATTAATTTTGCAAAGCATTGTAAACTAGTATAGTTTAGTTGGTTACAATTTTATAACTTGTATTGATTTCTATTTAGGTGACTTATCTGAACCGCATGGGGTACACGCTCCGACGTCACGTTTCTATACAATACTCAAAGTTTCACGATGTAATCCACTTCTAAAAAGAACAAAGAACCAACTCAGTAACTGGTATATTTCCACGCGCAGACAAGGATGGAAGATGCTGTCGTCTCG
The DNA here is from genome assembly GCF_030625045.1 of Achroia grisella. Classification (NCBI taxonomy): domain Eukaryota; kingdom Metazoa; phylum Arthropoda; class Insecta; order Lepidoptera; family Pyralidae; genus Achroia; species Achroia grisella. The sequence continues at coordinate 6,113,163 of NW_026713022.1, forward strand.
CTCTGTTAAAAAGGGGCTAAATTATGACGTAATGATAAGCAACCCTGAGTGCAACGATGCAGTTTCAGTTACCTCTTATTACGATGGTCATAAAGGTGATGTTGGTGTGTTGCAAGATGGTGAAATTGATGGGCAAATTGTAGGATTATAGTTCAAGGGCTCAATATTTTGTGGGGAGAATTTTTGGGGATATTGAATTTAGATTGAATTGTTAAATATTGGAATAAATAATTTTTATTTTCGAACCTCATAGTAGGCCTATTAATATAGTTGATCGGGTCTTGACACGAATAATTTAATCTATACATATAAACTACCTGTCCCGGCAAACGTTGTTTTGCCTTAAAATTAAAATAAAAATTTAGGGGTTGACTACCCTTAACATTTAGGGGGATGAAAAATAGATGTTAGCCGATTCTCAGACTTACTCAATACGCTCACAAAATTTCATGAGAATCGGTCAAGCCGTTACGGAGGAGTATGCGAACGAAAACTGTGACACGAGAATTTTATATATATATATATATATAAGATAAAATTGGACTGTCTTTGTAATATTGAAATAGCCGTTTTTTACTACACGCATATGAATATAAATATATACATACACTAAAATAGCATTTTTTACAGTTTTTGTCGGTCAGTTTGTTTGTTGCGGCTAATCTCGAATGGGTGGATCGATTTTGACGGGACTTTTATTGGCAGGTAGCTGATGTGATAAGGAGTAACTTAGGCTACTTTTATTCTAGAAAATTAAAGTTATATTCCACGCGGACGATGTCGGTACAGCTAGTAGATAAGTAAAAGTAAAATATAAACAATATTATGATAATAATGATAATAATCTCAGGACAATTCACACCGCGCCATCTAGACCCAAGTTAAGCTAGCTAAAGCTTGTGTTATGGGTCCTAGACAACTGATACAAATACATAGATAATTTTATTTTTCGTAAATACGTACATATTATACATAGAAAATACCCAGACCGATACAAACAATCATACTCATGAATACAAATGTTTGTGCCGTGCGAGGAATCGAACCCGCGACCATCGGTCGTAAAGCGGTGTGCTAGACCGCTAGACCACCGAGGTCGTATTATGTCCAATAACAAATACTTATTGATTTATTATTTAACAACAAGTCATAAAATTTACACAAGTCAGATCAGATCAAAATCTGTACCGTAAATTGTAAACGGATGTTGATTTATCGATTGCCAATTAACTCTGTTTACAGTCGCCAAATAATGTGATATATGGACAAACAACTCGAACAAAATCGACGGGGTCGATGGTCCAGCGGTTTAGCACTCCGCTTTACTTCCGATGGTCGCGGGTTCGATTCCTCGCACGGCACAAACATTTGTATTCATGAGTATGTTTGTATCAGTCTGAATATTTTCATATGTATGTATTTAAAAAAAAATATCTATGTATTCAGTCTGGGTGATTTCTATCTATACATCTATACATGTAAATGAAATAGGAATGTCTGTTTGTAATATTGAAATAACAGTTTTTTACTACTTGCATATGAATATAAATACAGTACATATACCAAAATAACATTTTTTGCAAATTTTTGTCTGTCTGTCTGTTTATTCCGGCTAATCTCTGAAATGGCCGGACCGATTTTGACGGGACTTTTACTGGCAGGTAGCTGATGTAATAAGGAGTAACTTAGGCTATTTTTATTTTAGAAAAATAAAGATAATATTTTTGTTAATTCCTATCTTTCAAGTTAGATCAAATCGCACACAATGTGCAAATCAAAATTTGCAATCGGTTCAGAAGTTAAGAGTCCATCGCGGACAAACAACGTGTATAATTTTATATATATACTAGCTGTTCCCGCGACTTCGTCCGCGAGGAATTTAACTTTATTTTTCTAAAATAAAAGAACAGTTTCTAAAATAAAAGTAGACTAAGTTAATCCTTATTACATCAGCTGCCAAAAAAAGACCCGTCAAAATCGGTCCAGCCTGACAAACAGAAACAGACAGAGAAACAAACATTATATAAAATGTTATTTTGGTGTATGTACCGTATAAATATTCATATGCATGTAGTAAAAAACGGTTATTTCAATATTACAAACAGGCACTCCAATTTTATATATATGTAAACACTGTCTCCTAGTCAACACACACACTATCAACAACAACCTAACCCTTTACTATTGCGTAGAATTAGTAAATTTATTTTATTTACGACCAGGCGGCTCAGTCCCGGCCGAGCCCATGGCGTGGGTTGAATACACCGTAAAACTTTATGGGGCCCAGTCGAAGAGATAAGGAGATAACAGAGGCTGCGCTTTCGTCTTTTTTCAATGCATCTCTCGTATTTTATTTGGGGAATAAATTGAGTGGGCGGATGGTAATAGCTTTTAGGACGTATGGTGATGTTAATGAGACGAGTTCTTCTAATGTCTGGACGATGGCAGAACCGTCTCTAATGATTATTATGGGCAATAATACATTTGGTGATATTTGTTTATTCATATAATAGAGACCCTATAAGTTCTCTGTAAGGAAAATACGAATTATTAAAATCATCATCATCTTCTTTCTCTTAATTCATCTTCTGTCTCTATTTTGTTTGCTCCGATGCACATCCAAAGTTTGCAAAAAAATTGGCTTTAAGGCCAAATTTTTTTATAAACTTGAAAGTTTGTATGTATGAAAATTCATCAATTTTTAAGCTTATACATGAAACTTTCTTCTTTAATTAAAACTGATATCAAAGTCACTATTACACACGAACGAAGTCGCGGGCACAGCTAGTAATAGAATAAACGTAACTACATATCAGAAAAAAAATTAAAGAGTACCATAGTTTTTTAGTATTACCACAGATAATATATACATCATCATCATCATCTCAGCCCGGAAGACGTCCACTGCTGGACATAGGCCTCCCCCAAAGATCTCCACGACGATCGGTCCTGCGCTGCTCGCATCCAATGCCTTCCAGCGATCTTGACCGACGATCTGGTCAAGATTAAGGCATTGAAACATATTACATAGTCTAAATATATATAACTCAAAGGTGACTGACATAGTGATCTATCAACGCACACCCCAAACCACTGGACGGATAGGGCTGAAATTTGGCATGCAGATAGATGTTATACGTCGTATCCGCTAAGAAAAGATTTTGATTAATTCTACCCCCAAGGAGATAAAATAGGGGATGAAAGTTTGTATAAAACTTTGTCAATTTTAAACCGATCGGGCTGAGACTTTGCATGCATAAAGCTACTATGACGCAGCCATCCCCTAAGAAAGGATTTTGAGAAATTCCAGCCATAAGGGGATAAATTGACGCGAGCGAATCCGCGGGCAAAAGCTAGTATTTAATAAAAGTGACACTACAAATCAACAAAAATAAACTAGTATAAAATTTTATAGTATTAATATATAGTAACGTATAAGTAACAACTACTTTTATTTTATTTTAAGTAGTTTAATGACATAATTCATCATATTATTTACAGTTTATTCATACTTTATATATTTTGATTAAGAGCTCGATGTTTAATATATATGTAATTTTTTTTTAGTAATAAGTGTAGTATAAGTTAGGAGCCAACAGAATATCAGCGCTGCAGAGTTATCTGTAGCATTACGCTGAGTTGGCTACCTTTTCACTTTTGCGGCACATAAAGTCACCTACATTTCTTTTATCAATTCGTGTTTTTTCTGTATCTCATTATGTTATGTGTCTGTAATTGTGAATGAAGAATTGATCTATCTATTTAAGATCTTCCTTACGCTCTACATATGAATGTACTCTACCCACTGGCATACTTTAAATTCAAACAAAAAAAAGACATATTCTAAACCCGGGGACTACGCCCCCGACCTGCCCTGAGCCCAAACCTGTCTTCACTGACAGGTACCTTCTACCTGACACGGAGCACGGCCTGGTCATATGTTTTGTATAACAAAAGTAATAAAAAAACCGTATCTCTTTAATGATAACACAATTTTAGTAACACTTTCGCCTGTTCAATAAATGTAGTCAGAAATCTTATTGACGGCCTCTGTGGCGGTTTAACACCGACTTACATCCGATGGTCGCGGGTTCGTTTCCTCGCACAGCACAATTTGTATTCATATCGGTTTTGGTGTTTTCTATGTATAATATGTATGTATTTATGAAAAAAATAAATATCTATGTATATGTATCAGTTATCTAGTGCCCATAACACAAGCTTTAGCTAGCTTAACTTGGAACTAGATGGCGCTGTGTGAATTGTCCTGAGATTATTATTGTAATGAAAATCTTATTTTCTAAACGCATGTTTATTTTAGACTAACTGTGCCTGCGACTTCGCTCGCGTGATATAGTGACCTCGGATAGCATAAAATATAATATAATTGTATACTATATACTATTACTATATATAACCCAAAAAAAAATTGGTGTACAACCACATAGGATGTCTAGTGGCGCATCCTCTTCAGTTTGGTAAAATCTGCAGATTTTTGTTGTGCATCGGTTTGTGGCTTACTAAAACTTATTAATACTAACTGTTCCCGTGACTTCATTCACTTCGAATTTAACTGTATATTTCTAAAGTAAAAGTAGCCTAAGTTACTCCTTATTACATCAGCTACCTGCCAAAAAAGTCCCGTCAAAATCGGTCCAGCCATTTCATAGATTAGCCGGAACAAACAGACAAAACTTGTTAAAAATGTTATTTTGGTGTATGTACCGTATTTATATTCATAAGCATGTAGTAAAAACCGATTATTCAATATTACAAACAGACACTCCGATTTTATTTATATGTATAGATTAATATTATATACAGATCACAAAGCAAACTGCTTATGAAATATCAAATCGCTGTTGCAAAGTCTACTAGTTAAATACTTCAATAAGGCGTAATAAGTATTAATAACAATAAGGCATAACAATAACAAGGCATAACAATAACAAGGCATAATGAAATCTATTTGTAACAGTAATTATGCATACATCACCAACCTTTGGTGTTACGGACAACTTTCGCGGTGTATCAAGCCGCGGCGGTCGTACTCGCTCGGCTCTGTTCGGGAAAGATCGGAACAGCTGACGAGCGGCTGTTGCTATGTACGCTTACTATGACAACAAGCGGACAATAAACTATCAAAACATTGCTATTAAGTATACAAGTGAATGGAATATAATCTTTTATTAAGACTTTAATTTAGTCGTTTTCTTAATGTTACAGTTGAATTTACAAGGAATTTCAATTTCATAATATATCTGCTTTAAATAGGATTTAGTTAGTCAGAATTAACGCCTACATACGATTTGATATTTACAATAATATTGGAATAACAAATTTGCTGTAAATGACAGAGTAAATGGAAATATATGTGCAAACAGAACAAAGAACTGTGTAAACGAAATGTAAACGTCCGTAATACGCGCTTGTGAACGCTCTCTAACCGAGCCTACGTGACCGAGCCGATGTACCGCCGCACACAACAGCAGATCACCGCACACCGATACTCACATACACGCACACTCGCGCACGCGCTGTTAACTCATCCTGTAACTGCGAAATGGCTTAACCGCCATCGACCTTCACAAAGAAAACTACACATCCGTCGTCCTTATTGCTATTGCAGTAAGATTGAAGATAATTTAATAATTTGAAAGGTGCATACGATTTGTTAGTTCCCGCGTAGGTAATAGCCCCGTTGCGCTAGAGAGTGCATTTATGGTGACTGACGCTTGTTGCCAACCTTTTTGTATTAGTTTTTTTTGTTGTTGTAAGAATATAACTGTGTTGGAATTAATAAGGGGTTTGTTTGATTGTGTGTGTTGCAATTACAGTTCATATGTAACAGACCTCCCAGGGACGGTGACAATGTTGGATGACTATTTTTAGACGCACTGTACAGATATATAAGTTTACGATTTAATTTTATCCGCTCTATAATGAAATTTTGCGGGATATCTCTGTATAATGTGCATTTAGATTTTACACCGAGTGTGACTGGAAATCAACGACTATTTTATTGAATGTCAGAATGGTAGGCATATGTGTATATTCCCCAAAAGGGTTGAAAGTAACAAGGACTAGTCAAAGGTGACATATAAAAAACAGATATAAAAAAACGGTTTATAAGAAGAATGGTAGGCAAGCTGCCAGCAACACCAAGCATGGATGTAGTTAATCAGGCTGAATAGGTATTTTTAAACTTCTATCTTATGTAATTAATATTACGATGAGGAAAGTATTGAGTGGCTAGTAATACTATCAAATCCAGGTCTGGGTTGTCTTCCTGGAAACTATGTTTGATTTCATCATGATATAAGAAACCTAGAAGGCATTGGATGTGAGCAGCCCAGGACCGATCGTCGTGGAGATCTTTGGGAGCAGTCTATATCTATGTCCAGCAGTGGACGTCTTCCGGGCTGCGATGATGATAAGAAACCTGACTCCATTTCCATCATTTCACTGCTACCAATCAAAACAATTACTACGGATGGATATATATTTCCCACTATATCTGTTGTCTTCATAATAACAATTTTAAATACTTTAATAGGTATTGAGATGCGTTTGATTTATCTTATAAATAAGACAGTTTGGATATTTATCATTCAATAACTCAAGGATTGAATAGAACATGTATCTCGGATTATAACAAAGTTTTAAGGTATTATTTAATTATTATACTATTTCACGTAGGTACGCAAAGTCGTGAGTACTAACTAATATGGGATGATGTAATAGTATTACAGGAATTAAAAGTGATTGAAGACTGTGTTATACCTTCAAAATATAATCTGAAAACGAGACCTTAATAATGTGACGATGTTATTTACAATTCAGATTCTTCCGATCGATTCCCCGTCCAATTCAAACGGGGACCGATGTTACGACGGCCTGAGCCGAGGTTCGAACCCCTAGCGGTGCCCTCAGACTAAAGTCGTATCCGTCAGGCGGCAGTTGGCCTTCAGCCGCTCCATAGGTCCTTCCGCGGATTTAGATTCTTCCTGATCGCGACTGGAATAGGATTCGATCGGATTCGATGTCATAATGTTACGGATAATATGACACACATGTTTTTCTTTAGCTACTTTCCCCGGCTTCGCCCGGGTACATGTATTATATATATAAACCTACCTCTTGAATCACTCTATATATTTAAAAAAACACTTCAAAATCCATTGCGTAGTTTTAAAGGTTTAAGCATACATAGGGACAGACAGCGACTACGACTTCATTTTATACTATGTTGGATACGATGTTTGGTACCAATCCAAACATTTCATCTTGAAAGGCAATACGTATAAGATTAAAAGAAGATTGTATTTTAAAAATGAATTCAATTTGAAATAAAATAAATTTCATAATCACTTATCCGTGATCAATAGTAGTTCTTATTTTATGAGGCGAAACTAGAGCTCAGTCAACGGTGACACTTAAGTAGATAGTTATAATAAATAATCACACATGTTTTGCATGTCTGTACGTACTCACGTAACAGAATACAGATAAATAATAATTGTTAATTGAATAAATATCATTTCTTACAATAATGATGGAATTCTTCAATATCGTAATATTATAAACGCGAAAGTTTGTGAGTATGGATGGATGTTTGTTACTTTTTCACGCAAAAACTACTGAACGGATTTTGATAAAACTTTACAGTGATACTTATACACCAGAATAACAAATAGGCTATAAATTTCATATAGGTGAAACCGCGGGCTCAGCTACTTGTTAATAATTAATAATTCTTTTGCTTTTGAACTTCTCCTGCCAGAACTGAGACATGGTAGTCGAATACTAGTTATTATGCGCTACAGGAATTTTTCAAGGAAAAAAGTTAGTTGTGTTTGTTTTATTTTAGTGATGATTTTTTATTTTTTTTATTTTTATTTTTTATACTAATCAACGATACATATATATAATGTAAAAATTTAATTATGTAGTTTATATAAGATTTATTAATGTGATTGCTGTGCCCTTTCAGGGTTCATGTTTGATTCTATACTTTTAGTAAATTAAGACCAATTTTGTTACAACATGTAATAGCAATAAATAAATGAATACCTTCGACTAATCCTTCGGGGATAAAGTTGTGAGCATTTATTATAACGTTAAGCATAAACTTTGAATATTCACGCCCATCTCAAATGGCTGTGTAAATATTAAATTTTGCCTGGAGACAGTGTTCTATTAAAAACAAAGGTGAAAGTTCTAACAAGGCCGTCCTAGTAAAAGGTTGCCGATCTCTGACGACTCGTCCGAGAACCGGCGCTTAGTAACAGGCGAATGAAAGCATCATATCAGCTTCAAGGAACTTAAAGCTTTATGTTATGCCAGTTAAAGTTCAATTTCATGTAACAGGAAGTTGTTATTGATCGGAGCTTTACGCGAAAAAGTTTTGTACTTATCGCCTACAAACGATACATGTACTATTTTATTAATTGGCTTAAATGACACGGTTATTGAATATTACATCCTAATGCCGAGCAATTAGAGTCGAGGGTTGTATGAGTTGGGTATATTTTTTTTGTCTGTTATTTAATAAAGGATCCTCTTTTAAAGGGAACAGAACAAAGGATTATTAAGAAACTTTTGTAAGGATATGAATTTATGTTCAGGTGAGCGATTAATTACAAATTAATAATGGCTGTAGGCGGAGTTTCGAACGAAAATAAGTTTTTTTATGGTTTGAAAATAACACGTTCGGAAAATGGGACAGAATTTAATATTTATTTTTTTCTATTTTTTTTTTTTTTTTTATATTTAAATACATTTTTCCACAGACATATTCGTCCGTGTCTTTTTTAATTTACTTTAATATTATAATATTTATTTAATTTCCATTTTTGTACAACTCCAGCCGAGATGTTACAATTTGCCTAACAGTGACACCGAGGCAGACCTTATCCGTCTGGCCCAGAACCACCGCTGGCCGGCCGGGTGAGTTGACAACATGCAGTGTCACCCATCTTTATTTGGAGGATTAGATTTATCAATATGCATATACAATTATATAAATCTTACACTACTACTAATTTCACAGTTTTCATTACATTGTGCAATGTAAGAATTCATAATGTAACAATACACATTATGAATTCTTACACTGCATATACAATTATATGAATTCTTATTTTTTTCTATTACTATTACAAGTAGGTAAGTTCTTAAGCTTGTACTCAAAAAATAGGTAATATAGCTTACTAGCTGTACCCGTGACTTCTCGCGGTTTCTGTTCGCAGTCATCTCGTTATTTACTCCCTTTCTTATCATACCATCTTTCACACAGTCCTTCCATCTCTTTCTCTGCCGTTATGACCATCCACAATCATATGTCACTACATAGTTCATTTAATGTTAGACATAGACACCTATATAAATATACTTTGTAAATAAACTGGCTTTTAAAAAAAGTAATTCAATTGAGTTTCTTGCCAGTTCTTCTCAATTGGATCTATATACCGAACTGGACGGTAGGGAAAAAATTTAAATTATAATGTTTTTTTACATTATAATTTAAATTTTTTGACGTTCATAAGCGGCTAAAATGTCCTATATGAATAAATGATTTTTTTAATGTGAATTTGAATAGTATAAAACAAAGTCGCTGTCTCTGTCTGTCCGTCCCTATGTATGCTTAAATCTTTATAACTACGCAACGGATTTTGAAGCGGTTTTTTTGATAGATAGAATGATTCAAGAGGGTTTATATATATAGTACATGTACACACGTGCTAAGCCGGGGTGGGTGGCTAGTATTAAATATATAATTTTTTTTAATTACTCATATAAAAACGCTACTTAGTCACTTCAATATGTTCATAAGTTATATAGATCTATACATAAGTAAATAAGCACTTACTTAAATGTGCACACAATTTTTAGTGCTTTACAATTTTTTTTCACAAAATTTATTTGTTTAGTTCGTTATTTGTTATCTATACATACATATAAATAAAATTGGAGTGTCTGTTTGTAATATTGAAGTAACCGTTTTTTACTGCATGTATATGAATATAAATACGGTGCATACACCAAAATAATTTTTTTTTACAATTTTTGTCTGTCTGACTGTTTGTTCCGGCTAATCTCTCAAATGGCTGGACCGATTTTGACGGGACTTTTTTTGCAGGTAGCTGATGTAATAAGGACTAACTTAGGCTACTTTTATTTTAGAAAAGTAAAGTTATTCCACGCGGACAAAGTCGCGTGTACATCTAGTGGGAAATAAGTACAAAAAAACAGAGTGTGGGCAGGCAACCATAGGTAATTCGGTATTTATGTTCGCGACGCGTGCGTGGGGAGTGGGGAGCCGGGGATGGGGTTCGGTTCCCGGTCTCACATTACAACTATTGAATTATGTATTTTATTCGAACGGTTTGCATCGTGATTGATCGGCCATTAGATTTATCTGAGATTCTTATTTAAATGGATTATATCTTAAATTGTTCTCTAATTTTATTTTATATACTACTAGCTACTCGCTCTGGCTTCGCCCGGGTGTACATGTATTACATATAAACAAACCTTCCTCTCAAATCACTGTAACTATTAAAAAAACCGCTTCAAAATCCGTGCGATTTAGATTTAAGCATACATAGAGACGGTCAGACAGCGACAGCGAATTTATTTATACTAGCTATCCACCCCGGCTTCGCACGGGGGTACATGTATTATACATATAAACCTTCCTCTAGAATCACTCTATCTATTAAAAGAACCGCTTCAAAATCCTTTGCGTAGTTTTAAAGATTTAAGCATAAATATGGACAGACAGCATCAGAAAATTTTATTTCATACTATGTAATGATGATAATGATTGTATTTATTTTGTGTTTTGTATATATTTGAAAATTAATTATAAAAACACAAGAATTTTTAATTTAATAAAGCAGGAGGTTACTTAAAATCAGGACGTCCTAGGTTACAATAAAATCTAGGACATGTCCTAGGAATACAGGACGATTGGAAACTCTAAGTTAAATAAAAGTTTCTCCCAAATTCGAATTTAAAAATGAATCTGTATTATTGTAAACATGTACAACATCTTTTGAAAAGAATACGAGCTGAGTTTCTCGTCAGTTCTCATCTCGAAATCATTACGAACTGACGGTAGATTTGACATATCATAAGTCCGTAATAGACCTACATGAATAAAGATATTTTGAATTAGAATTTTAGTTTATTTGCGTAACCATCTAACAAAACCCGTTTCAGTGAACGGCCTATGAGATTTAGGGGCCAAGGTCTTATCTAGGAACATTAGTGGGTACCAGCCCTTCGTGTAGGTAGCCGTGTGTGGAGATAAAATGGACAGGTAGTTATAAATAGACCTAGTGAGGGGATAGTGCAGTCCCGTGGGACATTTACCAGTTTTTTTGTATATTTGAATTCCAATATAGAATTTTTTTAGAGGATGATAATGGAATGGTGCAACCGCCTGCGCTAACGGTTTACGCTGGCGGGGCACCAGTGGAGGATGATAAGACGAGTATGAGGAGTATGTCAGGTCAGTTAGCCCATCGTGACAAATTCACCGGGAATTTATCACGATGGCTTCCAAGGGGAACCGCGTGGAGGTCAATCTGACATGGTACATTGCTAGCAATAAGATCATCAGTCCACATTACTTACAATCCCTTTTCCCCTATTTATTATGGTTTTTTTTAGAGGATGATAATGGAATGGTGCACCCGCCTGCGCTAACGGTTTACGCTGGCGGGGCACCAGTGGAGGATGATAGGATGAGCATGAGGTCAGATGAGTTAGCCCAACGTGACAAACTCACCGAGAATTTATCACGATGGCTTCCAGGGGGAACCGCGTGGGGGTCGTCCTGACATGGTACATTGCTAGCAATGGGAACATTAGTCCACATTACTTACAATGCCCTTAATAATAATTACAAAACCGCTAAGGAACAATAACAAAATACGTTACCTAAAAACAAGTTACGTTTGTTAGTAAAAGCAGTATATAAACTAGTATAATACCGTCCCACATTCTGTAAAGGGACAACACTACTCGACCACAGATAAAGCACCATTGTTCCTGCTATCTACAGTAATATTTATTATGGTTACTCATACGATTATAGTTAGAATATTTAACTTCTAAAAGTAACACATAACACTAAAAACTAAACTCAAAATATAAACTGGGATAACTCAAAAAATAAGGAAAGTATAAAAAACGCATTATCAATAAAGAAATTCATAAAGAAAAAAACATCATTAAATAGTTTAAACCAAAGTCGCTGTCGCTGTCTGTCCGTCACTATATGTGCATAAAACTCGAAAACTATGCAATTAATTTTGATGCGGTTTTTTAATAGATAGAGTGATTCAAGAGGAAGGTTTATATATATAATACATGTACATCCGTGCGAAGCCGGGGCGATTAGCTAGTAGACTATATAAACTATTATTGAATAATTCATATACTCTACATTATTACACTCCATCTCTTTAAAAAACCGCTTCAAAATCCGTTGTGTAGTTTTAAAGATTTAAGCATACATAGGGACGGACAGACAGCGACAGCGACTTTGTTTTATACTATGCAGTGGTGAAGAATCATAAATAAATAAAAAAAATTTCGAAAAAGTAAAAAAAAATATTTATGTGGTCCACCTATAATAGTTAGAATTATAAAAAATAGATAACAATATATCAGACCTACCGAGATACATATAAAAGATTATCAAAATCGGTTCAGCCGTTTCGGAGAAGCATGGCAAGTAAAACTGTGACACGAGAATTCCATGTATTAGATTTTGCAGTTGATTTTTAGAATTTCTTCATGGTTTTTTATACCACCCTTGCATTACAGCGAATTAAAAAAAATCTGTCAAGTTTTTAGGGATTTTAGCGAGACTAACGAATTGCAATTGATTTTTGTGACTATGCTACCAACAAAGTATTCATGGTAACAGTACCTAGCAATGACATTGGCAGATGGCAAAAGTATTTAGCAATGATTGATGGCAACACTAATCCGGCAGCGTGACTTGCAAATACTGGCAACATCGAAGGAAACATTTGTCAAGTGGGTACAAGCTGCAACTTTATGACTTCAGGCTTCGGTGACGACACCTAATTATTATTTTGTCTACTTTGAACAGTGAGAAATAGAAATAATCTTTATTCAAATAAACTCATTACAAGCACTTTTGAATAGTCATATTTTGATTCTACCACTCATTCGGAACGCAGACTCATCATAAGAAGAATGAGCAAGAAACTTGTGTGTTGCTCTTTTGAATAGATGTTTTTTATATAAATAATTACAGTATAACAAGTAAGAGGCATGCGCTAATCAACATAGAAGTCGCTGCGCACTCATTATTTGTATAATCAGATAATATTGTCAGCGCAATGGATTTTAAGTTTTTCTACAAAAACATTGCACACCTTACTAATGTAATATACAGTATATTGTTAAACTAAAAATCTTTTGAAAACTCTTTGATAATTTTTCTAATATTACTAACTAAAAATCAGCGCGTGAAACTATCTTTCCAGCATTATGCTGATTTGTGGTCCGCATTGTCTCTTTTTTGGAATGTGTGTAATTTGTTGTTTTTACTGATTTTGTCACTCTTGTCCAGTCTATTCTATTCTATTCTATATTTATTTTTGTATCAATTTTGAATGTTTTTTTTCCTGTTTTAAATTTACCATTACATATTGTTGTCACTTTTCACTGTTGCTGTTCGTATCAACGTCAGAAGTATATATCTTTTTTACCTGTTGATTAATTAACATCAAGTGGCCACAAATCAAAATATCTTTATTCATGTTGGTCTATTATAGACTCTTATGATATGTCAAATTTATCGGACCTTTAGCACACCGCTTTATTTCCGAAGATCTTTTTTTTACTACAAGGTTGGCAAATTATTAATATAAATAATAATAAAATTATAAATATAAATTTTTTTATTAGGTTGTTTGGGCTATTGGCAGATACCTACACCTGTAGCACTGCGACCTACATAGATCTCTTGTGCTCGTCCGAATGAAATGCCGACCTTAAGAAAGCTTAATATACCCATCTTTAAAAACCTTATGTAGTCTCGAGAGAAAACCTTGGCAGGTAGTTAATTCCATAATCTAAGTGTACGCGGGAGGAAGCTCCTCTGAAACCGCACTGTCCGAGACTTGTTCAATTTCTCGCACAGTACAATTTTTGTATTCATGAGTATGACTGTTTGGGCTGGGTGTTTCCTATGTATATTATGTATGAAATTACAAGCAGCTCAGCTTAGCTTGGTGGTGCTATGTGAATTGTCATGGGTTATCATTATGTAGAAGAACCAGAGTGACCGACATAGCCCGAAGAATTGCGACTCTGAAGTGGCAATGGGCAGGGCACATAGCTCGTAGGACAGATGGCCGTTGGGGCAGTAAAGTCCTCGAGTGGCGACCACGGACCGGATGACGCAGCGTGGGAAGGCCTCCAGCAAGGTGGACCGACGATCTGGTCAAGATCGCTGGAAGGCATTGGATGCGAGCAGCGCAGGACCGATCGTCGTGGAGATCTTTGGGGGAGGCCTAGGTCCAGCAGTGGACGTCTTCCGGGCTGCGATGATGATGATGATTATTATGTAATGTATGGTGCTGTACCAGACCATCGAGGTTGTCATGATTAATTTTTTTTTTATATAATATCCCATGTTTTTTTTTAATTATATTAATTATCAGTATTGCTACAATAAAAATCATTGTCAATAATAATAATATGATTATGAATTTACAGCTGTGTGTCAACCGCATACGTTTTATATTCAATCGTCGTCAACATCGAACATTTCGCATTTTGTCGCCAATGAATTCATTTTTTTCCATCATAAATTCATTTGACATTTGGGCGATGAAGTGACAGCTGCCATTTTAAACCCTGATAGCATTTTATGGCGATCTGGTGTTGCCAGATGTGTTTTGATTTCCACCCGAATTTTACCCAAAATTAATAATTCATAACAATATCTCCGTACAGTTGCCATCTAGACCCAAGCTAGGCAGAGCTTATGTTATGGGTACTAGACAATTGATAAACACATATAGATTTTTTTTTAATACATACATATCGCATATATAAAACACCTAGATCGATACAAACAATTTTTCACACAAATTTGATCAAATATTAAGAATTCATACAATATCTGTGGACAATCCACACAGAGCCAACAAGTCCCAACCTAAGCAGATCTTATGTTATGGGTACTAGACAATTGATATAAATACACATACCTACATTTTTTGTAAATTCATTATATACATAGAAAATATCCAGACAGATACAAACAAACATAGTCATGAATACAAATCAAGCGTTTGAGCAAACGAACCCGTGATCCTCGGAAGTTAGCGGCGTGCCAATCTGCTAGACCACCGAGATCGCCATGTTATTAATTTCATTTATTTATTAATTTTCAAGTATCTTGATTTTCTTGTGCTAGTGACTTGTTTTAGTTTGATAGGTTTTTATATGCAGTGTTCTTGATTTTTAGTATCTCTAGGTTTTAGTATCTATATAGTATTTTATATATATGTAGTTTTTTATAGTTTTTAACATCAGCGATATATTTATTTCCCATTCTTCCCATTCTTCCCACAAATCCAGCAAACACTTTCCTCCCATTGCTAAAAATCTCACCAATTTTAGGGAAGTTCCCCCAATCTGGCATCACTGTTCCGATCCATCGTTTATAGAATGACCCATAAAACTGTGTGCTTATGTTTACGACTCGCCACGGGCGGGCCGCGCAGAGGGTGAGAATTTTATTATTACTGATAGTGGATGCTGTTGTATAAAGGGTGCGAGTTGCATGCAGCAGTGTCGAATTCTAAAAAGTAATGGTAATGCAATTACAAAATACATATATCTTAAATATATATAACTCAAAGGTGACTGACATAGTGATCTATCAACGCACAGCCCAAACCACTGGACGGATCGGGCTGAAATTTGGCATGCAGGTAGATGTTATGACGTAGGCATCCGCTAAGAAAGGATTTTGATAAATTCCACCCTTAAGGGGATAAAATAGGGGATGAAAGTTTGTATGAAAGTACCGCAAAAACTATACCTAATAATAATACTTCTTAACGCGAGCGAAACCGCGGGCAAAAGCTAGTACATATATATAATCCAACATTTTTCTGACGTAGATTTTGTAAGAAGTCGTAAAGGTTACCTCAGTCTCACATCAGTCTCACCTATTTCCCACTCATCTTCACGGGTGCCCCACCAGCGTATACCGTTAGCGCAGGTAATGCACCATTTTACCAAACTGGTGAGGAAACGCCAATGCACATCCTGTGGTTGTAGTCCTCTCATGCATAAACGAAATATTTCCTTTGGAAAGTTTACACTCTATCCTGAGGAGATAAAAACCATCGCTTCTAAGAATAACCTTCAATTCTTGTCCCTGACGGGTCTAGGTAGCGAACACAATACAATAGATAGGTACACAATACTATGTAGGTCACAGTCCTATGGGACTTAGCACCTGACAATAGCCTAAACCCCTCAATAAATAAAAAAAATCACTATTAATTTATCATACAGAAAGACAGCTAGACAAAAATGTAGTATGTAATTAATTTTTTTATGTAAGTATATACTTTTATATGCATTTAGTGAAAAGCTGTTAATTTGAAATGACAAACAGAAATTCCAATTTTATTTGTATACTAGTAGTTTTAGTTCGTCCGCGTGGAATTTAACTAACAATATTTTATTTTTCTAAAATAAAAGTAGCCTGAGTTACTCCTTATTACATCAGCTACCTGCTAAAAAAATGTCCCGTCAAAATCGGTCCAGCTATTTCAGAGATTAACCGGAACAAACAGACAGACAGACAAAAATGGTACAAAATGTTATTTTGGTGTATGTACCGTATTTATATTCATATACATGTAGTAATTGCAATATTACAAACAGACACTCCAATTTTATTTATATGTATAGATAACAGGTTGGTGTGTAGTACACACTTCCCAAACCATCAAATCCACATGCCTTTAATAACAAACTCAAACTCTGACCCGAGCAATCAACCCACCAAGCGCCACCCGTGTACAAACACCCTTGTAATTAATTTGAAACACTCTAGGGTTGCCAACTTTTTTTGACAGGGGGGAAGGGGATTGTTAGTAATGTGGATTGATAACCCCATTGCTAGCAATGTACCATGTCAGGTCGACCTCCACGCGGTTCCCCCTGGAAACCATCGTGTTAAATTCCTGGTGAATTTGCACGATGGGCTAACTGACATGACCTCATGCTCATTCTATCATCCTCTACCGGTGCGCTAACGGTTTAAGCTGCCGAGGAGCTTAAACCGTTAGCGCAGGCGGGTGCACCATTCCATTATCAACCCTAAAAAAAAAAAACTTTTTTTGACAAGAAAAAAACGTATGAACTAATTTCGTTAAAAAAAAATATTAGGAAAAGAAAAACAGTATTTTTTAAAAAGTATGTATTTATTGGTTTAAAAACGAATTTTTGCGTGATTTTAACACCATACTTGAGACAATAACAACTCACAATTGACTTCTAACATGTCGTTCAGTAATTATAAATTGTTAAGTACCCATAATGAGTATTTTTTTTATGCATCACAGCAAAGGTTGAAAATAAAGTATTTTTACATATTTTATCTGTATGTAAAAGTATAATTACAAAAAAAAAGTAGGATACGTTCTTATAAAGTATGGTTGGCAACCCTAAAACACTCCCTCCTTGAAACAGCTGATTCCTCTCTATGTATATCGTTCAGCCCCCTCTATATAACAGTACAAGGAAATTTCAACCCTAACACCAAGCTAGAAGCTTCAGTTTTAATTGCATCGCAAATAAATTTACGGTACCACCGATCAGCTGATGAGTGACAAGTAATTTTGAACGGTTGTTGTTTGAAGTTAAAGTTGATTTTCGAATGACGTTAAGATTGCCAGTCAGCTGCTTGCCTATCTAGTTTTGGAATCGAGATTTTTTTGTATATATCTTAAAAAGTTAAAGCATATTTATGAAACCACAAGGTGTTCAGAGAGTGTGTATCTAAATATATATAACTCAAAGGTGACTGACATAGTGATCTATCAACGCACAGCCCAAACCACTGGACGGATCGGGCTGAAATTTGGCATGCAGGTAGATGTTATGACGTAGGCATCCGCTAAGAAAGGATTTTGATTAATTCTATTCCCAAGGGGATAAAATAGGGGGTGAAAGATTGTATGAAACTTTGTCAATTTTAAACCAGTCGGGCTGAGACTTTGCATGCATAAAGCTACTATGACGTCGGCATCCCCTAAGAAAGGATTTTGATAAATTCAATTTTAAACCAGTCCTGAGACTTTGCATGATAAATTAACTTTTAAAAGCTAATTTAATATAAGACTAAAGCTTTTTTGACAGCCTCGGTGGTGCAGCAGTTTAGTATACCGGTCTTACTTCCGGTCTCAAGTTCGATTTTTAGGAAAATACATTTTTTTCAAGTATGATTGTTTGTATTGCTCTGTGTGTTTTCTAGGTATATTATATATTTACTACAAAATATATCTAAACATTTGTATCAGTTGTCTATTACCCATAACACAAGCTCTGCTTCGCTTAGATTTAGACTAGATGGCGCTGTGTGAACAGACAATTAACAGGACAATTAAAAAGTTTTGTAGTTCCGTTTACACAAACAAACTCATATGTTTAGTATTATAGATATATTTCTCTATTAATATCATTAAAATTAATATAACTTGCGCTATATTGCATTTGGGGTGCCGTAACCTGTACACGCGGGGCCCCAATAAACATCAAACGACGTGTAATTTGATAGAATCCCTCATGTAATTTGGAAGTCACGAGGGAGCAGATTAAAATACACATACATACATACATATAACATAGCTCTACATAATGACGTAACCAATAATTTACCTGTAAACGGATAAACACTAATAATAATCTCAGGACAATTCACACAGCGCCATCTAGTCCCAAGTTGAGCTAGCTACAGCTCGTGTTATGGGTACTAAATGAAAAGTATACTGTAACCTGCCCTGGAGTATGAAGAATAATAGTACCAAGTTTCGTTAAAATCCTTCGAGTAGTTTTTGTTTCTGTAACGAACATACAGACAGACAGACAGACAGACAAAAATTTTACTGATTGCATTTTTGGCATCAGTATCGATAACTAATCACCCTTTTATATTTATTTTGAGAATATATTTCAGGTACAGAATTGACCTCTCTATAGATTTATCTATTCATATAAATAAAATTGGAGTGTCTGTTTGTAATATTGAAATAACTGTTTTTTATTACATGCATATGAATATAAATAATGTATCGTACAATTTTTGTCTGTCTGTCTGTCGGTCTGTTAGTTCCGGCTAATCTCTGAAATGGCTGGACCGATTTTGACGGGACTTTTTTTGGCAGGTAACTTAGGCTACTTTTTTGTCTACAAAATTAAAGTTAAATTCCACGCGGACGAAGTCGCGGGAAAAGCTAGTTATAAGTATAGATAAGGAAGTATCAGTATTTGTAATTTGTTATTTAAATTTAACAACTAGATTATAACATTGTAATTGTATTAATTTAATTCAATAAAACTTTCGAGTAACGATTATTTGAACTTCCTAGGAAGCGTTGTGTATTGTAGAGAACAAAGGAATGTGTTTTGTAGATTATTGTATTAATAGGTTACAATATTTATCAACCGTTTGTATGGTTATAGAGTGGACACTCCCTTGGGGTGGCTGATGTAGGGTTGCCACATTTCGAATTTCATACTTATTCAGAATTTGTATGAAATTCGAAATGTGGCAAATTTCATTCTTATTCAGAATAAGTATGAAATTCGAAATGTGGTAAATTTCATACTTATTCAGAATATGTATGAAATTCGAAATGTGGTAAATTTCATACTTATTCTGAATAAGTATGAAATTCGAAATGTGGTAAATTTCATACTTATTCAGAATAAGTATGAAATTTGAAATGTGGTAAATTTCATACTTATTCAGAATAAGTATGAAATTTGAAATGTGGTAAATTTCATACTTATTCAGAATAAGTATGAAATTTGAAATGTGGTAAATTTCATACTTATTCAGAATAAGTATGAAATTTGAAATGTGGTAAATTTCATACTTATTCAGAATAAGTATGAAATTTGAAATGTGGTAAATTTCATACTTATCCAGAATAAGTATGAAATTCGAAATGTTGTAATTAGGTGGATCATGAAACTGTATTACTTTTTTTTTTCAGGATCACCAATTGTGAATGTGGATGGTTATGTAACGAAAAAGAGATGGATGGACTGTGTGAAAGATGATTGTTACATGCGAACAGAGATTAATTACGCCGACCCCAAATAAAAATTAGAAGCAGATGATGATGACCAACAAGTTACATTTAATTTAATTACATGTGATGAGTTATGGTGTAATTGTACAATCATTTAAAGGCGATCACGGCATACAAAATAATATACAAAAGTTATATAAACAAAAAAAAAGAAATCTTATTATCTATTACTCATACTATATACTTATAATATCTTATATATAAAATTCTCGTGTCACAGTTTTCGTTCCCATACTCCTCCGAAACGGCTTGACCGATTCTCATGAAATTTTGTGAGCGTATTGAGTAGGTCTGAAAACATCTATTTTTCATCCCCCTAAATGTTAGGGATAGTCCACCCCTAAATTTTTTTTTGTTTTAAGGCAAAACAACGTTTATACGCTAGTAATATATATGTATATTACTATTCCAATGGAGCTATTAAATGGTCGTATATACTTATATTTTTGATATGCACGAATTGCGTCGAAGTGTATGTCTACGATGTCACTATATTCGTTCAACAATTTACTCAGTCTGGGGATAGGAGAACTAATAACTGGGGATAGAAAAATGGACTGCAGCAAAATAATAGTAGTACTTCGATAATTTTTTTTTTATACCACTTAGGTGGCAAACAAGCATACGGCCCATCGGATGGACGCCTGAAACACCAGGGGTGTCACATACGCGTTGCCGACCCTTAAGAAACCTTAATATACCCTTCTTGAAAACCGCCAGGCTGTAGTCTCTCGAGAAAACCTCGGCAGGTAGTTCATTCCACAATCTAAGTGTACGCGGGAGGAAGCTGAGTGGTGGAATAAAAAAATATGACTATTCAAAAGTGATTGTACCGAGTTTCATAACAAAGATTATTTCTATTCGTAATAATAATAATAATCTCAGGACCATTCACACAGTACCATCTAGACCCAAGTTAAGCTAGTTAAAGCTTGTATTATGGGTACTACACAACTGATACAAATGCATATGTAGATGTTTGTTTTCGTTAATACATACATATTATACATAGAAAACACCCAGAGCGATACAAACAATGATACTAATGAATACATATTTGTATCGTGCGAGGAATCGAACCCGCGACCATCGGAAGTAAGGCGGTATGCTAAACCACTAGACCATCGAGGCCGTCATATTATATTACTTTGTAAAAAGTTTATCTTCATATATTGTTAGGCAACCCTAAGCTAAAGTGCATTCTTGACAGCATATGCATTCCTGAGAGACCCAGCATGCTATGCACGCAGATGATAAAGCTGTTTGTGACGCGCCCCCGCTGACATTGTGACTACTCTGTGTTTTTATTATTCTATACTAACTGTACCCGCGACTTTGTCCGCATGGAATTTAACTTCATTTTTCTAAAATAACAGTAGCCTAAGTTACTCCTTATTACATCAGCTACCTACCAAAAATGGTCTCGTCAAAATCGGTCCAGCCATTTCAGAGATTGGCCGGAACAAACAGACAGACAGGCAAAAATTGTAAAAAATAATATTTTTGTGTATAACTGTATATATATTCATATGCATGTAGTAAAAACCGGTTATTTCAATATTACAAACAGACTCTCCAATTTTATTTATATATATATACTTAAATAGGTAATACTTATTATACTTATAAATATATTATCCGTCTATATGTCCAACAATCTCGTTATGACCGTAAACTAAGTGGTTCAGTCTTCAGTTAAATTAATCGTTAATTCTTTCCCCAATCTATTCGACGATGCTGATGCGAGTTGATGCCTCGGCTGACATCCAACCAGGATGGGGAGTAACTCTCCGAGGGAAATACTTCCTTCTTCAAATCACAACTCTATTTTGCCGCATTATATCTAATCTCACACTCTTATTACAAACGGCGTAAAGTTCAAAATGGAACAGCAAATAGTTTAAGGGATGGAATTGTAAGCGGGGAGTCTGGTACGCAATCTCACGCTCAATGTCACTTTATCGTTATAATGGAGATTGTGTGCGAGCGAGACGGTATATATAAGTGCGAGGGAGAAAGCGACGTTGATGAAATTCATGAAGTCGCCAACTTATGGGAATATTTCGAGTAACAATTTGTCAGTAAATTGTCCAAAGTGACATACATACATACATATCAGATTACAGTTTCAGATCTCTATCTCGTTAGAGGATAATGACAGACGGAAATAATCAATTTGTTTCAAAGGGAGACGATGTTTACAACCAAGTTAATAAAGTCTAGAGATGTGCTAACTCGTAATAAACATGACTCGAGTTAACTCGAGTTGAAATTCAGGTAACTCGAGTTAACCCGAGTTGAATCGAGTTACCTGAAATAAAAAGGTTTTTTTATTATTTCGAACAATTCTAATTTTTTTTATTTTGGGGCAGCTAGCCTTAAGCTTCACCGAACTATAGGGGGCGAGTAGAAATGGCACTTTAAAGCCGCGAAAAAACTTATAGAACGCATAATCATTTTAATGATAACATAATCGGACGAATAATAACATAATAACAACCTCAAAACAAAATAATAACAACCTCAAATAAATATTGAATTATTTGTGACGTGTGAAAATTGTATGATATGAAATGATCGGAAAATTTCATATCATTGTCAGTTCGATGACAGAATCATGCTCTCGCTCTTTCACTTGATTCATTTATTTACCAGTTGAATTCTTCCAACTCGAGTTAGCAGAATTCAACTCGAGTTAACTGGAATTATGCACAACTCGAGTTAGTAACTCGAGTTGATACATCTCTAGTAAAGTCGTGAGTTCGAATCTGGCTGATACCTAAAAACTTATTTCAATTTCTTTCTTTAACCTTTATTTGCGATTTTTCTTTACCTCTCTCGACGTTTCCAGTCATAAATAAATTCAAAGTTCAGTAGCATCAACAGTCGATAAGTGTACGGATACTGTCAGTGCATTGTCGCTTAAACGACAACCTTAAAAAATAACGAACATTCGTTAAACAATCTAGTGACGGTAGATGAAAAAACTGCTGTCACCTATCTATATTGACATCGCTGTTACTCCAGTCAGCTCGCGACCACGGCTAGTGCAGCCGTCGAAACGTGAGAGGTAAATACCCTCATTTGACATAAAATTATTTATTTATTAACACTTTATTGCACCAGAAAGACAAACAATTAAACAAAGAACAAACAAGTAATAAATAATAAGGTACAAAAGGCGGTCTTATCGCGTAAGCAATCTCTTCCAGACAACCATTGGGTAGAGGAGAGAAGAAAGAAAGTGCATCTACCACTTTCTTTCTTCTCTCCTCTACGCAAGAATGGACTAGAGAAATAAAAAAGGCATAGGAATACTAAATAATAATAATTTACATATACTATTTACATACATATATATATATTACAATTTATATATTTATATACATATTATTATATAACTAGTATTTACATAACCTAATTGTACAACTAAGAACCTAAAATAAAAAGCTTAAAAAAAAAAATATAATATGATGACTAAAATATATTATTAAAAGGGGTCCCTTTAGGCAACGTTCCGAAGATACTGGCAGCGTTCCCTCTTTGAATAGCTAGACTAATTCTTTGTCCAAGGTAGCTGCCAGCTCTTCGGTCTTCTGTGATGTTGACTAACCTTTTCGTTGTTTCTTTGAAAAGTCTTATAGTGTTAGGACCCCACGGACCAAGGGTCTCGACACCGAATGGGACAAATTCATATTCGGAGTCTAGACCCCTGTATTTACATATTTTGGCCGCTTTTTAGCCGCTTCACATGCCGCACCAGCTCTGTTGTTGGTTCCATGTAGATGGGATGGGGCCAGCGTGTCTGCACAGGTTGCATCCCATACCAGCACCCGGCCCATCTTCCATGGAATCAAACTCATACCGTCCGGTCTCTTACTTATTTATATATTAATATATACATATATACACATACATATTATATACAAATACAAAATACACAGGAGTGTTAAGTAAGTAATTATGTTACTCGCAATTTCTAATAAGCTAACTGGATGAAGAATGACAGAACATGAAAAGTTTAGTTGGAGATTTAACAGTTCCTGAAAACGGATAGTGATGGTGCGCTACGAATTAGTTCGTGTTAAGACCCGGTTAATAATATATATAATAAATATAATTATTAAGACCACAATTGATGTTCTGACACCTTATTTATTACCAATCTAATTCACTATTGTTGAATAAGTCCGAGGTTGATGGAATAAAAATACTTTTTTTAACAATATAATTTCTGTGTATTTCCCACCATATTTTTTTTCAAGAATACATATTTTCTTTTTATAATTATATGGCAACGAAATAACCATAGACAGCCTAAACAATTGTCATCTCAAAACCTTGTGTACACCACACTCCATTGTTATTCGCGACCAAACAAAAAAAAACGATAATAGCATCTGCAACAAAAACTTCTTTCTAACGCTGCGTGTCTGACAAATGGCTTTCGGATTTCTGATACATTACGGTGTGATGGGTGACTAGTTTTATTATCCATAAAATAAAATAGACTGCGGCAATAACTGTGGAGATATATCTTATATACAAAATTCTCGTGTCACAGTTTTCGTTCCCATACTCCTACGAAACGGCTTGACCGATTCTCATGAAATTTTGTGAGCGTATTGAGTAGGTCTGAGAATCGGCCAACATCTATTTTTCATCCGCCTAAATGTTAGGGGTAGTCCACCCATAAATTTTTATTTTTTATTTTTTAGACAAAGTTTTTAGTTTCTAAAAATACATATAATACTAAATTTTCACCCTTCTATCATCAACCCCTATTTTTTTATAGCGTTATTAATTTATATGGCAAAACAACGTTTCCGGGACAGCCAGTATATATATTACTATTATATTATGTAACTAAAGTCACTAGTAAAAAAACTGTTGCTCAAAATATACTTTATTTAATTATTCAAATTTAAATATACAAATACACAGTGAAAGGACGTCTGCGGATGTCTGAGGATGTCCGCGGATGTGCGCGGATGTAAGCGGATGTGATCTCTATCAAATCATTAGCACGCATAATAATAATAATAATAATCTCAGGACAATTCACACAGCGCCATCTAGACCCAAGTTAAGCTAGCTAAAGCTTGTGTTATGGGTACCAGATAAATGATACATAAATATAGATTTTTTTTTTTAAAAATACATACATATGATACATAAAAAACACCCAGACCGATACAAACAATCATACTCATGAATACAAATGTTTGTGCAGTGCGTGGAATCGAACCCGCAACCATCGGTCGTACAGTGGTGTGCTAGACCGCTAGACCAACGAGGTCGTCTCATGTATGTAAATTATTGTCGGTAAATTAAAACTGCGGCAATAATTGTGGAGAGATACGAGTTATTTTTTTTTTGTAAATACATACGAGATACTCATATATACCTATATAGCTATGTAACTAAAGTCACTAGTAAAAAAAATGTGGCCAAAGTACGCTATACTATATTTATTTATAACTAGCCATTCCCGCGACGACGTCCGCGTGGAATTTAACTTTGCCTTTATAAAATAAAAGTAGCCTAAGTTACTCCTTATTACATCAGCTACCTGCCAAAAAAGTCCCGTAAAAAGCCATTCAGTCGGTCGAGCCATTTCAGTGATTAGCCGGAACAAACAGACAGACAAAGAGACAAAAATTGTAAAATATGTACTGCATTTATATTCATATGCATGTAGTAAAAATCGGTTATTTCAATTTTACAAACAGTCACTCCAATTTTATTTATGTGTATAAATTAAATTATTACTAAACGAAATATTTTCCAAATAGTTCCATTATAGATTGTAATAAATCATCTTTTATTCAATTAAACAAAGAGGCCATTTCTGTTCGAATAACTACACATTTTAATTAACGTCAACTTGAGAACTTAATTTCAACAATTGACCCCATTGTTTGGACCCAATGTACCATCTGACCACTCAGGCGGCCAACACGCTCCCCTGCAGCATGCACGCTGAATATTTCAACCCTTTCAACCACCAATTTAATTATAAATAGAAAATATTAGATCACCCCTGTGACAAACTTTTATATAATTTCGGTCCAATTGAGAGGAGATCGCGGTAGCGATCTTAAATATAGGAGCAAGATTTTTAAATTTTATATTATTGTGTGTTCTGATAGGAAATATTTAGTTATCTAGATATGTAACACTAAATTGTGTATTAATTATTGTTCAAAATCTACCCTGTAACATCGTAAGCACAGATTATTATATTAGAGCCCGTTAGTTTCTGTTCCCGCGTTCCCTTCCCCTCCCTTACCTAGTACTGAACCGACTGTACGGCGGCCATGACGCGCGCGCATTGTGTTGTGAATTAAAATAAATTAGAACTGTGTTAAACCTACTGTGAAACTGGAAAGCTAGCGAAGATACCTTCGAGACCCTGAAGCCCAAGAAATCCGCAGAACCATACAGGTACGTGACAGACGCTTCCACACATATTTTTCCCTATATATATACATAATATTTTCCCTAACATTTTGGTAGCAGAGCGTAGTTAACAATTATATAAATAAAGTATACGCAGCAATAAGGTATTCATTCATTCGTCATCAGCCCACTACAGTCCACTGCTGGACATAGGCCTCTCCCAAGGCACGCCACTGGGCACGATCTTCAGCCCTTCTCATTCAGTTACTACCCGCAACCCTACGTATATCGTCGCTCCACCTAGCTGCGGGGCGTCCTACACTACGTTTGCCAATTCGCGGTATCCACTCTAGAACACGTCTACTCCAGCGAGCATCGGTTCTGCGACAGATATGACCAGTTCACTGCCACTTCAACTTACAGATACGAAGAGCTATGTCGGTGACCCTAGTTCTCTGGCGAATTACTTCGTTTCGGATTTGATCCCTCAGAGAAACTCCAAGCATAGCCCTTTCCATAGCTCGTTGAGCGACTTTGAGTTGGTAGACCAGTCGTATCGTCAGTGTCCACGTTTCGGCACCGTAAGTCATAACGGGTAGGACGCACTGGTTACAATCCTTGGTCTTAAGGCTCTGTGGTAACGACGACGAATTATATTATAAATATATAATTATTATGTAGCCTGAATTAAATAAATAAAATAACCTATATTACTGTAAAGTTTCATTAAAATCCGTTCAGTAGTTTTTGCGTGAAAGAGTAACAAAAATTCATCCGTACTCACAAACAGACAAATATAAATAGTATAATGCCATTGGTTGCTAATAATAATAATAATAATAGACACGTTGCATATCCCCTCCTCTACAATAGATCTATTACAAAAAGCCGTCATACTAAACACATGCCGAATGGTCAGAAAATTTCTATCTTCATCACATAACTCATCCATGCTTGGCTAAGGCCCGCGTGTTTGAATATATTACCCCCGTAAAAAGGGAGATATAATATATATATATATATATATATGTATATATAATAATAATAATAGAAAACCAGCAAAAGCTGAGAAAAAATAAATAAATAAATAATAATAATAATCTTTAAGAGGGGAGATGAGATTTTTTTTTGGAAGTTAGGAATAATAATAATCTCAGAACAATTCACACAGCGCCATCTAGACCCAAGTTAAGCTAGCTAAAGCTTGTGTTATGGGTACTAGATAACTGATACAAATACATAGTCTTTTTTTTTGTAAATACATACATGAATATAATAAATAAATAACAATAAAAACTATGATACTCAGTCATCTATAAACGTTCTGTTACACCTATAAATGCGAAGCCGGTTATTAAACATCCGTACTCACAAAATAGTGTTTAATATTAATAAGATTTGACGACCTCGGTGGTATAGCGGTCTAGCACACCGCTTTACGTCCGATGGCCGCGGGTTCGATTCCTCGCACGGCACCAGCATTTGTATTCATGAGTATGATTGTTTGTATCGGTCTGGGTGTTTTCCATGTAAAATATGTATGTTATTACGAAAAAAAAAATCTATGTACTGGTATCAGTTATCTAGTACCCATAACACAAGCTTTAGGTAGCTTAACGTGGGTCTAGATGGCGCTGTGTGAATTGTCCTAAGATAAAAAAAAAATAAGATTTACTTTTGTACCACAACCCAACCCTGCATCTGACGGGGTATGCAAAAATCAAAATTTATACCTCAAGGGTCATTAAGTCCCCTATATTGTATATTATAATGCAATCGAACTCCGGAGAGCTCGCACGACCCGCATTCGGGGGCTGTAAAGTTTTAATTTCAATAAAAAAAAAGGCCGTTAAGTTTTCAGTTACGTCTCTCTTTTGATAAGACATCTTCTCGGAAGACGATCCTTGTGGTCTCGCAGTTTAAGAATAGAATAGAAAATCATTTATTAAAATAAACTTAATTTAAGTGAATGTTAACATACGTGTATCATAGTCTCATGGGTGCCTATGGGCTTGTACTCATATATACTATTACATACTGTGATTGTGACACGGATTGGCTTTTCTTTTTATCTTGTAATTTTATTTTTATTTTTTATTTTGATTTCGGTTTTGATTGTAACTGATTTCGGTTTTTGTGAGCATTGAATATTGTAATTCATTCTATATATATTTATATTTGTGTATCCTAGATCTTATTTAATATATTTTTTTTGTGTTTAAATTATATGTATCTGTATGTAGTAAAAAACCCGCATCTTAGTTTTTTTTTATGAGTAATGGGGGCTGCCTGAAAACCAGCGCTGTATAGGTGCACCTCACTAAGGTTGTGCTTATATCAGCAACAGCTGAGGCAGCTCCTATTGCCAACTTCCATGTTATTATTTATTTCTTGTTTTGTGTCTTATTATAAATTGTATTATTTGTGTTATGTTGGCAATAAATCAATTATCTATCTATCTATCTATCTTAAGCACTTTTGAATAGTCATAGTTATCATTCTTTTAATCTACCGCTCATCCGGGAAGCTGTCTCATCAGAGAAGGCACCGCCGCACTTTCTGATCGTTCGATTCCTCGCCCGGTCTAAACATTTGTATTCATGAGTATGATTGTTTGTATCGGTCTGGGTGATTTCTATGTATAATATTTACGAAAAAAAAATGAAATGAAATGAAAATTCTTTATTATTCCCTCTTAGTATACAAACAATAATAATAATAATAATAATCTCAGGACAATTCACACAGCGCCATCTAGACCCAAGTTAAGCTAGCTAAAGCATGTGTTATGGGTCCTAGACAACTGATACAAATACATAGATATATTTTTTTTTTCGTAAATACATACATATTATACATAGAAAATACCCAGACCGATACAAACAATCATACTCATGAATACAAATGTTTGTGCCGTGCGAGGAATCGAACCCGCGACCATCGGTCGTAAAGCGGTAGACTAGACCGCTAGACCACCGAGGTCGTCAAACATTTATATACATTATTAATATATAAATATTTATAAACATACAACATTCCCAAACGGAAGGGACAACAATGGACGGCCTAAAAATCATCTATGTATTTGTATCAGTTATCTAGTACCCATAACACAAGCTTTAGCTGGCTTAACTTGGGTCTAGATGGCGCTGTGTCAATTATTCTGAGATTAATATTATTTAATTAGAACCAAAATGTAGACATAGTCACATGTAACAGCTAGTCCTAAATCCAATATAATTAAGCGAGGAACACATTTTTTACATTGTTTTTCGTTATTTTACGACTGTAAGTCATGTAAACCGTAATACAGGGGCTGAGCGTGTTCGGAACATCTAAATTACCAATTTGTATTAACATGGGGTTGTAAACCATGGAAATATAGTGTTTCAGCTCATTTCTGAACATAAAAATGATGAGGTCAGCGGGGTTGTCCATTTTTATTTCTAGACGTAATTATATGTTTGTTATACCGTTATGTTATGGTAGCCCATTAGCATGACTCACTATATTTGAGTCGGGAATACGATTTTATATACGATAAATTAATGTTGATAAATTTTATAGTTTTTCTATATACTTAGGATAGTAAACAAGCATACGGCCCACCTGACTCTGGATGTATTGAGATGTAAGGTTTCATCGTCATTTATATACATATATGAATAGGGATCGAAATTACAACGACCTGAGCCGAGGTTCGAAACCCTAGTGGTGCCCTTAGACTAAAGTCGTATCCGTCAGGCGGGAGTTGGCCTTCAGCCGCTCCATAAGTCCTTCCTTGGTTTGGAGTGCCATCTGCACTCGCCCCCTATGTCTGGTAAAGCTGTAAAGGCCAGCTGGTGTCAAACAGCCTTAGAGTAATCCGAAAAAAAAATCTTTACCCCCTCCGATTGATCCCCCGTCCAATTCAACGGGGATCGATGTTACTACGACCTGAGTTGAGGTTCGAACCCCCTAGTGGTGCCCTCAGACTAAAGTCGTACCCGTCAGGCGGGAGTTGGCCTTCAGCTGCTCCATAAGTCCTTCCTTGGTTTGGAGTGCCCCCTATCGTCAGAAGCAGTAAAAGCCAGTTTCGGTTAACAGCATTAGAGTAGTCCGAAATAAAAATCTACATGTGTTGCTACTATTGGAACTCGATATTCATCTCGGCATACTATACTCACAGTATCTTCACGCACACTTATCATCATCATTGCCTTGCCTTTATCCCATTATTTGTGGTCGGCGCAGTATGTCATTCTCTTCCACTGCTCTCTATCGGTCGTCATATCTGAACATACTTTTCTTTTATTCATATCATCTTTCACACAATCCATCCATCTTTTCTTAGGGCGTCCCCTCCTTTTACATCCCACTTATATTAACACTAATAATTTCTTGTCAATATTCCTGTAGAATACCGCAGTAATGCAATCAGGCCTCGCTGGACTCGAGCAAAGCAATTTGTTGATGTCAGCGCACAGTATTACCTTGTGCCCAATAAATAGATCCCTATCTGTACTCGCCCCCTATCGTCAGAAGCAGTAAAAGCCAGTTTCGGTCAACAGCATTAGAGTAGTCCGAAAAGCGATATCAAATTCAAATTCACAACCTTTGAGCGTTCAGTCTTGGAGTAAACCACTAGGCTATAAAGTTAACAGATGAAATGATCTAACACAAAAATGTCACAAAAAAATATCTTCACCCAAAAAAAGGCTTTGCTCAGAGACCGCGTAACTCCAGCAGCTGTTTTTTTCTCGACACGTCGTCTCCTATCTCTTTCTGACACCAGCATTCGCGTGAAACAGCACTTGTTGACTTGGTTGGATATGGGATCTCACTTCTTGGATGGTGACCGTGACATTTTTTGTCCCGTCTTGTCTCGTAAAGATTAATCTGATCTAGTTTTGTTTATTTAACTCTACTTACATTACGTGCTTACTTCTAAAGCATTTTGTTAATTCTTTTTAAATGTTGACAATTGTTTTTGACCTATTTTTCTGTCACGATTTTTTCTCGTATGGTATTCATTCACCTTGAAGTTATGGTATTTCTTCGCAAACAAAGTGTGGTAACGTCATTAACTCATGATGTCTAGTAATACATATTATAATGTGATTTACTACCGTACCTTACTAATATTATAAATGTGAAAGTAACTCTGTCTGTCTGTCTGTCTGTCTCACTTTCACGCCAAAATTACTGAACCGATATAAATGAACTTTGGTACGCAGATAGTCATATCATAATGCGAATAAAAAGGTAGTAAAGGGTTGAAACGGGAGATGAAGGGTTCTATAGAAGTATTGTCATTTTTAAAACTAAAATCTAATTTTTTAGGTTGTTCAATAAATATGACTAAGTTTGTAAAATTGTTACCCTTAAGGGGGTAAAAATAGGGGATGAAAGTTTTTAAGAAAATAGTCATTTTTGAAGCTACAACGAGTAATATGGTTTCTTTATGCCTTTTTTTGGGTTTGGTAGTATAAAACAAAGTCGCTGTCTGTCCGTCCTTATGTATGCTTAAATCTATAAAACTACGCAACGGATTTTGAATCGTTTTTTTAATAGATAGAGTGATTCAAGAGGAAGGTCATCATCTACTTCTTCCTTATCCCATTCATTTGTGGTCGTCGTAATATGTTTTTCTCTTCCATTCATCCCTGTTCGCAGTCATCTCGTTATTTACTTCCTTTCTTACCATATCATCTTTCACACAGTCCATCCATCTCTTTTTCGGTCTTCCTCTACCCTTTTAACCATCCACATTCATATGTAATACCGTGAATGATTCAATAGGAAGGTTTATTCATATAATACATGTACACCCGTGCGAAGCTGAGTCGAGTCGCTAGTATGTATTAAAACTAACTTCTAAAACCCAACATTAGATATGGAAATCAAACATAATAGGTTCAATTAAGTAGCAGATGCTTTTGTATACAAAAAATCGCCACAGATCAAATCAACAGGCCATATTAGGTCGAGGAAAGGAATGGAGATGTTATAAAAACTAATAAAACTGCCAAAAAACCTTCCGAAGCCGTTTATTTTATAATCAGAAACAAAAAAGAATCATAGCAACATCGCTTAACATGTTTAACGAGCTGTGAAATATCCTTGAAACTAATTTAAACAGTTGTTTTATTAATTATACAATGATAAAATAAAATATTCATCATAGAAATTACGACTTAGTTTAAATTTGTTTTATGTTGTTGGATGAAATTATAAATATATGTAAAAATTGGTAATGATACTTACGCCACGCTAGTGACAGCTAGCAGTAGTACTACTTGATAGCAAGTGATATATATTGCCTATTTATATATATATAACTCAAAGGTGACTGATATAGAGATCTATGAAGGCACAGCCCAAACCACTGGACGGATCGGGCTGAAATTTGGCATGCAGGTACATGTTATGACGTAGGCATCCGCTAAGAAATGATTTTGATTAATTCTACCCCCAAGAGGATAAAATAGGGGATGAAATTTTGTATGAAAGTTTGTCAATTTTAAACTGATTGGGCTGAGACTTTGCACGCATAAAGCTACTTTAACGTAGACATCCCCTAAGAAAGGATTTTGATAAATTTCACCCCTAAGGGGATAAAATAGGGGATGAAATTTTGTATGAAAGTTTGTCAATTTTAAACTGATTGGGCTGAGACTTTGCACGCATAAAGCTACTTTAACGTAGGCATCTCCTAAGAAAGGATTTTGATAAATTTCACCCCTAAGGGGATAAAATGGGGGATGAAATTTTGTATGAAAGTTTGTCAATTTTCACTACTATGGGGGAAGGGTATTGGTAGTAATGTGGACTGATGACCCCATTGCTACCAATGTACTACGTCAGGTTGACCTCCACGCGGTTCCCCCTGGACCAACCATCGTGATAAATTCTTGGTGAATTTGTCACAATGGGCTAACTGACCTGACCTCATGCTCATCTTATCATCCACCACTGGTGCCCCGCCAGCGTAAACCGTTAGCGCAGGCGGGAGCACCATTCCATTCTCAGCCATAAAAAAAATCACTACTATGACGTAGGCATCCCCTAAGAAAGGATTTTGATAAATTCCACTCCTAAGGGGATAAATTAACGCGAACAAAGCCGCGGGCAAAAGCTAGTACATAACAAAATGTCTTATTATTATAAATATTATAAACGCGAAAATTTGTAAGTGTGGATGGTTGGATGTTTACTCTTTAACGCAAAAACAACTGAACAATATTTGATGAAACTTTACAGTAATATAGTTTATATAGCTAACAATCATACTCATATACACCTCATATCATACACATATAGCAATGAGGCCGTCAAATATATTAACAACTATTTGTACCCACGACTTCGTCCGGGTGGAATTTGACTTTATTTTTCTAAAATAAAAGTAGCCTAAGTTACTCCTTATTACATCAGCTACCTGCCAATAAAAGTTCCGTCAAAATCGGTCCAGCCATTTCAGAGATTAGCCGGAACAAACAGACAGACAGACAGACAAAAATTGTGAAAAATGTTGTTTGGTGTATAAATATTCATATGCATGTAGTAAAAAAAGGTTATTTCAATATTACAGACAGACACTCCAATTTTATTTATATGTATAGATATGAAAGTAAAAAAACTACTTTTCTAACAGATTATCATAACGAAACAAGTTTTACGATAAATTTATACGAAAGTTCGTTCGTTATATAATAACTACAAAACTATAATTATCTCTCGCTTACACATTATAAGTGTAAGTGAGAGAAAACACTAATTAGGATCCTATGCCAAACCGTACGGCCTACGTATTTGTAGGCTAAATTTTCTCGTGGCCCGTTGGGAACCAGATAATTTGGAAAAATGTATAATGGCAGGCCACGTGTATGGAAGAAGGGGCAGAGGAAAACCACCTGCATGATGGACTGATTCCGTTCCAGATACCTTCAAGGATATGCAGTCAGCAGTCCACTTGACACAGGAGAGACATGGATCTCTGGAATGTAATAGTTGGAAGATACACTCATGTATAAAACAAAGTCGCTGTCGCTGTCTGTCCCTATGTATGGTTAAATCTTTAAAACTACGCAACGGATTTTGAAGCGATTTTTAATAGATAGAGTGATTCAAGAGGAAGGTTTATATATATAATACATGTACACCCGTGCGAAGCCGGAGTGAGTAGCTAGTAAATCATAAAGTGTAACGAAATCATGATTTCTTCAATAGATTTACTGCAGTTAAGCGAGTCCATATCAATCATTCATTCGACATTCAATAACCAAATTATAGAGACCCACCCAAAGTATGGAGTTCAAGGACAGTGTTCATAATTTCAATGTACGATATAAATCGAGGGGTAGTTTAATACTGGTTTTGCTGACTCAGCACGAAACGAAGTGAAGTCGAGGAATCCAGTTATAGAAATTTGAGTATTCTAAGAACATCAGAGTCATGGATATTCAATGGTAATGATATATAATATTAATAATCTCAGGACAATTCACACAGCGCCATCTAGACCCAAGTTAAGCTAGCTAAAGCTTGTGTTATGGGTACTAGATAACTGATACAAATACATAGATAATTTTTTTTTTCGGAAATACATACATATTATACATAGAAAATACCCAGACCGATACAAACAATCATACTCATGAATACAAATGTTTGTGCCGTGCGAGGAATCGAACCCGCAACCATCGAACGTAAAGCGGTGTGCTAACCGCTAGACCACCGAGGTCGTCAAATCTATTGTTTTATTATACTTACATAGTGAAGGAAAACATTTTTATATTACATAGGTGGTAAACAAGCATACGGCCTGTCTGATAGTAAACGGTTGCCTATGGACGCCTGAGCAAATGTATATTTTTTAATGAAATTTAACGCAGGTAAAGCCGTGGATACAGCTAGTTTAAAATAAAATCTATACTGATTTAACAAAGTTTGAATTTTGGGATTTCAATAAAAAAAAAATTCATTTAAGAGATTAGCCGGAATAGACAGACAGAAAAATTGTAAAAAAATGTTATTTTGGTGTGTGTACTGTATTTATATTCATATGCATGTAGTAAAACACGATTATTTCAGTATTACAAACAGACACTCAAGTTTTATTCATATGTATAGATGTACAGTCGTCCGCGTGGAATAAAAAAAGTTAGAAAGAATAAATATTTAATTTTTATAAATATTTATTTAATAAATATTTTTCTAAAATAAAAGAATTTTCGTAAAGCATATGTAGGCCAAGCTACTCCGTATTATTCCAATATTACAAACAGACACTCCAATTTTATTTATATGTATAGATGTATAGATAACTATAAATAACTTTGAACACAGATTAAAATAACTTACTTTCGGGCACAGAACCATTAGATAAGTCGGGAAACCGAAGTAATTATTGGTAGCTACGTTAACAACTTGCAGGGTATACTTATATTATCACAATCGGAAGTAACCCGGGCAGAAACTATTATAAATTTAGGGTTAGGGTGGAATAATGGACGAGGGTGTAGGAAACGGAAACCGTTCACGCATTTCGAGGAGTTTCACCAACCTACACCAGACGAACATACTCTCATACTCGCACGGTACAAATATACTTTGCGCGGAATCGAACCCGCGACCATCGAGAGTAAAGATAACATAAACGGTGTGTTAAACTGTTGGAACACCGAGGTCGTTATTGATAGAGGCATAGCCTAGTTTTTTTATTTGGACTACTCTAATGCTGTTGGCCGCAGCTGGCCTTTACAGCTTCACCGGACGTTAGCGGGCGTGTGCAGATGGCACTCCAAACCAAGGAAGGACTTATGGAGAGGCTGAAGGCCAACTCCTGCCTGACGGATACGCCTTTAGTCTGAGGGCACCACTAGGGGTTCGAACCTCGGCTCAGGCTGTCGTAATTTCGATCCCCGTTTGAATTGGAGCATAGCCTAGTCTGAGATCAATAGGCCTAATGAGGCCAAACATAATGGAACATTATATTACAATAACACCAATGTAAACCTATGTTTAGTGCAAATAAATTTGATTTGATTTGATTTGAATAGGATACTGTGATAGGTACTAAGTATCTAATTAGTACAAAGATACACTAAAATCCGTAATCTCTTCCGATCGATCCCTCGTCCAGTTCAAACGGGGATCAAAATCATAACAGCCTAGAGGTTCCAACCCCTAGCGGTGCCCTCAGACTAAAGTCGTATCCGTCAGGCGAGAGTTGGCCTTCAGCCGCTCCATAAATCCTTCCAGGTTTAGAGTGCCATCTGCACTCGCCCCCTATCGTCTGGTAAAGCTGTAAAGGCCAGCTGCGACCAACAGCATTTTAGGGTAACAACACGTGCGCGTTTACCGCTAAGAAGATTCTATTTATCGTATCTCCTCAGTTTCAAGACACTCTCCTTGATGTGAAGCCAAATCTCGAGATCCTTGGCGTTGATATATCCAGTGACGTTCAGTTTTGCGGTCATTTAGAGGACAAGGCTGACATAGCCTCAAAAAATCTTGGTGTGCTCAGTAGAGTGAGACGGTATTTCACGGCGGCCCATCGCTTGCAATTATACAAGGCGCAGATCCGGCCTCATATGGAATACTGTTCTCATCTCTAAAAACACATACCAGCCTACTTCCATTTGACTGCTGTTTCATAACAGCCAGAATCATTGGTAATCAATGTGACAGACTCAACCCATTGGCTATGCGGCAGATTTGCATCTCTGTGAATTATCTACCGCATATATCAGTTTGATTAAACAAACAGTTTCACCACCGTACCACCCGCCAGAAACTGAAATACTATCCTGATCATCTGGATGAATGGCGGTCTTCCACAGTACAGTTTTCTAGGAACTCTTTGCCCCGCACAACCACATTGTGGAATCACCTTCCAGCAATGGTATATTATATATATAAACCTTCAAGAAAAGAGCTTATTCACTTTTTTGAATCATTCCCCTGGTGTTGCTATTAATCACTTACCATCAGGTGAGCCGCATGCTCTTGCTTGCTTGTATGGGTAACAGTTGTATTGTGTGAAAAGTTTTTATTTGAGACAAATAAAGATTATTATTATTATATAGGCGACGGGTAGTGCTTGCCATCAGGCGGGCCGTAAGCTAAGCAAGCTTACATTCCAATGCTTACAGCCATTCCAATTACATAAAAACACATAGCCTGCTTCTATCAATTTCTCTGCTGTTTATAACATTAGGTAATCATATTACGCGTTATCATTTTGACTGACAATCAGTACTTATCTCTATCAGTTTGATTCAATCAAACAGTGTTTTATTATTTACTAGCTACACGCCCCGGCTTCGCCCGGGTGTACATGTATTATACATATAAACCTTCCTCTTGAATCACTCTATCTATTAAAAAAAACCGCTTCAAAATCCGTTGCGTAGTTTTATAGATTTAAGCATACTTAGAGACGGACAGACAGCGACAGCGACTTTG
Organism: Achroia grisella; assembly: GCF_030625045.1. Lineage (NCBI taxonomy): Eukaryota > Metazoa > Arthropoda > Insecta > Lepidoptera > Pyralidae > Achroia > Achroia grisella. Next base: position 6,151,415 of record NW_026713022.1, read on the forward strand.
TTTTATACTATGTAATAATAATGTATTTTTTGTACATATGTACATGTATAATATTTTTTACACACAGCGCCATCTAGACCTAAGTTAAGCTAACTAAAGCTAGTATTATGAGTACTAGATAACTGATACAAATACATAGATATTTTTTTTGTAAATACATTGAAAATATCAAAAATCATACTCATGAATACAAATGTTTGTGCCGTGCGAGGAATTGAACCCGCGACCATCAGACCTAAAGCTGTTAAATCACCAGACCAGCGAAGCTATTTAACAAAATAAAATAAATTACATAAAATTATTCAAACAAATCATAACTTACACTCCACGTGTAGCTTGTTTATCAGATTCACCTTGATTTATCAGTAGTTAGAAGTGCAAATAGAAACTGATTAGGTCACCGTATTTAACACCTTTATTTAACAGGCTAATCACCTCTCTCAGCCGACAAACACGTGTCTTGGTGTTGCGTTACCTTTATTTTAAAAAACAAGTACATCCATCAACGTTATCAGCCGCCTTATCACTGTACATATATTTATAAATCCTCGCGGTTTTAGTTGGTGATCTTTTTGTATAGCAACACGTAATGCTGCACAGACAAACAACATTATCCAGTTTGTTCATGAAGACTTTGTGTCACTATGCAAGAAAAAACCTTTTTTTTTTAAATAACATCCTGTTGAGATAGTTTTTCGACTGTACAGACAGAAAATCTAGCTCGGCTCACTGGATGGTAAGTGATTACCGCCGCCCATGAGCACCCGCTACACCAGGGGAATCGCAAGTGCGTTTTTAGCCTATTAAAAAGGAATAAGCTCTTTTCTTGAAGGTTTCAATATCGTATCGGTTCGTAAATACCATTGCTGGAAGGTGATTCCACAATGTGGTTGTGCGAGGCAAAAAGTTTCTAGAAAACCCCACTGTGGAGGACCGCCATTCATCCAGATGATCAGGATGGTATTTTAACTCCTGGCGGGTAGTACGGTGTTGAAACTCAGCAGCTGGTATTAATCCGAACAATTGCTCAGAACACTCCCCGTGATGCAGTAGAAAATGCACAGAGATGCAATATCTCTCCGCAAAGCCAATGGATCGAGTCTGTCACATAGACGTTGATTACCAATGATTCTGGCTGCTCTGAGTTTCAAAATATAAACATGTTGGCAATCAGCTGTAAGTTTATATTGTTTTACTTCAATAAATAGATGCAGTTCCATCTAATAAATACAAATGGTGCACTATCATTATGTAAATTAACCGTTAGCGTAGATCCACGTTATAAATTATTTATCTGGTTTTAGGCGCCAGTTCAAATTGGTTGAGATCTTTGAATGATAAAACGTATGTTATATTTGAAATATGATACGAGAAAGATTCAGTCTATAAAATGAATTTGAATATATTAGAGTCGTTATTAATTACGCCAGTCTTAGAGAGATCCGGTGAAAAAATATGTCTATAGTTGAATTCTAAAACTAGTAGTGCCCCATCTGATCTGGTTGAGTACAATGTCTGGTTCATCGGTCATACTCGTGAACAAAATGCTCTTTGCCTCATACTGGGAATGTATGGTTATGTATTTAAAAAAAAGCAAGTTACTTGTTCATTAACACAATATCGAATCAAGTAATACAAAATCAATATTCGTGATATTTAAATAAATTAATAAATAAATAACACAGCGCCATCTAGTTTCAAGGTAAACAGAGCTTGTGTTATGGGTATTAGACAACTGATATTAATACATAGATATATTTTGTTTCTATACGTAATATACATAGAAAATACCCAAAATCATACTCATGAATACAAGAGTTCGTACCGTGCAAGAAATCGAACCCGCGACCATCGGAAGAAAATCGGTGTCCTAAACCACTGGACCACCGAGCCCTTCAAATGTCTACTGTATATTGTAAATTAAATAGAAAAAAAACATGAAAACCTTTGAAGGAAAGCATACATGTTTGTATCTTGGAAGGAATCGAATGGAGGACCATCAGAATAGACCACAGAGGTTAATGGTCACTTGTCTAACTGCCCGGACTCTATTCTCATGTTTACTTTCATCTTTCACTGGTGTTACCAGTGAATTATATAATTGAATGTATGTGCCTCATGAATAAGCTCAGAGTCACTCAGAGGGCAATGAAAGTCAAAAATGAGGAGATCCGCAGAAGAACCAGAGTGACGGACATAGCCCGAAGAATTGCGACACTGAAGTGGCAATGGGCAGGGCATACGTAGGACAGATGGCCGTTGGGGCAATAAAGTCCTCGAGTGGCGACCGCGGACCGGAAGACGCAGCGTCAGAAGGGCTCCAGCAAGGTGGACCGACGATCTGGTGAAGATCGTTGGAAGGCGTTGGATGCGAGCAGCGCAGGACCGATCGCCGTGAAGATCTTAGGGGGAGGCCTCTGTTCAGCAATGGACATCATCCAGGCTAAAATGATGATGATGAATTCCAGTATGTCCATTGGTATTTTATTGCAAATTTTTATACCCATTTCCATAAAATCCCCAATTCTATTCGTAAATATGTTGATCTTTATAGATGTTCTAAGAAGCATGTCGCTTGTTTATCACTCCTATGATTACTTGGCAATAAAAGATGGTGCGAAAACAAAATGCCCTTATCAGAAATTATACAACAATTATATCTTATCGGTCACATACACGCGCCTCTAGGTAATGACACGGAGAAGCAAACGCTATGTAAACATCATTATTACTTCAAAAGGCACACAAATGACGCAAAATAAGAGCATATCCGAGATACACGACAACGTCGCCCGGGGCACGTTCTCATTGATCCCGACGACCCTATAACTGTAGCTAACCGCTCTACGAGTCCACCCGTTACGTCCCGACCAGACACACACACGACACCGTCCTCGCCGGCGAAGACGACGACCTCAAACACACCATACTGCGCAATCAACCTGACGCCTGCGCGCGGCCGGGCGATCGGTGCCCCCAGTCGCCCCTCCGCTCGATTCCCCGTCCAATTCAAACGGGGATCGAAACTACGACGGCCTGAGATGAGGTTCAAACCCCTAGCAGTGCCCCCCGACTAAAGTCGTATCCGTCAGGAGAGAGTTGGCCTTCAGCCGCTCCATAAGTCCTTCCGCGGGCTTAGAGTGCCATCAAAAAATTTTTATTTTAGAAAAATAAAGTTAAATTCCACGCGGACGAAGTCAAGTGTGGGAAAGGTTGTGCTGTGTGAAGACATTATTGAGGAGGTCAAGAATTATTATTATTATTATTACATTGCGTAAATCAAAAGATAAGTATATAAAAAAGGTCTTCACCAAAACTTGTGATAAATTCTCCGATTCATAGAACCGTGGCGTTTGAAATTACTGCGAACTGACTGTTATCGTTTTAATGAGAATTTAATCACACCATATCCTTTTATTCTCAGCTAGCTGCACACGCGTCATTGTCTGCGTGGAATTCAATATTATTTTTCTAAAATAAAAGTAGCCAAAGTTATTCCCCATTTCATTACATACATTATACAACGGACTGTGTTCTGAGGAATTAGGAACCATCGCACCGCTCGCCATCGACAGGGAATTCATCCCCACACACTGGAACCTAAGTGGTCCCGAACAGTGCGGTTTCAGAGGAGTTTCCTCCCGCGTACACTTAGATTGTGGAATGAACTCCCTGCCGAGGTTTTCCCACGAGACTACAGCATGGGGTTTATCAAGAAGGGTATATTAAGGTTTCTTAAGGGTCGGCAACGCGCAAATGATACCCCTGGTGTTTCAGGTTTATAGGCTACGGTAACCATTTACCATCAGATGGTCCGTATGCTTGATTGCCACCATCGTGGTATAAAAAAAAATTAGCTACCTGCCAAGAAAAGTTCCGTCAAAATCGGTCCAGCCATTTCAATTTGTGCCTGCCAAATAAAAGTTTATTTTAGATATTTCTCTAATAAACTTTTTGTTATATTCTTCAGCTAGTTGTATATGTAATTATAAGATATAGTAACTCAAAGACTTGTGATAGATAACGACAAAATCAGTGAACAATTGTGGGGACTTGTTGAATTTCTGATTACTCAGCACAATCCAATATAATCAGGCAGCCCTAAAATTGAGGGCGAACTGGGTCCGCCGCCCCACAAAGGAATAAAACGGAGAGTGACTGGCCATTAATTATAGCAAAACGATCATAAACTCAAACTGGAAATCATTTATTCGTGTAAGACATTTTAGTTATTTTAGGCTGAAATTATTTTAGAAAAATAAAGTTAATATCCACGCAGACGAAGTCGCGGGACCAGCCAGTAACCAATAACATAGTATTCATTCATTCATAATTTAAGAGCTGCGCTCTTGTCGGTGTATCTCCCGCCAGCTTCCACGATCTTCTGTCAGTCCCTTTAGCTGTTGATACGACACGACTCCAACTTTTTCTTTAACTTGCTTGATATATCTGTGTCTCGGTCTTCCCCTTCCTCTCTTTCCATCTATTTTCCCTTCTATAATGTTGTTAATTAGTTCGTCGTGTCGTATCAAGTGCCCCAACATTTTTCCCCGCCTATTCTCAATAATATCTATGATCTGTTTCTTTTCTTTAATCCTCTCAAGTAACGTAACATAAACAATGTTACTATGCTTCAATTTAAATATATAAATAAAATAAATATATGCTGATTTTATCTATAAGTGATTTTTCATTTAGACCATAAACCTCTCACATGTGAACAAATATATAAATGACTCCTCACTTCCGATGGTCGCGGGTTCGATTCTCAATACAAACATTTGTATGAATGAGTATGCTTATTTGTATTTGTAAATATTGAATGAAAATATACAGTAGTAATAGTATTTTATAGAAACTAGCTTTTGCCCGCGGCTTCACTCGCGTTAATTTATCCCCTTAGGGGTGGAATTTATCAAAATCCTTTCTTATGGAATGACTACGTCATAGTAGCTATATGCATGCAAGGTCTCAGCCCGATCGGTTTAAAATTGACAAAGTTTCATACAAATTTCATCCCCTATTTTATTCCCTTGGGAATAGAATTAATCAAAATCCTTTCTTAGCGGATGCCTACGTCATAACATCTACCTGCATGCCAAATTTCAGCCCGATCCGTCCAGTGCTTTGGCTGTGCTTTGATCACTATGTCGGTCACGTTTGAGTTATATATATTTAGATTAAATAATTTCTTTAAATTTAAGCAATTTCTACTCTATTTCATATGCAAATTTTAATTACTCTACTTTGCATTTTACCTCAACTTCCGATGGAGGCAGGAAATAGAAATATAAATAATCTTTATTCAAATAAACTTAATATAAGCACTTTTGAATAGTTAAGTTTGATTCAACCTTCTATTCTATTCGGAATGCAAACTCATCACAAGAAGAATGAACAAAAAACTTGTGTGTTGCTCTTTTAAATAAATATTGATTTACTTATATTTAATTAACAACAAGGATTAGGCATGCGACAATCAACATAGAAACCGCTACGCACTTAATCACTGTTCAATCAGATAACATTGTCAGCGCTATGAATTTTAAGTTAGATATTTTCTACAGAAACATTATTATCTTTTATAAATTCTTCAATTTTTTACAAATAAAATATTCCATAACACAATTGAATTTTGTTTCTGGCAAATGAGTATAGATTCAGGCAGTTTGCAAGTTGTGAAGCCGCAGGCAAAATCTACTACTCGGAGTAATAAATTACTAAGCTATAACGCTCTCAGTTCATATAAAAATAAGTTAGTTTCTAATTTTTTTCTAATATTAGTCACTTTAATTCTTACTCAGTTAACTGATGACGCAACCACTTGTAATCAATTACGGCGCGCAAACAGTAATCGAACCTGCACTCATAGGGTGATAATGAGCGACATGTGTTGCATTACCCCCCACTGTAAGCACTTAATCACAAAAACACTGCAAAGGAAATTGAACTCTAAACGTACATACATTTATTACTTTATTGTATGAATGTATATACATATTATTTTTGAATTTAGAACAAGTGGTAGCTTGCATGCATTATTAATACGTTAACAAATGTCATATGAAAATGTATTTTGTTAAATGGATATTAAAGTCCATTTCACATTAGATTTGTTAAACGAAATTAAGATACATTAAAAAATGAATTCTAAACTTATCATTAAAGAGCACATTTTAAGTTTAGAGTTTTATTAGATGTGATTTCAATCGAGCAATCACATGTGTTGCTAGGTGGATCTTCACAAGTACATAATGAAGACATCTGTTTGTTCGAATGGTTGTGCTAAACTCCGTAACTACTGCAGCCAGTTATAAAAACTTTAGTTTTTCTAATTAACACAACAGTGCAAGGTTAAATCAATGATAGTTAGTACCTGTAATGTTTGTAGTACATGTTAGGACTTGTTGAGATAATGGTAACGACGGTAGGATGGTGAACGGTATAGTACGATTATATATCCTTAGTAATATTATAAATAAATAGAATAGAATAGAATAGAAAATCATTTGTGTGTGTCAAAAAATTGTGATTGGGTTCTAAATGTTAGCGTATGGACAACACTAACTGAAGAGGAAACGCCAGTACACATCCTATGTGGTTGTAGCCCACTCATGCATAAACGAAATTTATCCTTTGGAAAGTTTACACTCTTTCCCGAGGAGATAAAAACCATCGCTCCTAAGAATATCCTTCAATTCTTGTCCCTGACGGGTCTAGGTAGCGAACTCTGAAAAAGGGCGAGCACAATAGATCTATGTAGGTCGCAGTGCTACAGGTCCTAGCACCTAACAATAGAAAAGAATAGAATAGAATAGAAAATCTTTTATTCAAATAAACTTAATTTAAGCACTTTTGAATAGTCATAATATTTTTTTTCTACCGCCATTCGGAAAGCTGTCTCATCACAAGAAGAACGAGCAAGAAACTTGTGTGTTGTTCTTTTAAATAATCATTGTAAGTTCACATTTACAAGTCGGAACGTGTGAATATATTACGTATGTCTTTAAAAATAATGTATATATGTCAATTGTCTAGTAGTCAATACATAACACAAGCTTTGCTCTGCTTGGGATTAATTGATAATGATGAATTTTCTAGGGTTATTATTCAAAATTCAAAGTATCTATATTCATGTAGGTCTATTACAGACTCTTATGATATGTCAAATCTACCGTCAGTTCGGAATGATATCGAGATGAGAACTGACAAGAAACTCAGCTCGTATTCTCTTCAAATAAATGTTGTACATGTTTACAATAATACAGATTCATTTAAATTCAAATTTGGGAGAATAGAGTAACCACCAGCATATGCTATTGCTGATTTCCTCTTATTAATTAATTGTTTAACCAGTTGTTTATATATTAAATTTTTTTTCTATTTGAGTATTTAATTGAATTAGTGCTAATTGGTGGTTTCTATTCACACACTTAAACTTAAAAATGTAAAGTAATAATAAAATTATTTAAAAGAGCAACACGCAAGTTTCATGCTCGTTCTTCTTGTGATGAGACAGCTTTCCGAATGAGCGGTAAATTAAAAAATGTAATGACTATTCAAATGTTTATTTGAATAAATGATTTTCTATTCTATTGCAAAAGCAAATAATCAAATCAGTGTTCGTAACCCGAACAGACCAGTGCCAACATCAGCAAGTTCACGAGTATGACGGATAGCTCATTATCATATAGCTCCAGTACTATGCTATACCTATAGCAATTTTTTTTATAAATGGCAACCCTTTTTATATAACCGGCATTATTAGTTGGCAACATCTTTTATAAAGAAAAAGTAACCATGGTAAAGTAATTAATAATAGAAGTTTAAAAGCATTAGACGTTGAGATATTAATGGCTGTACGACTTCGTCGTAAAAATGAACTTTATTTTTCTCAATTTGCCTAAGTTACTCCTTATTACCATCACTGCCAAAAAAAGGAGATGGACGAGATATGGTACAAAAAAAAAGTAATTAAGAATTGTAAAAAAGTAACTTTTTAAATACCGTACTTATATTCCGTGCAAGTAGTAAAAAACGGTTATTTCAATATTGAAATATCCAATTTTATTTATATGTATAGACCTGTTGTCGCGACTTTGTCCGCGTGAAATTTTGCAACATTACTTTATTTTAATACTAATGAAATATTTTTTTTACAATAAAAGTATCTTAAGTTACGCCTTATTATATCAGCTACCTGCCAAAAAAAGCCCCTTCAAAATTGGACTTGCCTTTTCAGAGATTATCCGGAACAAACAGACAGACAGACAAAAATTGTAAAAAATGTTATTTCGGTCATACCGTATTTATATTCACATGCATGTAGTAAAAAACAGTAATTTCAATATTACAAACAGACGCTCCAATTTCATTTATATGTATAGACAAACTTTGTCACTTATTGTAACACTGATTAATGATATCACCATCCAGCACTAGCGATTTAATTATAATCTGATTTATTTATTAAATTTGAGAACTGCGACGGCCCAGATTAAACTTTTTAATTAGTTTACTTTATTCACCTTCCGTTGCGTACACGGAAACTCGTTGTTAATGACTCCACTAACGAAAAAAGTTAATTTAAAATTAAAAGTATTATATCAACGGGATATATATATATATATATATATATAGATAGATAAAAATTCAAAATTCTTTATTTAGATAACATAATTTTACATTTACATTCAATTACATTCTACAGTTGTTGACTTTTAAGCATATAGATTCCTGTGGCAGGAAGGTCCACTCTTCCATACCTTATATCAAACATTTGTAAGGTATTTCTTGTTTATTATACTACTAGCGTTAGGTTGTAGAACTTCCCGCTCCTATACGGTGCTCTCAATCTCTTGCTGGCTTTAAAGCATCAGTAAAAACATTCAAGTCATTTCCTTTCCCTTTCGTTCTTCTTTTCCTTTTCTTATAGTCCCTTTCTTTCCTTCAAACTTTCCATGGATATGTGTATCGTTCAGTTTTGCGGTCATTTGGAGGCCAAGGCTAAAATAGCCTCAAAAAAGCTTGGTGTGCTCAGTAGAGTGAGACGGTATTTCACGGCGGCCCATCGCTTGCAATTATATAAGGCGCAGATCCGGCCGCATATGGAATACTGTTCTCATCTCTGGGCGGGAGCACCACAATACCAGCTACTTCCATTTGACCGCATTCAGAACCGAGCAGCCAGAATCATTGGTAATCAACGTCTATGTGACAAACTCGACCCATTGGCTCTGCGGCGAGATATTGCATCTCTGTGCATTTTCTACCGCATATATCACGGGGAGTGTTCTGAGGAATTGTTCGGATTAATACCAGCCGCTGAGTTTCACCACCGTACCACCCGCCAGAAACTGAAATACCATCCTGATCATCTGGATGAATGGCGGTCTTCCACAGTACGGTTTTCTAGAAACTTTTTGCCTCTCACAACCACATTGTGGAATTACCTTCCAGCAATGGTATTTCCGAACCGATACGATATTGAAACCTTCAAGAAAAAGCTTATTCCTTTTTAAAAGGCCGACAACGTACTTGCAATTCCCCTGGTGTTGCGGGTGCTCATGGGCGGCGGTAATCACTTACCATCAGGTGAGCCGCATGCTCGTTTGTACCCTGTGTTATAAAAAAAAAAGTATGTTTATGTAGGTATGTACATATGTGTGTCTATATGTATTTATGTATATTTGCATGTATTATTTATACCTATCTTAGTTGTGTTGTCATTTGTACCATCTACACTTTTTCTTATATTTTCACTGTCTACCTAAAGGTTGCCTGTAAGAGATTGTTTAGCGATAAGGCCGCCTTTTGTACTCGTCATTGTTATACATATTTTTATATTACTTAATATTTTCTGTAACTGGTGCAAAAAAGTGTAAACATAAAAATAAATAGCTTTTGCCCGCGGCTTCGCTCGCGTTAATTTATCCCCTTAGGGGTGGAATTTTTCAAAATCCTTTCTTAGGGGATGCCTACGTCATAGTAGCTTTATGCATGCAAAGTCTCAACCCGATCGGTTTAAAATTGACAAATTTTCATACAAACTTTCATCCCCTATTTTATCCCCTTGGGGTCTACCCCCAAGGGGATAAAATAGTCTAATTTTTGTTGTCAAGAAACTTATTTTAATTTTCTTTTTCTTTAACACTTTGAACTTTAGGATATTTTAGGCAAAATTTGTGGGCAAACAAGACAATCGTCTGACAACACTATTCGCACATGATTTTTTTTTATTCTAATAGAGTAACATCTGTGGTAAACATGCGAGGTGTCATCGTTAGTTTCATTGAATAGGTAACCGATTGAGGGGTTACCATTGAAGTTTACACAAAGACCTTATATTGCTTGTAACCGTAATTACTTGATTTAAGTGCTATTACTGTCAAGTAACACTATTTGTAGTTACAGCTGCCGGATCTGTTGTTTGTTTGTTTGTTTGTTTGTTTGTTCAAACATTGTATTTGTTGGCCGCAGCTTTCGACATCTGTTGAAGTTTATGCAGTTTGGCACAGGGCATAGATAATATATTCAAATATAGATAAAAAATTTTGTTTAATAAAAATTTAGTATTGAAATAAATAGGATACAGAAGATTATTAATAAATTCATGTTATAATTTATAAAAATCTGTTAACTTTAGTAAATCAATGTAGCTGTTTAATATCATTCAAATACGATATTTTTTTTGTCATATTATATATAGTACATATTAAAAAAGTAAAGAAGCTTTGCCGCCAAAGGCATGAAAATGTTATGACGTAGGCATCCGCTAAGAAAGGATTTTGATTAATTCTACCTCCAAGGGAATAAAATATGGGATGAAAGTTTGTATGAAAATTTGTCAATTTTAAACCGATCGGGCTGAGACTTTGTACGCATAAAGCTACTATGACGTAGGCATCGCCTAAGAAAGGATTTTGATAATTCCACCCCTAAGGGGATAAATTAACGCGAGCGAAGCCGCGGGCAAAAGCTAGTTTGTACATAAAATTATATTTTTTTCTTCCTAAAATCCGTGTTTGCATAGTTATATTTACCAGCCCAATATGTGTACAGTCCTTCGTCCACAGTTAGGTTGGGCTAAAAGTTACTTGTATCCAGAGCCGTAAAAATTATTAATAAAAAAAAATACCTACATCTACTAATTTACATTTTCGTCTCGCGAATATAAACAACTTTATTTTTCGACAAAAGCAAATATATATTCCGAAAGGCCGTAAACAGAATTTATATTTTTTGTTTGTATTTTTCCACCTCGTTAACTTCAAAATAAGGAAAATATTCTGGATGTTCAGCGATATGGATTAAGATGGAACGATTTATTTACCAGCAACAATTGAATCACCTCAGATTGATAATAGACATTTTTTTTTGTTGTTTGTCACTTCGAAATAAAATTGCTTAAAAAAAAAACATTCAAATTACTTATTTATCTGGAGGCAATTGAATGAAAATTAATATTTTATTCGTATTCTTTACATTATATCCAATACTAGCGACTCGTCCTAGCTTCGCACGCACATCTGTGGTCTAGCGGTTATAAACACCGCTTTCCGTCCGATGATCGCGGGTTCGATTTCTCGCACGGCACAAATATTTGTATTCATGACTACGATTTTGTATCGGTCTGGGTGTTTTCTATGTACAATATGTATATATTTACGAAAAAAATATCTGTGTATTTGTATTGGTTATCTAATACTCATAACACAAGCTTTAGCTAGCTTAACTTGGGTCTAGATGGTGCTGTGTGAATTGTCCTGAGATTATTAAAAAAAAATATCATCTTTGAATTTCTCGGATTGTTCTATATTATACACGCATGTATTATATATATAAACCATCCTCTTGAATCACTCTATCTATTGCTGAAAACTGCATTAAGATCTGTTGCGTTCTAAAAGATAAAAGCATACAGCGACAGTGACTTTGTTTTGTATTGTGTAAATTGGTAGGAATCATTTTCCAAATTAGAAGACTTAATATTTTTAAACATTTCATTTTATATTAAACAAGCTTTTGCCCGCTGCTTCGCTCGTTAATTTATCCCCTTAGGGGTGTAATTTATCAAAATTCTTTCTTAGGCGATGCCTACGTCATAGTAGCTTTATGCATGCAAGGTCTCAGCCCGATCGGTTTAAAATTGACAAAGTTTCATACAAACTTTCATCCCCTATTTTATCCCCTTGGGGGTAGAATTAATCAAAATCCTTTCTTAGCGGATGCCTACGTCATAACATCTACTTGCATGCCAAATTTCAGCCCGATCCGTCCAGTGGTTAGGGCTGTGCGTTGATAGATCACTATGTCAGTCACCTTTGAGTTATATATATTTAGACAAGTGAATGTGATAAGGAAACATGTAAAGTGGCGTGTAAATGAATGTCTAAATTCACATTCAAATCCAAATTACGCATACACCTTTCCCAGAACTAGTGTAGCTCCTGTTATTCCTGTAGTATTATTCCTCTATTGAACCTCTATTTTCTACCGCATATATCACGGGGAGTGTTCTGAAGAATTGTTCGGATTAATACCAGCTGCTGAGTTTCACCACCGTACCACCCGCCAGAAACTGAAATACCATCCTGATCATCTGGATGAATGGCGGTCTTCCACAGTGCGGTTTTCTAGAAACTTTTTGCCTCTCACAACCACATTGTGGAATCACCTTCCAGCAATGGTATTTCCGAACCGATACGATATTGAAACCTTCGGGAAAAGAGCTTATTCCTTTTTAAAAGGCCGACAACGTACTTGCAATTCCCCTGGTGTTGCGGGTGCTCATGGGCGGCGGTAATCACTTACCATCAGGTGAGCCGCATGCTCGTTTGTCCCCTGTGTTATAAAAAAAAAAACCTCTAGCATTTGAATTTCACTGTTGATTTGTATAAATTTATAATTGTATGTGTAGTTATATTTATATATGTATAATTATTTATTAATACTATGTATTATAGTTTATAAGTATAATCGCATATGTATTTATATTTAATCATATTATAGTTATCTTTTTTTTATTTTTAGATTTTAATTTCAAATTTTGTTAATGCACCGCCTAAATGAATCTCTGTTTGCCCAATGGTTGAAAATGTCTCAAGGTGTTTTTATTTGTGCAAGATAATGGAATAATGCACCCGCCTGCGCTAACGGTTTACGCTGGCGGGGCACCAGTGATGGATGATAAGATGAGCATGAGCTCAGGTCAGTTAGCCCATCGTGATAAATTCATCTGGAATTTATCACGATGGTTTCCAGGGGGATCCGCGTGGAGGTCAACCTGACATGGTACATTGCTAGCAATGGGGTCGAGAGTCCACATTACTAACAATCCCCTTCCCCCTTGGGGATTGTTAGTAATGTGGACTGGTCATAATGACCTCCACGTGGTTCCCCTGGAATCTATCGTGATAAATTCTTGGTGAATTAGTTACGATGGGCTAACTGACCTGACCTCATGCTCATCTTATCATCCACTGGTGCCCCGCCAGCGTAATCCATCAGCCCAGGCGGGTGCACCATTCCATTATCATCATAAAAAAACCTGTTATAATTACAGAGTTCTTGCAGTAATTCAAATCGCTGTGCTAGCTTTCCGTCTAATCCTCTCTGTCTTTGTCTGTCTGTCACGCTGTAATGCTAAAACTACTGAGCCGATTTAAATAAAATTTGGTTCGCAGATAGTCTAGGATTAATTTGCCTTTCTCGGGTCATAGGCTACATTTGAATTCGGAATTCAGGTCCTGAGAAACGACATAGGCTACTTTTTAATTATTTATACTTTTTAATTGAAATGGAGTTATGAGTCCACATTACATCATTAACACCTTGAGGCAAGGGGGAAAGGCCCTCTGCCTCAAGGTGTTAAGTCCGCCATATACAACTATATTTATGTATTTGTGCATTAAAGTTTAAATAAATAAATGGGATAAGTGAGAAGCAGTTGGCTTCTGAACCAGAATGTCAGTATAATGTCAAAGTGATTTTTATTCCGAAATTATTAACGTTAAACACAAATCACTTCCAAAACCTTCAACACAATAACTGACTCATCAAACCGTATAAAAAGCAAAAACATAATAAAACCCATAAATTTGCTTTTCAAATACGAGAGAGCGCCCGTCCATTCATTAATATTGATAACTAGCTTTGCACGCGCCTTCGTTCATGTGGAATTTAACTATATTTTTCTAAAATAAAAGAATTAAAAAAATATAGCCTAAGTTACTTCTTATTACATCAGATATCTGCCAAAATAAGTCCCATCAAAATCGGAACAGCCATTTCAGACATTAGCCGGAACAAACAGGCAGACAAAAATGGTAAATAAACGTTATTTTGGTGTATGTACCGTATTTATATTCATATGCACGTAGTAAAAAACGGTTATTTCAATATTACAAACAGACACTGCAATTTTATTTATATGTATAGATTATTTCTTCAACAAAAACTCCCGCCGCTAAAGTACGCATTTCCGCGTCTCGTTAGTGATGTTTAAAGATTCTCTCCGGAACATTATCATAATAAAAATATAGAGCAATTAATAACAATGGAAGATCAAAATTAAGAGCGAGAAATTATAAAATTAACCGAGGTCACGCTCGGCCTGAAAAACTCGAAATCGCTCTCCAGAGGGCCCGTAATTACAGTATAAAAATGCAAATGCCCTTATTTCCGGGCCTTCGTTTCGGGCCCGGCCCCGGCCGGGCGGCCTATCGCAATCCCAAAAGGGACAGTGTCAAATTGGGAATATTTCCCCTTGATTTTAATAAAATCTCACGCTGGTATTTTAAAAGTAAATAGACGTTGCTCGATGGTGTTCGACGCTCATTTCTTCGTTAAAGCAAATTGAATTTTCGTTTTTCTTTTACTCATAATCGGTTTGACCTTTTTATAGATCTAATGGGAAGTTATGTCCATATTAAATGACTTTTGTTGATCGTTATTTTAACTTCTGTTTAATATTTGTTCTGTAAAATATTTCTCGGGGCAGGTAGAATATATCTATATTAGGTGTAATCTTTTAAAGGTATAAAATGTAGAATAAAAGATTACACCTAATAAAAGATATATTCTACCTGCCCCGAGAAATATTTTTACTATATATCTATACATATATATTATTAATTATTTAACCAGTTGTTGTGTATTGAATATTTTTTCTATTTGGTTATTTAATTGAATTAGTGTTAATCGGTGGTTTGTATTCACACACTGAAACTTAAATTGTAAAGTAAGAATATAATTATTTAAAAGAGCAACACACAAGTTTCTTGCTCGTTCTTCTTGTGATGAGACAGCTTTCCGAATGAGCGGTAGATTAAAAAAAAATGTGATGACTATTTAAAAGTGCTTCAATGTAAGTTTATTTGAATAAATGATTTTCTATTCTATTCTATTCTATAAATAAAATTGGAGTGTCTGTTTGTAATATTGAAATAACCGTTTTTTACTACATGCATATGAATATAAATACGGTACATACACAATTTTTTTTTTCCAATTTTTGTCTGTCTATCTGTCGGTCTGTTTGATCCAGATAATCTCTGAAATGGCTGGACCGATTTTGACGGGACTTTTTTTTAGTAGGTAGCTGATGTATTAAGGAGTAACTTAGGCTATTTTTATTTTAGAAAAATATAATTAAAATCCACGCGGAGGAAGTCGCGGGAACCGCTAGTAATATATATAAATAAACATAAAAATAATCGTCCGTTATTACACAGCACAGATTATATAAAGTTACTATCAGCATAGTAACTTTATATAATCTGTGCTGTGTAATTGTAAGTCAGTTTTTAAGTGAAATATTTCCTTAATGACTTAAAAACTGACTTGCTTTTCAGGAGGCGTACGAGATCATCAAATATGAGTTGCTATGTTGTAAATAATTACTTCACCAGGTGCGTAATAAAAACAAACATACACTATAGTGGCAGCAGATTAATCACGCATTATTTTTTTATAGGTAAGTAAACTTAATGTTTGCTTTTACCAATAATTAATTCGTTAAAGCTACCCGCTTATTGGGATTCTTAGATAATAGAATAGAATAGAATAGAATAGAATAGAAAATCATTTATTCAAATAAACTTACATTGAAGCACTTTTGAATAGTCATTACATTTTTTAATCTACCGCTCGTTCGGAAAGCTGTCTCATCACAAGAAGAACGAGCAAGAAACTTGCGTGTTGCTCTTTTAATAATTTTATTATTACTTTACATTTTTAAGTTTAAGTGTGTGAATACAAACCACCAATTAGCACTAATTCAATTAAATACTCAAATAGAAAAAATATTGAATATATAACCAACTGGTTAAACAATTAATAAGAGGAAATCAGTCATAGTGATTAGAGCAGACCAGTCCCTACAAGCAGCACCCGTTCACGAGTATGACGGATGAGCCAGCCATCACTGCGCTCGACCATATTTTAGGGAGCCCAATGACCCGGCCCACCACGCCGCCACAAGTCTGGACATTTTAGTGAGCATGACTACTCAAAACACTAGACTACGTCAAAGCTACTTACAATTGCCATCTGATAGTTATAGTATTCACATTTTACATAAGAATGCATGCGGCAATCAATACAAAAACCGCTACGCTTTCATATTTCTAAAATCAATCAATTAAATCAAGAAAGCAATGAGAAAATTAAATTATAACGTTGTATGCTAATAAACTAATTATTTACTTGGTATGTTGTCATCTATGAATTCGTCTATCCTGTAATAGACATAGAAACGTGCACCCGATTGGTTGGGAAACTTCGTCAAGTCTTCTCGTTGTCGTTACCACAAAGCCTTAAGATCAAGGTTTATAACCCACTGGTTATATAACACACCGTATGTCATAATGGGTAGGGATGCACTCATCCCTACCCATTATGATATACGGTGCCGAAACGTGGACACTGACGATACGACTGGTCCACCAACTCAAAGTCGCTCAACGAGCTATGGAGAGAGCTATGCTTGGAGTTTCTCTGAGGGATCAAATCCGAAACGAAGTAATTCGCCAGAGAACTAGGGTCACCGACATAGCTCTTCGTATTTGCAAGTTGAAGTGGCAGTGGGCTGGTCATATCTGTCGTAGAACCGATGCTCGCTGGAGTAGACGTGTTCTAGAGTGGAGACCGCGAATTGGCAAACGTAGTGTAGGACGCACCGCAGCTAGGTGGAGCGACAACATACGTAGGGTTGCGGGTAGTAACTGGATGAGAAGGGCTGAAGATCGTGCCCAGTGGCGTGCCTTAGGAGAGGCCTATGTCCAGCAGTGGACTGCAGTAGGCTGCTGATGCACCCGGTTTAAGTTGCCGGGGCACCAGTGGATGATAAGATGACCATGAGGTCAGGTCAGTTAGCCCATCGTGGCAAATTCACTAGGTATTTATATCGATGGTTTCCAGGGGAAACGCGTGGAGGTCGACTTAACAGGGTACATTGGTAAGAATGGACACTAGACCTATTAGCAATTTTGTTTTATTGTATTGCTATGACTGCATGGAGGTATATGTTATACATGCTGGCAATTTAACTAAATCCATTCTCCTTGTAATTAATGTATTTAATTCTAGCTGTCCCGGCAAACGTTGTTTTGCCTTAAAATAAAAAAAAAATTTAGGGGTGGACTAACCCTAACAGTTAGGGGGATGAAAAATAGATGTTGGCCGATTCTCAGACCTACTCAATACGCTCACAAAATTTCATGAGAATCGGTCAAGCCGTTTCGGAGGAGTATGGGAACGAAAACTGTGACACGAGAATTTTATATATAAGATAATACCACAAAATAGTATAGGAGTATATTAGACAAAATATAATTGCAGTAATTAATTATATTATTTAATTATTAACTAATTATATTTGTATTATGATAAAGTCAGTAATAAAATTGGAGTGTCTGTTTGTAATATTGAAATAACCGTTTTTTACTACGTGCATATTTGTACGTGCGTTATCTACTAATACGGTACATACACCAAATTAATATTTTTACAATTTTTGTCTGTCTGTCTGTTTGATCCGGCTAATCTCTGAAATGGCTGTACCGATTTTGACGGGACTTTTTTTGGCAGGTAGCTGATGTAATAAGAAGTAACTTAGGCTATAGTTATTTTAGAAAAATTAAGTTAAATTCCACGCGGACGAAGTCGCGGGAAAACAGCTAGTAAGATATATAATTACTAAAAATATGTTTTTTATTACAAATGAACGTTGACCTTTAAACCAATTTGTTTATAAGCCCTAAACATAATACACAATTCTTAGGATGCTCTCATCTTGGCGGATGAGTGGAGCATCGCGGAAATCTGAGATAATGCGAGATGGATCGGTAGATAACAATGAAAACATGATAAGGTTCAGGTTCAATAACAATAGCGATGGCGTCAGTGTGTCTGTCACGTACACACACGGCTCACATATATATAGTCTAAAAATTAAATAATAATAATAATTGTAAAAAAAAAATCGTGATCACATTCATCATCCTTATAAATTCATCTACGGTTACATAAAACGCGTATTATCTTCGTAAAAAGGGAAAAATATAATATATATATATATATATTGACAGCCTCGGTGGTCTAGTGGTTTAGCACACCGCTTTACCATCCGATGGTGGTGGGTTCGATTTCTCGCACGGCACAAACATTTGTATTCATGATTATGATTGTTTGTATCGGTCTAGGTGCTTTCTATGTATATTATGTATTTATTTACAAAAAAATGTATCCATGTATTTATATCAGTTGTGTAGTACCATAACATAAGCTCTGCTTAGCTTGGGACTAGATGGCGCTGTGTGAATTGTCCTGAGATATTATTATTATCATATATATAAAAAAAACTGAATAATATCGAGAATTAAAAAAAAACCTACATAGAACATTTAACACAGCGCCATCTAGTTTCACGCTAAGCAGAGCCCATGTTATGGGCTCTGGCTTCAGTTAACAACTGATATAAATACACATTTTGTTTTTGTAAATACATACACAATATACATAAGAAACACCCAGACAGACACAAACAATCATACTCATGAATACAAGTTTGTATCCGGCGAGGAATTGAACCTACAACCATTGAAAATAATGCTATGCTAAACCACTAAACCAGCTCAGTTGTCAATAGGTGCAATAAATTTGCTATTTCTCTTTTTAAATAGTATTAGTATCGACTTTTTTGTAGTTTTATTAATCTTCATAGGATAGGAAAATAGTCTAAGTCCTATATGGACTTAGACTATTTTCCTATCCTATGAAGATATACAAATAAGGCGGTCTTATTGCTGAAAGCAATATTTTATGGCAATTTTAGATATAGAAATAGTATTTCTATTTCTATATTTAACATTGCCATAACATAAAAAAGTCTTTATTCAAATAAACTCATTACAAGCACTTTTGAATAGTCATATCTTGATTCTACCACTCATTCGGAACGCAGATTCAGTACAAGAAGAATGAGCGAGAAACGAAAAGGTACATAGTTAACATGCAAAAGAAGAAATACATTGTTTTTATTCTATTATGGTGGCAAACAGGCATACGGCCCATCTGATGGTAAATGGTTACCGTAGCCTATGAACGCCTGAAACACCAGGGGTGTCACGTGCGCGTTGCCGACCCTTAAGAAACCTTAATATACCCTTCTTGAAGAACCCCATGCTGTGGTCTCGTGATAAAACCTCGGCAGGAGTTCATTCCACAACCTAAGTGTATTCTGGAGGAAGCTCCTCTGAAACCGCACTGTTCGAGACCACTTAGTTCCAGCTGCAATAATAACAGGTTTATTACAAGAGTTCTTTATAATAATAATAATAATAATAATAATAATAAATGTTTTTGGTGGACATCACCATGCCGCATGACGAGAACCTCGTGAAAGCCGAAACTGAGAAAAAGAGAAAATATCTCGACCTGGCTCACGAGGTGACCGAAATGTGGGGGGTGATGTCCACCGAAATCATTCCAATCGTTATATCGGTGAACAGTCTTATCCCAACCAGTCTGGAGCAACATCTCAGACGGTTGGGTTTCCGGGGCGGCTCACTCCCGGGAAAGATGCAGATAGCAGTGCTCTTAGATTCTGCCCGCGTTGTACGCTGTTTCTCTCCCTGAGGCCCTGAACCCCGGCCGACTGTGCTTCTGCCGGGGGTAAGTTGCCATCTCCTCTCCTTAAGAGGGGAGATGAGAATTTTTGAAAAAAAATATATAATAATAATGTATTTATTATCAGGCTTCATTGCCCACTTTGTTAGTATTACAGATTTCTTATAATTAATGTTAGTACGTACAGACTACAGACACAAAATACACACACAAAAATAAAATACAAATAATATCAAAAATTAATATTAAATTAAGTTAAAATATAAATTAAAATACATTCACATATAAATATAAAAAATCAGTATAAAAATCACCGCTGTACCATTCCATTGGAAATAGTACAGCAGTGATTAACATACGCACAGTCCAGCCTGCCTGCAATCATGCTCAGGATGCTGTTGGTACTGGCACGTACTCTCCGCACCAGGAATGCGCATCTTTTCCGCATTGTAGCATAAAAACAATCCACACGGTACTCCGCGAACATCCCTGATGCACTTCAGAATCGCGACTGCCCTATCAACACCCTGAATGCGTTGTTATACGCGAAGGACTTTCGGGCGTATGCAGCCCACAGATTTTTTTTTATAACACAAGGGACAAACGAGCATGCGGCTCACCTGATGGTAAGTGATTACCGCCGCCCACGAGCACCCGCAACACCAGGGGAATTGCAAGTACGTTGTCGGCCTTTTAAAAAGGAATAAGCTCTTTTCTTGAAGGTTTCAATATCGTATCGGTTCGGAAATACCATTGCTGGAAGGTGATTCCACAATGTGGTTGTGCGAGGCAAAAAGTTTCTAGAAAACCGTACTGTGGAAGACCGCCATTCATCCAGATGATCAGGATGGTATTTGATTTTAGATTGCAGGTGGAAATCAATAATTTATCAAATCTATAATTAAATTAACTACCGTTTGCTCATAGTAATTTCCAATTCGCATGTCTGTTCCATTTTAGTCTGCAATATTGGGAAACATCTGCCATCTTCTCGTTATCTCGCAGTTAGTCATAACTCAAGGTCGCAGAAAATAAAATTCCCGTTACACCATCTAAATATAACAGAATAACATGTTCTATATAATTAGATAATATACTAATCCTATTTATACATCTATACGTATAAATAAAATTGCAGTGTCTGTTTGTAATATTTAAATAACCGTTTTTTACTACAGGAATATAAGTATGGTATATACACCAAAATATTTTTTTTTTACAATTTTTGTCTGTCTGACTGCCTGTCTGTTTGTTCCGGCTAATCATCCGGGAAGATATAATATACCCTATTAAGGTTTCTTAAGGGTCGGCAACGCGCAAGTGATACTCCTGGTGTTTCAGGCGCTCATAGGCTACGGTAACCATTTACCATCAGATGGGCCGTATGCTTGATTGCCACCATCGTAGTATAAAAAAAAATCACTGAAATGGCTGGACTGATTTTGACGGGTTTATTGGTAGGTAGCTGATGTAATAAGGAGTAACTTAGGCAACTTTTAATTTAGAAAAATAAAGTTAAATTCCACGCAGACGAAGTCGCGAAGACAGCTAGTTTATAATATATCTGCTCAATTTATCCGGTGCTCTGGCTGTTGGCTCATATTTTGACGTTGAGTGATCTGTGTGGTCAGGTGCAAGATGAAATTAATTCCAGCTCCACTACTGTGTGTATAATAGGATAATACACGAATAATAATAATTGAACTGTCCGGAAAGTTCTGGAAATAGATGAAAAGGACATAATACCAGTCACACAATAAGGAATGAATGAATGAAACTCTTTATTGTTCCTCTCACAGAAAATACAATTACATATACAATTATGTATAAAATGATAAAAAAATATATAATACAATAAACAAGACAAAGAGGTAACAATAAGTACACACTCTCTCTCTCTCTCACACACACACACATTCACACACATACTCATACATACACGTACTGCACTTACTTGGTATCTGCCCATAAAAAAACCAAAAAAAACATCAAAACTGAGATAATGCGAGAATAATGTATTTATATTATAATAATAATAATAATTTCTTTCGTCTTCACTTTTATCAGCATCATAATAACTCATCCATGCTTGGCTAATCTCGCGTGTTTGAAAGTATTACCACCGTAAAAAAGGAGATGTATAAAAGATATGTAAAAGAATAATAATAATAAGTACACACACACTCGGACTAACACCTCTTACACACACAAATTCACACATACACAAACACACTGCACTAATTTGGTTTCATCCCGTAAGTGTGGAAAAAAATCAGCAAAAGCTGAGTGAGACGATAGTGAGAATAATAATAATCATCTCAGGACAATTCACACAGCGCCATCTAGACCCAAGTTAAGCTAGCTAAAGCTTGTGTTATGGGTACTAGATAATTGATATATATACATAGATTTTTTTTCGTAAATACATATTATATACAGAAAACATCCAGATTGATACAAACTATTATGACTTACTACTAAACGATTATTATTATTATAATCATAATAATATTCATGAATATAAAATGTACAGTGCGAGGAAACGAACCCGCGACCATTGAAAGTTAGGCGGTGTCTTAACCGCTAGACTACCGTGGCCGGTAATATAATAATATATGACAATTTCAATTTTATTTACAAATAAATAAATATTTTAGAAAATGAAAATTAAATACCACACAGACGTAGTCGCAGGGAACAGATATTAAATAAATAAAATAATTAACAAATTTGTGTTATACAGGAATCGAACCCACTACCTCAAAGAGCTGGACGTATCAATTAAATACACTACCGAGGTCATCAAAACTGTTATGTATCATAAATCAAAATTGATTCATATCAATCTATTACCGAGTAACTAACAAAAATCATACAATGATGATGTTGATCATGCGCAGACTGCGTGGCGATGTTATGAATTGCACGTGGGCACGCCGAACAATTACCAACCATACACTACATACATTTAGATGTTACACACATACATACAATCTATACATAGAATAGGATATACGAACAAATGTTTTTTGGTCTCAATGAAGTGAAGACTTCGCAATAAATTGAAAAGCTGTTAAATTTGAAAATACTGCTATAATCCGTATAAATTCAAATTAACATCTTTTTTCTAAATGGTAACAGCGAGACCGATTTTGACGGGACCTTCAATTGAGGATAGCTAATATTCTACGAAGTAACTTTCGGCTTTTTATTTTAGAATTATTACTTATTTTAATTCCACACATATGAAGTCGCGGTATATAGCTAGTTAATATAAAATATGGATCAGCACAACTTTTGGATAAAAATAATTATTTATTATTATAGAATAACAACTCAATAATTGTAGAACGATCATATGCTGATGTATAATGTAACCCAATGGCCGATCAACAAACAAACACCATGCAAACACACATAATCATAACACCCCCTCCGATCGATACTCCGTCCAATTCAAATGGGGATCGATATTACGACGGCCTGAGCCGAGATTCGAACTCCTAACGGTGCCCTCAGACAAAAGTCGTATCCGTCAGGCG
Source organism: Achroia grisella (assembly GCF_030625045.1). Lineage (NCBI taxonomy): Eukaryota > Metazoa > Arthropoda > Insecta > Lepidoptera > Pyralidae > Achroia > Achroia grisella. The sequence goes on from NW_026713022.1 coordinate 6,175,087, forward strand.
GGAGTTGGCCTTCAGCCGCTCCATAAGTCCTTCCTTGGTTTGGAGTGTCATCTGCACTCGCCCTCTATGTCCGGTGAAGCTGTAAAGGCCAGCTGCGGCCAACAGCATTAGAGTAGTCCGAAAACAAAACTCATAACACATTACCAGTGTTAGTTTTACATTACACAATTTGCAAGGTCGTGTCTTATAAATGAGCAAAGTCTATTACTCACTAAACGATTGTTTGAATGACGAGCGTGCATGGCAATAGTTGTTCATGCACTGTATTTTCATTTAATGTTAGACATAGACACCTATATAAATATACATTGTATATATACCGGCTTTAAAAAAAAATACAATTGAGTGTCTTGGCAGTTCATCTCAATTGGATCTGTATACTGAGCCGTCCAGGTAGGGAAAAATTATAGTATAAAAATTTTTTTTACATGAGCGGCTAAAATATGATTTGAATTTGATTTGATTTAAGGTCTAAGTAGGTTATTAAACTAGTAGACTACAATGCTATCTAGTACAAAGTTTTGTATGAATATTGTTGTGTTAGATCGCTATAAGAAATGTACTTTTGTAAACTGGTATAATAAAACAAATCTCTTACTAAAATTTCCAAATACTTCATCTATTACATAGTTTTGTATGAATATTGTTGTGGTAGAACACTAGAAGAAATTACCTTTTGTAAATTGGTATAATAAAACAAATCTCTTACTAAAATTTCCAAATACATGATATATTACATAATTTTGTATGAATATTGTTATATTAGAACACTAGAAAAAATTACCTTTTGTAAACTGGTGTAACAAAACAAATCTCTTACTAAAATTTCCAAATACATCATATATTACATAATTTTGTATGAATATTGTTACGTTATATAAGAAATGTACTTTTGTAAACTGGTATAACAGAACAAATCTCTTACTAAAAACCAAATACATCATCTATTACAGTTTTGTATGAATATTGTTATATTAGAACACTAGAAAAAATTACCTTTTGTAAACTGGTGTAACAAAACAAATCTCTTACTAAAATTTCCAAATACATCATTTGTTACATAGTTTTGTATGAATATTGTTATGTTAGCATACTAGAAGAAATTAGCTTTTGTAGACAGGTATAACAAAACAAATCTCTTACTAAAATTACCAAATACATCATCTATTACACAGTTTTGTATGAATATTGTTATGTTAGATCGCTATAAGAAATGTACATTTATGTATAACAAAACAAATCTCTTACCAAAATTTCCAAATACATCATCCGCAGGTTACGTAATCAGCATACGTAACCTTTTTACAATAAGATAAAATTGATGTCCTGATCGGAACGGACAAAGCCTAAGGGTAAGGGATAAGTCGGGTCGGAACACTGTCTGAGCTTAAAATTTCCATAAAACGCTCCCAAAGAAAATTGGCGAGATTTTTTTTGGGAGATTTCTACACACTTTTCCGTAGAGAGAAATTGTAAAATCTATTTTTTATCCCTATTTATCGATAGGATAATTTTCTTGTAACTACTTTCCGAAAACATCTTGTTAATGCTCTAACATTGTTGGGGATTTCTAAAATCTTCCTTCTTATTACTAATATTATAAAGACGCAAGTTTATGAGTATAGATTGATAGATGGATGGATGAATTTTGTTACTCTTTCATGCAAAAACTACTAAACGGATTTTAATGCAATTTTACAGTGATATAGTTACTTTTAAACTTTCGTGTTTAATATACATTATTTAAATTATTAACCGGGTCTTAACACGAATAATTTTATGGCAAATAAAGGTATTTATCTCTCTCGACGTATGGACTAGGTTGCACTAGCCGCGGTCACGAGCTGACTGGAGTAACAGCGATGTCAATGCAGATAGGTGACGGCAGTTTTTCTTTATCTACCGTCACTAGATTGTTCAACGAAAGTTCGCGACACACAGCACTCACGGTATCCGTAGACTTATTGACTATTGACGCTACTGAACTTTGCTTGAATTTATTTATGACTGAATTCCACGCAGATGATAATATTAATTTTAAGTCATCCTCTCTCTTTAAAATTAGGATGTTTTAATTTCAATCGCCTCCCTGACCACTCGTGGGTAATAGTGGCGATCAGTAGAGAGGACCTTAGGCGCATGTATTATAGTTCAATCCAGTGATTTGTTCCAGCGTTCAGTACATGATCGGCAATCTCTGATTTGTGTGGTTGTCGATTTTTAATCGCTGCGATGTGCTCTTTGACCCTCTCGACGTAAATACCTTTATTTGCCATAAAATTATTCGTGTTAAGACCCGGTTAATAATTTAAATTGATATAGCCTGTACATAAGATGTAAATTGGATAAAATACAATGATAAATGTTAAGTAAATGTGATGCAGATGAAGTAAGCTAGTATAGCATAGTTTTAAATCCATGTAGTTTCCATTTTAGCTGCAAAAGAATATCATATTATTAAGTTACCAATTGGGTCCCTATCGTCCTGTTCAGTACACACATTCATTTTAGAAGAACTAGCTAGAAACTGAACTAAATTTTTTTTTAAAGCTAATTTATTTGCATTTAAATTTATATAGGTGTCTGTATCTAACATTAAATGAAAATTCCGAGCAATTCAATATATGTTATTGTAAAATTTTATAGCTATTCCCATAAAAGACCTATTGACTTTTTCTAAACGATGCTTAGGAACAGCAAGTTTGTCTTTAACTCTTGTATTGATGTTATGAACATAGGTAATATTTTTTTTAAATAAGTTAAGATTCTGCGTACATAAAGAATATTTTAGAATGTAATTTGAGCTGCAACGATGAATTATTCTTCTCCATGTAGCGTCAAATAAGTGCCGTCTTCATTTGCTTCTTCCTTATCTCATTTATTCGTGGTCGGTAAAATTTTTTCTCTTCCATTCATCCCTGTTCGCAGTCATCTCGTTATTTACTTCCTTTCTTACCATATCATCTTTCCTATAGTCCATCCATCTATTTTTCGGTGTTCCTCTGCCCTTATAACCATCCACCTTCATCTGTAACACCTTACTTAAGATATGATCATCATTCCTACGCATTAGATCCGTCTACGTGCTGGTAGATAATTATTGGGTGCTCGTATGGATATTAATATTAATACTTGGTTACATAACAATGCATCCCAATATACTTGGATACGTCTTCATTACATAGTATAAAGCAAAGTCTCTGTCGCTGTCTGTCCAGGGACAGTGTTCCGACTGCGCTAACGGTTTACGCTGAGCGGGCACCAGTGTTGGATGGTAAGCTGAGCATGAGGTCAGGTCTGAAATCTAGTTGTAACTTCGAACCAGGTAAATAAATACTTTATCATTGCATAGTATAAAACAAAGTCTCTGTCGCTGTCTGTCCAGGGACAGTGTTCCCGACTGCTCTAACGGTTTACGCTGACCGAGCACCAGTAGAGGATGGTAAGCTGAGCATGAGGTCAGGTCTGAAATCTAGTTGTAACTTCGAACTAGGTAAATAAATACTTTATCATTACATAGTATAAAACAAAGTCGTTATCGCTGTCCGTCCCTATGTATGCTTCAATCTTTAAAACTACGCAACGGATTTTGAAGCGGTTTTTTTAATAGATAGCGTGATTTAAGAGGAAGGTTTATATGTAGATATAATACATGCGTCTTCATCACATAGTATAAAACAAAGTCGTTGTCACTGTCTGTCCCTATGTATGCTTAAATCGTTAAAACTACGCAACGGATTTTGAAGCGGTTTTTTTTAATCGATATCGTGATTTATATATATATATATAATACATGCAAAGCCATGGCGAGTAGCTAGTATGTAATATTACATTTAACTTGAAGCAAGATCATAAACGGAATGCCAAAATATATTTGTACACATCGACACACTGTCTGACACAGTGTTTGTATAACACTCCAGTTTGTTTCGCATGCTTAACTCTTATCTGCTTTGTCCTTCAGCGATTGTGTGCAAACAGTAATTCCGTCTTTATCAGTTTCAAGGTTATTTGTATGTAATACATGTAGGAATTTTACATTGAAGGAAATAATGGTTTCTTTGATATTCACTTTTCTTATTGGAATGTTTTTCGGTCCATGTATTTACATGGTAATGTAAATATTTTCGATTTCACTACAACTCTTCTTATCGAAACAAAACGATTTTAATAATATTTATGGAATTTATCGGTTTTAGTCGGTTAATATATATAAAATTTACGTTTGACAAAATTGCAATAGAATAGAATAGAAAATCATTTATTCAAACGAAACTTAATTTAAGCACTTTTGAATAGTCAACATTTTTGAACGGGTGCTACTTGTTCGGTAAGCTGTCTCGGATCACACTGAAGACTATTTGGAAGAAACGTTGTGTGTCACTCTATTCACCCAAATTCGAATATTTACGAGTCGAAATTGTGAAAAATGTACAACATTTATTTGAAAATAATTTAGTTTTAGGGTCAAATATATAGACAATAAATTATTATCTATGTATTTGTATCAGTTGTCTAGTACTTACCCAAAACGAGCTCTGCTTACCTTGGGACTAGATAGTAGATATAGTGTGAAGCAGGGGCGATTAGCTAGTTATTATAATAAACAATCAGTTACAGCAAGAAATCATTGCAACAATGATACAGCTCCAGAAATAGATGTATAATATGACGTTGACCTTGAGGAGCTATACGTATAAAATTGAAGAATTCGTTAACGATAATAATGGTCTGTTTGGGTTAGAAAACTGATTTAAATCTATTTGACAATATTGTCAGTGATTACGTATGCTGATGGACTATTCACCCAAATTTGAATATAAATGAATCTGTATTATTGTAAATATGTACAACATTTATTTGAAAATAATACTAGTTTTGAAAATAGAATAATTTGTATCAGTTGTCTAGCTCATTCTTCTTGTGATGAATCTGCATTGGGACGAATGAGATATAGTGTGAATCAAAATATGACTATTATAATAAACAATCAGTTACAGCAAGAAATCATTGCAACAATGATACAGCTCCAGAAATAGATGTATAATATGACTATTAGGTAACTTAATTCAACAAACCAACAGACGCAAAAAACACTACAATTACACTTTAATAAACATAATTGTTACCTTGTATTAGGTTAGGTTTTTATAATCATTATTTGCTACAAAATTTGGTGCCATTATTTTTGACTGTAAATGGCTTCCTGACCTAATAGTCATAAGTAAGACCTTTTTGTGTGCAGCTTTAAATTGTGCTGTGCTGATTCAATCTAGATTATGTATTATTGGTCCATTACAGTAATTATCTCGATGCAAATACAAATTCTTCTTCTTCTTATTTGATTCGCTCTTGTCAGAACGGTCGTGGTTATTAGGTAGTATAGTTTTTTTCCGGACTACTCTAATGCTGTTAGCCGCAGCTGGCCTTTGCAGCTTCACCGGACGTTAGGGGGCGAGTGCAGATGGCATTCCAGACCCGCCTGAAGGCCAGCTCCTGCCTGACGAATACGACTTTAGTCTGAGGGCACTACTAGGGGTTCGAACCTCGGCTCAGGCCGTCGTAATTTCGATACTCGTTTGAATTGGATACGGGACCGATCGGAGGGGATGTAGTAGAGTGAGAGGCAGATGTCAACCGCCGTACAACAGCTCGCTACTTCTCCCTACTCGCTGCCATTCTGGTGCACTCGTGGAGTGACCGCCTACTGTTTTTACTTGGTCGGTCCATCGCATGGGTAATCCACGAGGTCTAGCAGCGTCAACTCTACCCTGTACTACATGGCGCTCTATGGATGAGTTGTTCCTACGCGAGATGTGACCAAAGATAAGGTAAAGCTAAGGTAAGGATGCGCGATTGTGTTAATGTAGATAGAGGCTGCTTGATGCCGAGTTCTTCGAGAATGGAAACATTTGTTCTGAATTCAGTCCACGAAATTGGAAGCTTTCTCCTCCAGCACCACATTTCTAAAGCCTACCATTACTGGTGATTCCACAATGTGGTTGTGCAAGGCAAAAAGTTTCTAGAAAACCGCACTGTGGAAGACCGTCATTCATCCAGATGATCAGGATGGTATTTCAGTTTCTGGCGGACGGTGGTAAAACTCAGCAGCTGGTATTAATCCGAACAATTCCTCAGAACACTCCCCGTGATATATGCGGTAGAAAATGCACAGAGATGCAATATCTCGCCGCAAAGCCAATGGGTCGAGTCTGTCACATAGACGTTGATTACCAATGATCCTGGCTGCTCGGTTCTGAATGCGGTCAAATGGAAGTAGCTGGTATTGTGGTGCTCCCGCCCAGAGATGAGAACAGTATTCCATATGCGGCCGGATCTGCGCCTTGTATAATTGCAAGCGATGGGCCGCCGTGAAATACCGTCTCACTCTACTGAGCACACCAAGCTTTTTTGAGGCTATTTTAGCCTTGTCCTCCAAATGACGGCAAAACTGAACGTCACTTGATATATCAACGCCAAGGACCTCGAGATTTGGCTTCACATCAAGGAGAGTGTCTTGAAACTGAGGAGATACGATAAATGGATTATTTTTAGCGGTAACATTGTTACATGTTAAACATAATTGTAAAACAATTCCGCGGACAGTTTACATTACATTTTAAATATAACGCACTAAATCAGAAACAACAAGCGGAAACTGTTAATTTCTCGTTTTATCAGCAATATGATAACTCATGTTTTCAACTTGGTATTGTTACAAAAAAATACATGTTTTTTCCGCCCATTAGAGCAGAAGGCATAACAGTCGATTGTTTTGTACGAGTGGGCGTTTGTCTATACATATAAATAAAATTGGATAGTCTGTTTGTAATATTGAAATAACTATTAAATATTACGGTATAACAAAATAATATTTTTTATTTTGTCACTGTCTGTCTGTCTGTTTGTTTACTAATCTCTGCATGGACCGATTTTGACTGGATGAATATATGTAAATTAGGCTACTTATATATAAAGATAAAATTAGTGTTTGTTTTTTTAACTATTTTTTACTACATGCATATGAACATAAATAGGGTATATAAACCAAAATAACATATTTTACAATTTTTGTCTGTCTGTCTGTTTGTTCCGGCTAATCTCTGAGATAGTTGCACCGATTTTGACTTGACTTTTTTTAAAGGTAGCTGATGTAAAATGGAGTAAATTAGGGTACTTTCATTTTAGAAAAATAAAGATAAAATTGGAGTGTCTGTTTGTTTGAAATAACTATTTTTTACTACATGCATATGAACATAAATAGGGTATATAAACCAAAATAACATTTTTTACAATTTTTGTCTGTCTGTCTGTTTGTTCCGGGTAATCTCTGAGATAGCTGCACCGATTTTGACAGGACTTTTTTGGATGGTAGCTGTAATAAGGAGTAAATTAGGCTACTTTTATTTTAGAAAAAATGTAGTTAAATTCTACGCAACGAAGTCGCGGGAACAGCTGGTTATTAATAGAAGCTTGTTATTGAAGCAAGAACTATCGGTGGAAATAGAAATGTTCCACGAAACCACCTCTGGGTGATCTCTACATCTAAAAAGGGAGCGTTATTTCGGATGTAGAAGGTAAACTCGTGTTTTAGTGTTAAAACAATACGAGAACGTAATTTCTTTTGAAGTGACAAGTGTTTTAATATTTGTCTGTGTATCATCGACATTTTCTATATTTAGTTAGACACGTTTGTTTTAGAGAGAAATTTTATAGCATTTGAACCACAGTCTAGGAAACATGTTACGGCTTAAGATTTTTTTAATGGATGATAAAGGAATTGTTTTTAATGTGGATTTTTTTATGGATGATAATGGAGGACGATAAGATGAGCATGAGGTCAGGTCAGTTAGCCCATCCTGACATATTCACCAGCAATTTTTTTTTTATTTACAACTCTTTATTGCACCTCAAAAACAATACAAAAAAAAACAATATTCATAATACACAGAAAGGTAGGCTAGGTACAAAAGGCGGTCTTATCGCTAAAGTGATTTATCACGATGGATTCAAAAAAATTCAATCCGATATGGTATATTATATAATCCACATAACTAGGAGGAAAAGGGGATTATTAGTAATGTGGATTGTTAATCTTATTGCTAGCAATGTACCATGACAGGTTGACCTCCACGCGGTTCCCTCTGGAAACCATCGTGATAAATTCCTGGTGAATTTATCACGATGGGCTAACTGACCTGACCTCATGCTCATCTTATCGTCCTCCACTGGTGCCCCGCCAGCTTACCGTTAGCGCAGGCGGATACATTATTTCATTATCATCCATAAAAAAAATCCACATTCACAGTTCCCTTTCCGTCCGTAATTTTATATTCATGAACAATATTGTTACATACTAGCTGATCCCGCGGCCTCGTCCGCGTGGAATTTAACTTTAAAAGTCCCGTCAAAATTGGTCTAGCCATTTCAGAGATTAGCCGGAACAAACAGACCGACAGACAGATAAACAAAAATTGTAAAAAATGTTACTTTGGTGTATGTACCGTATTTATATCTATATGCATGTACATGTAGTAAAAAACGGTTATTTCAATATTACAAACAGACACTCCACTCGTACTCAAAATTAATTAAAATATAAATTTCAAATACACCAACAACTGTATAATAATAATATTTTACGATTCGCACAGCGCCATCTAGTCCCAAACTAAGCAGAGCTACTGTTATAGGTACTAGACAACTGATATAAATACAGTTTTTTTCTGTAAGCGCATGTATTATATAATGACTAATAATTATTAATGATTATTATATATCACTATGACTTATTTTCTCTTATTAATTATTTAACCAGTTGTTGTATATTGAATGTTTTTTCTATTTTATTATTTCATTGATTAGTGCTAATCGGTGGTTTGTATTCACACATAAATAATAAATTATTTAAAAGAGCAACACACAAGTTTCTTGCTTGGTCTTCTTGTGATGAGACAGCATTCCTAATGAGCGGTAGATTAAAAAAAAATGTTATGACTATTCAAAAGTGCTTCAATGTAAGTTTATTTGAATAAATGATTTTCTATTCTATTCTATTCTATTCTAATGAAATCATCCATGTACACCTTGGCAATGTTGTGAACATTTGTCAACTGTCATAAATAGGTAACAAATACACATACACGGCTAGCCTTGAAACTAGAGATGTGACATAATGGATAAATAAATAAATCGATAAGTAATCGATAGTATTACATCTTAATCTTAATCTAAATATATATAACTCAAAGGTGACTGACGTAGTGATCTATCAATGCACAATCCAAACCACTGGAAGGATCGGGCTGAAATTTGGCATGCAGGTAGATGTTATGACGTAGGCATCCGCTGACAAAGGATTTTGATTAATTCTACCTCCAAGGGGATAAAATAGGGGATGAAAGTTTGTATGAAACTTTGTCAATTTTAAACCGATAGGGCTGAGACTTTGGATGCATAAAGCTTAATATGACGTAGGCATCCCCTAAGAAAGGATTTTGATAAATTTCACCCCTATGGGGATAAATTAACGCGAGCGAAGCCGCGGGCAAAAGCTAGTGATAAACGCGAAGGTTTGTAAGTATGGATGTTTGTTACTCTTTCACGCAAAGTCTATTGAACAGATTTTGATGAAACTTTACAATAATATAGCTTATACATTAGAATAACATAAGCTATATTTTTTAAAATACAGATAATTCCACGCGGCCGAAATCCCGGAACATCTAGTCTAATCTATACATATAAATAAAATTGGAGTGTCTGTTTGTAATATTGAAATAATCGTTTTTTACTACATGCATATGAATATAAATTCGGTATATATACCAAATTACATTATTTACAATTATTGTCTGTCTGTTCCGGCTAATCTCTGAAATGGCTTTACAGATTTTGACGGGACTTTTATTGGCATATAGCTGATGTAATAAGGAGTAACTTAGCCTACTTTTATTTTAGAAAAATAAAGTTCAAATCCACACGGACGAAGTCCCGGAACAGCTAGTCTAATATAGAATAAATATATAAAATAATATAGTAAAATAACCGAATATTCCTTCCCATCACTACTTGAAAATCAGGAACCGACGAAATATATTATTTGCATAGATAACGTTCGAGCTGATAAAGTTTTGCACGCTCCCGTGTAAACATCATGTGTTACCTATATGTTTTTTATTGGAGATTAACTTGTTATCATAAACCAGCAGCTGTGGCCCAGTTACAAGGGTGAAAGTTATTGAAAATAATAATAGAATAGAAAATCATTTATTCAAATAAATGTTTGTAACCTGAGAGGAATCGAATCCGCGATTATCGAAAGTAAAGCGGTCTGCTAAACCGCTAGACCATCGAGGCTATCAAACCATATATACTGGTGATCATCCAATTGTTAAAATCGACCATATATAATTTAAATTATAAGTTTGAACATTATTAAATCTATAGAATAGAATAGAAAATCATTTATTCAATTAAACTTAATTTAAGCACTTTTGAATAGTCATAACAATTTTTTTTAAATCTACCGCTCATTTGGAAATCTGTCTCATCACAAAAAGAATAAGCAAGAAACTTGAGTGTTGCTCTTTTAAACAATCCTTGTAAGTTCACATTTTACAAGTCGAAATGTGTGAATACAAACTACCAACCAGCACTAATTCATTTAGGGTCAAATATAAAAACACAATAAGATTAAATCAGTCGTAGTGATAAGAGCAGACCAGTCCCTACAAGCAGCACTCGTAATAATAATCAGGTTGCCTGGAAGAAATTGCTATTCAGCGATAAGGCCGCCCATTGTTGCCTCTTTCCTTGGAGAATGTTGTATGTTTATAAATATTTATACTTATTTATATATTAATCTTATATATAAAATTCTCGTGTCACAGTTTTCGTTCCCATACTCCTCCGAAACGGTTTGACCGATTGTCATGAAATTTTGTGAGCGTATTGAGTAGGTCTGAGAATCGACCAACATCTATTTTTCATCCCCCTAAATGTTAAGGGTAGTCCACCCCTAATTTTTTTTTAATTTTAAGGCAAAACAACGTTTGCCGGGACAGCTAGTAATGTATATAAATGTTTGTTTGTATACTAAGAGAGAACAATAAAGAATTTTTCATTTATTTCTTTCATTCATTCATAATATAATAATAATATAATAATAATCTCAGGACAATTCACACAGCGCCATCTAGACCCAAGTTAAGCTAGCTAAAGCTTGTGTTATGGGTACTAGACAACTGATACAAATACATAGATATTTATTTTCGACATATTACATAGAACATAGAAAACATAGACATTTTACATAGAAAATACCCAGACCGATACAAACAATCACACTCGTGAATACAAATGTTTGTACCGTGCGAGGAATCGAACCCGCGATCATCGGTTGTAAAGCGGTATGCTAGACCGCTAGACCGCTAGACCACCGAGGTCGTCAAATATACCTGAATAAATCATACAACGCCATCTAGTCCCAAGTTAAAAAAGTTTATGTTGTGTTTACTAGACATCTTATAAAAATACTTAATACTTTCTTTGTGGGAGGAAGGGAATTTATAGTAATTTGCACTGATGACCCCCATGCTAGCAATGTCAGGTTGACCTTCACGCGATTTTCCCATGGTAACCATCGTGATAAATTCCTAGTGAATTTATCATGACGACTAGTGAGTTTACCACGATCGGTTAACTGACCTGACCTCTTCCTATGATCCTACTCTGGTGCCCCGCCAGCGTAAACCGTTAACGAAGGCAGTCGGACCATACAGTATCATCCATTAAAAAAAATACATTTTTTTTGAACTTGACTTGAAATATATAAGAAAACACACAGACAAATAATCATACTCATGAATACAAATTTTAATCATAAAATAATGTATAACCAGTGTCGTAGCTACCTAGGGGCTAGGCGGGGCAGTGCCCCGGGGTCCTCAAGCTCAGGGTGCTCAAAACCCTTACCAGAAAATCTCGATCGAACTGAACTTTTGAAAGTTTCTTCCAATTTCAAAATAAATGACAGGTTGGAACCCGACTTTAATCATGGCAACTCAGATGAGAGAAGTTCGAAAGTTGTACCTTCGGAATTCCCCTAAATTCTTTCTGTGGTTTGGCAGTGTTGACAATTTGGTGTATAGCAATATGTGCGTTTTAATAAAACTGCAATGTAGGGCTTACTGCTGAGTCAGGGCCTCCATTCTTTGATCCTAGGGCCCTTGGTTACCTAACTCCTCCACTTTTTATTATACTTATGCTGTAATTTTAATGGGTAGTTTGAAGTACCTACAATAATTGATTGCACAAGTATCATTCGCAAACAAATCATTGGATACCTAAACAAATATTGATATAATTTATGCAAATTGCTTCATCAAACAATAGTTGATTAGCATGTATACATACATATACATACATACAGTTGGTACTATTTGTAATTGAGTACTATTTGAAATTGTTTAGTACATTAAATGATTAATAACCCTGGACAATGGACTATTTACACAGCGCCATCTAATTCCAGTCCAAGCAGAGCATGTGTTATGTGTACTAGACAATTGGTAGATTTGTGTGAATCTCAACAAGTTAATACATAGATAGATAAATAAATAAATTCTTTATTCACAATTACAGACACATAACATACATGAGATACAGAAAAAACACGAATTCTTAAAAGAAATGTAGGTGACATTATGTGCCGCAAAAGTTGCGTGTATGTATTCGTTGTAAATAACTATAAAACACCAAATTATATAATAATAATAATAAAATTTTTTATTTCATCTCCACAAATTACATAATTTTAGTTTTATTATATAAATGCTATCAAATAAAAATCACAAATATAATTTGTGGGAAATCTGGAGCCCAAACTAAGCCATAGCCTGTAACTTAGACACCAGTGGGCTTCATATAAATTAGTTATACATCTAGTTTTAAGATATGCATTGAGCATGTGTGTGTGTGTGTGTGTGTGTGTGTGTGTATGTGTGCGTATGTGTGTATGTGTGTGAGTGAGTGATCTATGTGAAATTTATATATAAACTTATAATTTAAATTGTAAATTAAATAGTAATTATATATATATCTATTAAAATGTTAATATAATTAGCGGTGTAACAAAAATATTGAAGCACATTAAAAACAAATGAAAATCGTAATCATTAGAATACTGCGTACTATATTTAAAAATTATGAAATAAATAATTCAGTAGGTTGTTTTTTTTTTCAAAAATTAAAAAAATATACAAAGCGTTCACTATTTTTTTATTTTAATTTTAGTAAACAGATATTTTAAAAGATTTTAGAGAATAAAGATAAAAATCTTTATTCTATTCGGATAACAAAAAATAAAATTCAATTAATTTTAAGAAAACAACACAAGAATAATTTTACACATAAACTATTTATAATCATTAATAATATTAATCTAAGGGATACGAAAGTCTTTTCTTTTCAGTGAACAATACTTGAAGAGAAAGTACTGATTATCAGTAGCAAGTGGTAAAATGATATGCAGCGACATATTCACTTAACAATCTTAATGTTACCAAAACTTAATTATTTTATATAAATATACACAGAAATAGAAATTTATTTACTTTAAACAAATCACGATTATCATAAACGTTGTATTCCGTATCACCATATATACTGGTGATCATCCAATTTGAAATCGACGATATATTTTAAATTATATTGAACATTCATCATCATCATTTTAGCCCGGAAACATTTGCTGGACAAAGTCTCCCCCAAAGATCTCCACGACGATTCTGCGCTGTGATTTGGCGACGAAAAGAAAATCGGTCCAATTGCTGCAACACTGATGCGTGTTGTGCGGTCGTGACAACTTTTTGCCCCAACGGCCATCTGTTAATGTGTTTAAAACCTTTCCCACTTGAGTTTCTTGAACATTAATATTTAATGTTAAATAATAAAATGAGTGTATGTGTAATACTAGAGCAACTGATTTTACATCAAAACAAGATAGAAATAATCTTAATTCAAATGATATTTTACAAGCACTTTTGAATAGTCATATTTTGAAACACCATTCTAAATGCAGATTCATCACAAGAAGAACGAGCAAGAAACTTGTGTGTTGCTCTTTTTAATAGATGTTTTTTTTATATAAAATCGCACTCATTATTAGTGTAATTAGATAATATTTTATCGCTATGGATTTAAAGTTTTTCTATAAAAACATTATAATCGTTAAGGAATTCATCAATTTTATGACAGCGTCAAAGGAACTGTTTTATATGACATTTAAATCTTTTTTCTGGCAGATTTATAACAGACTCTGGTATTTTATTGTAAAACCTTACGCAATTTCCATAAAACGAATTACTAACTTTAGCCAAACGACATTTAGGTAAAATAAATCTTAGTATCTGTAACTATAGGTAACTTATATACATTATAGATTATAGTATTCATTATTATGGTTTGTATATTCGATACATGTGTGTGTGTGTGTGTGTGTGTGTGTGTGTGTGTGTATGTGTGCTCTAAATATATATAACTCAAATGTGTGTGACGTGAGTGATCTATCAACGCACAGCCCAAAATTTATATATAAATTTATAATTTAAATGACGTAAATTAAATTGATAAATTATATATATAAATTAAAATGTTAATATAATTAGCTTCGGTGGTCTATCGGTTTAACAAATACTTTCGATGGTCGCGGGTTAAAAACAAACATTTGTAAAATCGTAATAATTAGTTTATGTCGGTCTGGGTGTTTTAAAAATGTATGTAACGATAAATAATTCAGTATTTGTATCAGTTATCTTTTTTTTGGTTTTTAGATGGCGCTGTTTTTTGAGATTATTATTATTATTCTCACTATACTCTCACACTCAGTTTTTGCTGGTTTTTTCCATACTTACTGGCCGGAACCAAGTGCAGTGAGTGTGTGTGTGTGATCGAGTGAGTGTGTACTTATTGTGTAACATAGATGTCACAGATGTGACATAGATGTACTGTCCGAAAATTTCTCGAAATAGATTTCGAGAAATTTTCGGACAGTACGATAGGTTATTATTATTATATTGTTTTCTTTCTTTTTCTTTACCAATTTAAAAGAAAGCAATACTCACCTACACGGGCCATTGCCAAGTGTTGGAGAGGTTGTGCTGTGTGATGATATTGTTGAGGAGATCAAGAATTTTCGAGTTATGCGAGATATGTTTTGGAAGGGTGAATATTTAATATTTCTAGACTATTATTATTTTTTAAATAAAAAATTCTCATCTCCCCTCTTAAGGAGAGGAGACGGCAACTTACCCCCGGTAGAAGCACAGTCGGCTGGGGTTCAGGGCCCCAGGTAGAGAAACCGGCGTACAATGCGAGCAGATTCTAACAGCACTGTTTTCTGCATCTTATATAATTATTATTATTATAATTAACTTACATAAAAAAACTAGTTTACAAAACGATAGGGATGTGCAGCCATTAAACGAGTTCCGGACAGGTCTCCGCCCACGTGACACAAACCTGTTTTAAAAGAAATGAGGCAGGTATCGGCAGCAATGTATGATGCTTCCTTTGATACGGGTGTGGAGCAAGTCGACGCACAAGTGTTTAGTTTGAAATAACATTCTGAGGAGGTACGTATTAGTTGTTTGTTTTGATGAGATAGCTTTCCGATTGAGCGGTAGATTAAAAAAAATATAACTAGTCAAAAATGCTTCAATGTAATGTTTATATATAATTAATAGCTAAATGGGTTTTTCTAGCTATTACCAGAAATGAAAGCGTATTTTATATTCGTAATACTTTATTGGTACGTCTTAACAGAACCGTGGCCAAGACAGGAATGAATAATTATCTCTAAATATCGTTTACAGATCAGTTTTGTACCCTCACTATTTTAATAAAAATTATGAAACTAACTCGGTCGATATCAATATCATTACTTCTATTTGTAATTAAGCAATTCATTATTAATCAGCACATAAGATCATGTAAATATTCAATTATTATAAATATATTTGTTATACAACTTTGTATATTTATTATCGTAACTATTATAATCTAACATAATAATAATAATATTATCCTCGGACAATTCACGCAGCGCCATCTAGTCCCAAGTTAAGCTGAGATTCTGTTATAGGTACTAGACTACTGACATAAATATATAATACTTTTTCTTTGTAAGTACATAAAATACACAGAAGGGGGGAAGGGTATTGTTAGAAATGTGGACTCATGGCCCCTTGTACCATGTCAGGTTGACCTCCACGCGGTTCCCCCTGGAAACCATTGTGATAAATTCCTGGTGAATTTGTCACGTTGGGCTAACTGACCTGACTTCATGTTCATCTTATCATCCTCCACTGGTGCCCCACCAGCGTAACCGTTAGCGCAGGTGCACCATTCCATTATCATCCATAAAAAAAAATATACAAACTGAACGGGAACCGTTCAAGTTGTTTCCAATAAAAGAACACATTCAGTTGACTCGTGGAGACCGTAAATTTACATGGAATGGACATCCTCACTGTGCGCAGTGGCCGGACCGGCCGGGAGCATCCACGGGAGATGTTTTGTGCCGATGCCCGAGGGAACTGCCAAATACACTACGAGTCTTGAATACTGGCTGTTTTCAGGCCACGTATATGTTTCAACCTTTAAGTATGATGTAATACTCATAACACCCTCTCTAATCGATCCCCCATCCAGTTCAAACGGGGATCGAAACTACAACGTCTTGAGCCGAGGTTCGAACCCCTAGCGGTGCAGACTAAAGTCGTATCCGTCAGTCGGGAGTTGGCCTTCAGCCGCTCCATAAGTCCTTCCTTTGGTTTGGAGTGCCATCTGCACACGCTCCTTATCGTCCGGTGAAGCTGTAAAGGCCAGCTACGGCCAACAGCATTAGAACAGCAGCCGGTGAAGAGTTATAGTCATTTGTAAAGATTAACCTGATTAGTTATCAACTAATTATATTAATACATAAATATTATATTCTATATATAAATCTAAAGGCACATAGCTCGTAGGACAGATGGCCGTTGGGGCAATAAAGTCCTCGAGTGGCGACCGTGGACTGGAAAAGAACACAGCAAGGTGGACCGACGATCTGGTCAAGATCGCTGGAAGGCGATGGATGCGAGCAGCACAGGTCCGATCGTCGTGGAGATCTTTGGGGGAGGCCTATCTCCAGCAGTGGACGTCTTCCGGGCTGCGATGAAGATGATGATGATCATATATAAATCTTATAGGTTTTGTATATCATCAATCTTTAGTTAATAATAGGTTTTAAATGGTTAATAATTGTTTTCATAGTGCACATTTTAATGATTAAAACATACTTATATAAGAGGAAAAATAACAATAAACAATCTTAATCTTATTAATATTATAAACGCGGATGATTGTGAGTATGGATGTTTGTTATTCTTTCACGCAAAAACTACTAAACTGATTTTGATGAAACTTTACAGTCATCATCATCATCATCGCAGCCCGGAAGACGTCCACTGCTGGACATAGGCCTCCCCCAAAGATCTCCACGACGATCGGTCCTGCGCTTCCCGCGATCTTGACCAGATCGTCGGTATCTGGAGGCCTTCCCACGCTGCGTCATCCGGTCCGTGGTCGCCACTCGAGGACTTTACTGCCCCAACGGCCATCTGTCCTACGAGCTATGTGCCCTGCCCATTGCCACTTCAAAGTCGCAATTCTCGGCTATGTCGGTCACTCTGCTTTTTCTGCGGATCTCCTCATTTCTGATTCGATCACGCAGAGAAACTACGAGCCCCTCTCCATGAGTGACTCTGAGCTTGTTGATGGGGCCCATAGTTAGCGACCACGTCTCTGTTCCGTAAGTCATCACTGGCAACACACATTGGTCGTAAACCTTCGTCTTGAGACACTGCGGAAATTGTAACGTAGTATATACATCAGAATAACATGAAGACTAGAAGTGCGTAGCGGTTTCTATGTTGATTGTCGTATGCCTAATCATTGTTAATGTAAATATAATTAAATCAATATTTATTTAAAAGAGCAACACTCAAGTTTCTTGTTCATGCTTCTTGTGATGAGACTGCATTCCGAATGAGCGGTAGAAAAAAAATGTGACTATTCAAAAGTGCTTGTATTAAGTTTATTTTAATAAAGATTATTTCTATTTCTACTATATATTTCACGCGAGTGAATCCGCAGTTACAGCTAGTACAAATATAAACCTGACAGAGTTATTTGTATAACCTCAAAAACTTTTATGTAACAACAAAAATTTAGTGTTTCATCACTTTATATATTCTATACATATAAATAAAATTGGAGTGTCTGTTTGTAATATTGAAATAACCGTTTTTTACTACATGCATATAAAACCACCAAAATAACATTTTTTACAATTTTGTCTGTCTGTCTGTCTGTTTGTTCCGGCTAATCTCTGAAATGACTGAACCGATTTTGACGGGACTTTTTTTGGCAGGTAGCTGATGTAATAAGGAGTAACGTAGGCTACTTTTATTTCAGAAAATAAATTTAAATTCCACAGCTAACAGCCAGTTATAAATAATTTACGTATTCAAAAAACATAAAAGCAAAATATATAACTAAAGAAGCGACTCTAAAGAGGTCATTATTTCCTGCAAACATTCGTTGTGCGGGTCCCATTGTATCGTTCGCTCTTATCTCAAAGCGTTTAGATATATTATTGCATGGATATATTTGTGGTATAGTCGATGGTTCGTTTTATGGTATTATAACGATTATTAAATTTAGCGTGACTTGATATAATGAGTTTTAATAACGGATGTACGGAATTAGAACAATTTAATATTATTCTACGTTTCCTATGATTTATTTGTAAAAATTTTTAAAAATTATAAGTTCGCATAATTTTATATTTAACTTTATTTTTAATAAATAATCATAGCCTAAGTTACTCCTTATTACATCAGCTACCTGCCAATAAAAGTCCCGTTAAAATCGGTCCAGCCATTTCAGAGATTAGCCGTCACAAACAGACATCTGTCTGTTAAAAATTTTTGTAAAAAATGTTATTTTGGTGTATGTACCGTATTTATATTCATATGCATGTATTAAAAATACAGTTATTTCAATATTACAAACAGACAATCCAATTTTATTTATATGTATAGATAATGTTTTTCACACTGTTCTAATGCTGTTAGCCGGAGCTGATTTTTACAGCTTCACCGGACGATAGCGGGCGAGTGCAGATGGCACTCCAAACCAAAGGAAGGACTTATGGAGCGGTGAAGGCCAACTCCTGCCTGACGGATACGACTTTAGTCTGAGGGCACTGCTAGGGGTTCGAACCTTGTACTCTACAGTAATTGCACCCAAGCGTAATCGTATTTGGTAGTAATTGATATAATTAAATATAAGTACATTTAAATGGTCTGATGATGTTTTTTTTTGTGGATGATTATGAAATGGTGCACCCGCCTGCGCTAACGGTTTACGCTGGCGGGGCACCAGTAGAGGATGATAAGATGAACATGAGGTCAGGTCAGTTAGCCCATCGTGGCAAATTCACTAGGAATTTATCACGATGGTTTCCAGGGGTAACCGCGTGGAGGTCGACCACCGCTGGCCGGCCGGGTGAGTTCACAACATGCAGTGTCACCTATCTTTATTAGGAGCCAGTTACATTGACCAATATGCATATACAATTATATAAATCTTGCACTACTACTAATTTCACAGTTTTCATTATATTGTGTTGTATTGTTACATTATTAATTCTTACATTGCATATACAATTATATGAAATCTTATTTTCACTCTAGAGTTAGTTGCAAACCTATACGTGTTTGCAACTAAATCTAGAGTGACCGTCCACCTGCCTTCCTTTGTCCTCGTACCTCTTGGATACCGTTCTTTTGAGTCATCAACTGTTGGAAATTATTGGGACATACTTTCAAATTCAAATTCAAAATCATTTATTCATGTAGGACATATTAGCCGCTTATGAACGTCAAATTCTTACATTGTAATTTTAATTTTTCCCTACCATCCAGTGCGGTATATAGATCCAAATGAGAAGAACTGGCAAGAAACTCAATTGAATTACTTTTTTTTTTAAAAGCCCGTTTATTTACAATGTATATTTATATAGGTGTCTATGTCTAACATTAAATGAAAATCCAATGCATGAACAACTATTGCCATACACGCTCGTCATTCAAGTAATCATCTAATGTGTAATTAGGCTTTGCTCAGTAAATATGATTTAACAGATGTTTTGAATTCATTTAAGGGTAATTCCAGTATATCCTTTGGTATCTTATTGTAAATTTTTATACCTATTCCCATAAAAGACCAATTGACTTTTTCTAAACGATACTTGGGGACTGCAAGTTTGTCTTTAAATCTAGTATTAATATTATGAATATTGTAGAACATACCATACTGATTGTGTAACTACGAGTAGGTAGTATAAAGCTAGGGGGTTTGTACCCGTGACATGCGAAATCTTGTTTATTCGAGATATTTTTGAAAATATATCGGATCCCCGCTGTTTATTCTGAATTTATGTATATAGACATATTTATGTAAATAACATAATTTATTTCGTATATTTGTGTATCGCGATGTAATAAATTCCTCGTTTTATGTTTACCAACGTGAGACTCTTTTGTAAGACTATCCTTGTCCGTGGAACTGTTTACATTTGTCGGTGTACAATGCAAGATAAATTAGTATATATCTTGCATCGTATATCGGGAACTCAGCAAATAAATATATAACGTGGTAAGATCCCGTGATTTTTACTAATTATACGTATAAATAATGACCGCGTCAAGTTTAAAACAGTATATAATTAGTATATAGTGTCGTTATATATACCTATATGTAGAAGATATATATTAATGATAAGTGTTTGGGAAACTACTCTGCTACCAAAATGTTAACGAATTTACTCTCTGTATATATAGGGAAAAATAAGGAAGCGTCAGTCATTTACCTGTATGGTTCTGCGGATTTCTTGGGCTTCAGGGTCTCGAAGGTATCTTCGCTAGCTTTCCAGTTTCACAGTAGGTTTCACAGTTCTAATTTATTTTAATTCACAACAAATGCGCGCGCGCGTCAAGGCCGCTGTACGGTCCGTTTTTTACTAGGTGAGGGAGGGGAAGGCAAGGCGCGGGAACAGAAACTAACGGACTCTAATATAATAATCTGTGCTTACGATGATACAGGGTAGATTTTGAACAATAAGTAAATAATTAGTTTATTAGCATACAACGTTATAATTTGTTTATCTCATTGCTTTCTTGATTCAATTCTTTTAGAAATATGAAAGTGTAGCGGTTTTTGTATTGATTGCCGCATGCATTCTTATGTGAAATGTGAATACTATAACCATCAGATGGCAATTGTGAGTAGCTATGACGTGGTCTAGTGTTTTGAGTAGTCATGCTCACTAAAATGTCCAGACTTGTGGCGGCGTGGTGGGCCGGGTCACTGGGCTCCCTAATGGTCCCTATGGTCGAGCGTAGTGGTGGCTGGCTCATCCGTCATACTCGTGAACGGGTGCTGCTTGTGTGGTCTGGTCTGCTCTAATCACTATGACTTATTTTCTCGTATTAATTGTTTAACCAGTTGTTGTATATTGAATGTTTTTTCTATTTTATTATTTCATTGAATTAGTGCTAATCGGTGGTTTGTATTCACACACTTAAACTTTAATTGTAAGTAAGAATAAATTATTTAAAAGAGCAACACACAAGTTTCTTGCTTGTTCTTCTTGTGATGAGACAGCATTCCGAATGAAAAGTGCTTCAATGTAAGTTTATTTGAATAAATGATTTTCTATTCTATTCTATTCTTAAAATCTTGGATACATCTGGAGCGAGGAAGGATTACCGAAACCTGATCTCACCTGTGAGCGTTACTGGCAGAACTAGGTACTTATGTTTATCTGAAAATTAAGTAGTTTGAAATATTCACCGTTGCTTACAATAAAGTCTAAACACTGAATCGATTTTAAAACAATCTTTGATAGATTCATATATTGTGCAAATTTGCATAAATTGTGTTATATATCTATACATATAAATAAAATTGGACAGACATGTTTGTAATATTGAAATAACCGTTTTTTACTACATGCATATGAATATAAATAAGGTACATGCACCAAAATAACATTTTTACAATTTTTTTCTGTCTGTCTGTTTGTTCCGGCTAATCTCTGAAATGGCTGGACCGATTTTGACGGGACTTTTTTTGGCAGGTAACTGATGTAATAAGGAGTAAATTAGGCTACTTTTATTTTAGAAAAATAAAGTTAAATTACCATGGGGACGAAGTCGCGAGAACAGCTAGTCATAAATAAAATCTTGTTTACACAATTGGAAATATATAAAGTTCTCTAATAATATTTATGTCAGGATATTAACGGCCTCGGCAATCTAGCGGTTTAGTACACCGCTTTACTCTCGATAGTTACGGGTTCGATTCCTCGCACGGTATAACCATTTAATTCGTGAGTATGATTGTTCGTAGCTAATTCTATATTCAATATATATTAAGTATATATGTATTAAAAAATGTATTTATATCAGTTATCATAGTACCTGTAACACAAGTCCTGCTTAGCTTCGGACTAGATGGCACTGTGTGAATTGTCCAGAAATAACATTATATAGTAGATGGCTACCATTTACCATTAAATCACCAAACAGCATGTTATTTAAATTCCATTTATAAAAAAGGTAATAGGTTTGTTTGAACCCATTAATCTCCAGAACCACAATCGGATTAAAAATAAGTTTTATTATCACTAATCCAATTCATAAGAACCTTCCTTATGTAAGACCATTAAACGTGACATAAACGACGAGTATTACCGAAGAATACAACTAGTATATTATGAGTATGATATATAAAAATAAAATAGGTTTTCTGTTTCAAACAGGGGTAGCACAAAGCTTCTCATTTCCCCCGGGTATGGCTGTCAATTAGAATACGATATGCCAGTCAACGCTGTATAGAGCAGACGCTGAATTAAACTCCAAATTGTAATCATCAGATTTTTGTTTATAACTAAAGCACTTATAGATACTCTGTTTTATATATTTATGAGATAACATGTAAGAAAAGGCAATGAGAAGTAATTTTGTTAAGAATTTATACTAAACTAGCTTTTGCTCTCGGCTTTGCTCGCGTTAATTTATCCCCTTAGTGGTGGAATTTATCAAAATCCTTTCTTAGGTCGTAGTAGCTTTATGCATGCAAAGTCTCAGCCCGATCGGTTTAAAATTGACAAAGTTTCATACAAAGTGGGGGTAGAATTAATCAAAATCCTTTCTAATCGGATGCCTACGTTATAACATCTACTTGCATGCCAAATTTCAGCCCGATCCGTCCAGTGGTTTGGGCTGTGCGTTGATAGATCACTATGTCAGTCAGTCATCTTTTAGTTATATATATTTAGATGTAACAAACGCAACAAACAAAAGTTTGTGAGATGGATGGATGTAAGAGTAACAAACTTACTCTTTCACGTAAAAACTATTAGACGGATTCCGATGAAACTTTACAGTAATATAGCTTATACATCAGATTAACGTATTGGCTATAAATTTCACGCGTGAAACGCGGGTACAGCTATAAGGCAATATTAGCAAGAAACTGAATTTCCTTTTTTATTAATGCCAGTTTTTAATTTTGTATACTTATATAGGTGTCTATGCCTAAGAACTACATGCCATACACACGTCATTCAAATAAACGTATAGTGAGTATTCATTTTTGTGCTTTAATAGATAGAGTGATTCAAGAGGAAGGTTTATGTATATAATACATGTACACCCGGGCGAAGCCGGGGCAAGTAGCTAGTTATATAGTATAAAACAAGGTCGCTGTCTGTCCGTCCCTATGTATGCTTAAATCTTTAAAACTACGCATTTTGAAGAGGTTTTTTTTTATACTACGATGGTGGCAAGCAAGCATACGGCCCATCTGATGGTAAATGGTTACCGTAGCCTATGAACGCCTGAAACACCAGGGGTATCACTTGCGCGTTCCGATTAAGAAACCTTAATATACCCTTCTTGAAAAACCCATGCTGTACGCAGGAAGTTCATTCCACAATCTAAGTGTACGCGGGAGGAAACTCCTCTGAAACCGCACTGTTCGGGACCACTTAAGTTCCAGTGTGTGGGGATGAATTCCCTGTCGATGGCGAGCGGTGCGGTGGTAAAAGATGGCTGTCGGCATCATGTCGAACAATTCCTCAGAACACAGTCCGTTGTATAATCGATAGAACACACAAAGCGAGGCGAAGTCTCGCCTCAAGCTAAGTGGCTCGATACCGCCAGAGAGATTGGGATCATCGACAATTCATAGCACGTCTCTGAACCGAGTCAAAAGGACCGAGCTGGTATCCAGGTGCTCCCGCCCAAAGATGTGACCAGTACTCCATTTGCGGCCGAACGTGTGACTTATATAAGAGATGTCTCTGGTCCGCAGTGAAGTACCGCCTCGCTCTATTGAGCACACCGAGCTTCTTGGACGCCAGCTTTACCTTTTCTTCCAGGTGACTGCGGAACTCAACAGTACTAGAGATGTCGACACCGGAATCGAGAATCCCAATACTCTTAGAAATGGTAACGGACGTGTTCTGGAATTGAGGAGCCACAGCAAAAGGAGTTAATAGATAGAGTGATTCAATATGTAGGTTTATATGTGTAATAGCAAGTAGCTAGTTGCTAATAATGGGGTCATCAGATCCCATTACTAAAAAGCCCTTTTCCCCCACTATTATATTATTAGAAATCATGACAACAAACATATAAAGAGTACAAGTCTCCAACATGCAAGCATAATCCAAATTGGGAAAGTTCGAAAGGTGAATTGACTTCACTGAGCGTCGAATTTAGGACATAATTTGTATGCAAAGTAACGTGCTTAACCACTGCTTTATGGAGGTCAGTGATTTATTACCACGAGCACAACGCGAGCGACACCAAAATCTATACATATATATAAATGGTATATGAATGTTTATCGTAAATTCGTTTAACAGACCGTAATATTTCTTTGTTTTTAGTTGCATGGTCATATATATATATATATATATATATAATTAATCAATTAATAAAGAAATAAAAGCAAGATCAAATTCTAATGACATGGAATCTAAATATATATAACTCAAAGG
Organism: Achroia grisella; assembly: GCF_030625045.1. Classification (NCBI taxonomy): domain Eukaryota; kingdom Metazoa; phylum Arthropoda; class Insecta; order Lepidoptera; family Pyralidae; genus Achroia; species Achroia grisella. The sequence goes on from NW_026713022.1 coordinate 6,200,267, forward strand.
TGACTGACTGACATAGTGATCCATCAACGCACACCCCAAACACTGGACGGATCGGGCTGAAATTTGGCATGCAAGTAGATGTTATGACGTAGGCATCCGCTAAGAAAGGATTTTTATTTATTCTTCCCCCAAGGGGATAAAATAGGGGATGAAAGTGTGTATGAAATATTGTCAATTTTAAACCGATCGGGCTGAGACTTTGCATGCATAAAGCTACTATGACGTAGGCATCCCCTAAGAAAGAATTTTGATAAATTCCACCCCTAAAGGTATAAATTAACGCGAGCGAAGACGCGGGCAAAAGTAAATAATAAAAATTGAATCTATATACTAAACTGGACGGTAGGTAAAAAATATTATTACAAAAACTTGACGTACAGAAGTGGTTAAAATGTCTTACATGAATAAATGATTTTTGAATTGATTTGAATAGTCATATATATATTAATTTTATTAGTCATTCGGAAAGCAAATTAATTAGAATAGAATAGAATTCTGTCTGTCTCTTTTCTTGTTTCTTATAAACTAGAGTATTTTATGATCTCCAACACCTATGGTACACCGGTTCGAAGCCGGGTAGGGTCCTTAGTGAAGTCTTATTAATATTTAAAATCGCGAAAGTTTGTGAGTATGAATGGATCGGTGTTTGGTACTCTTTGCCAGTCAGTCAGTTCAATTCCGAGTGTTGTATCAATTTATTTTGAATTAATACGACTGACTTAGAAACCATGGTGTCATCTCAAAATGTTGATTGATTTGTTTGATCAAATGCCATCTGGATATGGAGGTTGGATGGATGTTTGTTACTCTTTCACGCAATAACTACTGAACGGATTTTGATGAAAGTTTGCAGTAATATGTCTAATACATCAGAATAACACGTAGGTTATAAATTTGATGCTAGTGAAACCGCGGGCACAGCTAATATTATAATCTATACATCTATACACATAAATAAAATTGGAGCGTCTGTTTGTAATATTGAAATAACCGTTTTGTACTACATGCATATGAATATAAATACGGTATATACACCAAAATAACATTTTTTTCAATTTTTGTCTGTCTGTCTGTTTGTTCCGGATAATATATGAAATGGCTGGACCGATTTTGACGGGACTGTTTTTGGCAAGTAGCTGATGTAGTAAGGAGTAACTTAGGCTACTTTTATTTTAGATAATGTTAAATTACACGCGGACGAAATCTCAGGAACAGCTAGTAAAGTAATATAATAAAACCTTAACAAAGAACTTATTCGTTACAATAGATTGGTAATAAATTCAAGAAAAACCAGTTTACAACCAAGTATCATTACATCATTAAATTCTTATAATCTTTTTTATTCCAATGAATCAGTAGTCATCGAGATGAAATTAATTTTTTCATTGAAACCAGTTTAAGATATTGTTGTTTTTAATATCCCGTTTTCGAGTATCAATGTTTGTGGAAACTGGCTCTGACAGAATCTTAGAGCGAGATAGCATATCGCTGTTTATGTGGGTTAGATAGGAATGGGTGTATTTTAATAGTTTCGAACACAAAGGAATGTAAGTACGAAATGTTTCAAGTTAAAATGTGCTCTGTAGTGTTACGTTAAGGTGGAGTTTTGTATGATAAATTAGAAGGTATATATGTTCGATTCCTTGACTGAAGCAATGTTGAAAAACCGGTCTTCTTTGGAGGCTTGCCTCCAGTTTTGCAGGGTCATCAACGGGCGATATTATATGAAATAAATATTAAAAATAGTTTTTATTTATCAGACTATATTTATAACTTCCTTGAAATTATCGATTGTTAACGTAATTAATTTATATTTATAGCAATTGTAAATAATTGTGACGATTTTGATACGTAATAAAAAAACAGGTTTCAACAGACAGACACGTTTTGTTATTTATATATATGTAAAAGTTGTTTTGCTTACTACCGCCATCTAGGAAGGCTATAGACTATATCACGTCATACTCGTGAACGGGTGCTGCTTGTACAGACTGGTCTGCTCTAATCATTACGACTGATTTACTCTTATTTAGTTACTCAACCAGTTGGTTGTATATTTAATATTTTCTCTATTTGAGTATTTAATTGAATTAGTGCTAATTGGTAGTTTGTATTCACACACTTAAACTTAAATTGTAAAGTAAGAATAAAATTATTTAAAAGAGCAACACGCAAGTTTCTTGCTCGTTCTTCTTGTGATGAGACAGCTTTCCGAATGAGCGGTAGATTAAAAATAATGTGATGACTTTTCAAAAGTGTTTCAATGTATGTTTATTTGAATAAATGATTTTCTATTCTGTTCTATTCTATTCTATTCACGCTACGACCAATATGAGCATAGTTGCTGCTAAAAGAACGAGGATAATTTGAGTGCAGACATAATTGCGCAGATCAGAATAGAATTGAACAAATCTAAGAAAACAGATTTATCTATCAAATTCAAATTCAAATTCAAATTCAAATTCAAATTCAAAAATTATTTATTCATTTCATTAGTAGGATATTTTAGCCGCTTATGAACGTCAAATTTTTACATTATAATTTTATTTTTTCCCTATCGTCCAGTTCGGTATATAGATCCAATTGAGAACAACTGGCAAGAAACTCAATTGAATTACTTTTTTTTTTAAAGCCAGTTTATTTACAATGTATTTTTATATAGGTGTCTATGTCTAACATTAAATGAAAATTCAATGCATGGACAACTATTGCCATGCACGCTCGTCATTCAAGTAATCGTTTAGTGAGTAATAGGCTTTGCTCAATAAATATGATTTAACAGATGTTTTGAATTTATTTAAGGGTAATTCCAACATATCCTTTGGTATCTTATTGTAAATTTTTATACCTATTCCCATAAAAGACCTATTAACATTTTCTAAACGATACTTGGGGACAGCAAGTTTGTCTTTAAATCTAGTATTAATATTATGAATATTGCTGTTTTTTGGAAACACACATTTTATCGGGAATGCCACAATTTATAACAGATATATTTACATATATTATTATATTAAATTGTGTAATGGTATTATCATATAAGTACTAGCTGATTCTAGCAACTTCGGCTACATTGCACTGACTCGACATTTATTTATTACTAGCTGTACCCGCGACTTTGTCCGCGTGGAATTACTATATTTTTCTAAAATAAAAGTAGCCTAAGTTACTCCTTGTTACATCAGCTACCTGCCAATAAAAGTCCCGTCAAAATCGGTCCAGCCATTTCAGAGATTAGCCAGAACAAACAAACAGACAGAAAAAATTGTAAAAAATGTTATTTTGGTGTATATATTCATACTCATGTATTAAAAAACGGTTATTTCAATATTACAAACAGACACTCCAATTTTATTTATATGTATAGATTATATTTCGCCCAATTATCATAATATCTTTTTAAATTATGACCTATATGTTATTTTAATATGTAAGGTACTGTAAAGTTTCATTAAAAACGGTTTAGTAGTTTTTGCGTGAAAGAGTAACAAATATCCATCCATCCTCCAAATTCAGATGACATTTGATCAAACAAATCAATCAACATTTTGAGATGACACCACGGTTTCTAAGTCAGTCGTATTAATTCAAAATAAATTGATACAACACTCGGAATTGAACTGACTGACTGGCAAAGAGTACCAAACACCCATCCATCCATATTCACAAACTTTCGCGATTTTAAATATTAATAAGACTACACTAAGGACCCTACCCGGCTTCGAACCGGTGTACCATAGGTGATGGAGATCATAAAATTTAGTTTATAAGAAACAAGAGAAGAGACAGACAGAATTCTGTTCTATTCTAATTAATTAATTAATTCTATACTCTATCATAAAACTGTCACATTTATAATATTAGTAAGATATTGTCAGGTATGTGTATGAATTATATTATTATATTCTAGTCATAAATAAAGAAAAATATATGTTGTGAATTATGCGGATGGTGACAACCCTAGAATATTGTTTGCCACCGACTTACACGTCTCTTTCTGTACACGGTAATGTTACCGACGCGTATTGAATACGTATTAATGTTATACACATATATATACACACACATATATATATATATATACTAGCTGTCCCGGCAAACGTTGTTTTGCCTTGAAATAAAAAAAAAATAGGGGTGGACGACCCCTAACATTTAGGGGGATGAAAAATAGATGTTGGCCGATTCTCAGACCTACTCAATACGCTCACAAAATTTCATAAGAATCGGTCAAGCCGTTTCGGAGGAGTATGGGAACGAAAACTGTGACACGAGAATTTATATATAAGATGTATATATTGTATATATATTTATATACATATATTATATATTTTATATATACTATGTAAACGACCCGGCTTCGTACGTACCAATCAATTCAAATTCAAAATATCTATATTCACGTAGGTCTATTACAGACTCTTATGATATGTCAAATCTACCGTCAGTTCGGAATGATTTCGAGATGAGAAGAACTGACAAGAAACTCAGCTCTTGTACATGTTTACAAAAGTACAGATTCAAAAATGAATCTGTACTTTTGTAAACATGTACAAGAAAAAGAAATTCAAATTACAGAGAATATAGTGAGCAATCATAGTATAGAACTAATCTTATTATATCTATACATATAAATAAAATTGGAGTGTCTGTTTGTAATTGAAATAACCGTTTTTTACTACATGCATATGAATATAAATACGGTACATACACTAAAATAACATTTTTTATAATTTTTGTCTGTCTCTCGGTCTGTTTGTTCGGCTAATCTCTGAAATGACTGGATCGATTTTGACGGGACTTTTTTTGGCAGGTAGCTGATGTAATAAGGAGTTACTTAGGCTACTTTTATTTTAGAAAAGTAAAGTTAAATTCTACGCGGACGAAGTCGCGGGTACAGCTAGTGTGTAATAAAAATGTATGATTTTAGTCGGAAACCTTTCACGTAATTCTTAGTGTATTTAGTGGTCTAGTTATTTGGCACACATTTTTACTTTAGTCGCTGGTTCGATTCCTCGCACGGTACAAACATTTGTAATTATGAGTATGATTAATAAATCACAGGACAATTCACACAGCGCCATCTAGACCCAAGTTAAGCTAGCTAATGCATGTGTTATGTGTACTAGACAACTGATACATATACATAGATTTTTTTTTTGTAAACACATACATATTTTACATAGAAAATACCCAGACCGATACAAACAATCATACTCATGAATACAATTGTGCCGTGCGAGGAATCGAACCAGCGACCATCGGACGTAAAGCGGTGTGCTAAACCGCTAGCCCACCGAGGTCTTTATATGTATATATAAATAACTAACTTTTGCCCGCGGCTTCGCTCGTGATAATTTATCCCCTTAGGGGTGGAATTTATCAAAATCCTTTCTTAGGGGATGCCTACGTCATAGTAGCTTTATGCATGCATAGTCTCAGCCCGATCGGTTTAAAATTGACAAAGTTTCATACAAACTTTCATCCCCTATTTTATCCCTTTGAGGGTAGAATTAATCAAAATCCTTTCTTAGCGGATGCCTACGTCATAACATCTACCTGCATGCCAAATTTCAGCCCGATCCGTCCAGAGGTTTGGTCTGTGCGTTGATAGATCACTATGTCAGTCACCTTTGAGTTATATATATATATATAGATTTTCCGTTTGTAAATTATTGTTAGTTTATCATTCCTATTACTATCAAAGCGTTTCCTCGAAGTAAGAGTATTAGATACGTATTGTACCGACACCTGCCTGGACTAGAAACTAGTACGGATCCCGTTACCACTTCACTCCCAAGAAGGGCCGCGGTATAGATCTAGACGAGTTCCACTTACGGTTAAACTTAACTTGAACAGTTACGATTAATCCAGAGCCAGTTTAATGCAGACCTTCTCACGATGTCTGCCTTTAAAGTTAATAATGTTATTGAAAATTTAACCTAGCTATTTAACCAGGCTACCGTCCCGTTATCCGTTCAGACTTAGGTACCTAGTGAGGTAATGGAGTGATTAGTTTTAGGGTACAAAAGACTGACATGTACTTAGATGGTACAAAAGTCCCTAAGTTTAAAAAGAAATTAAAAAAAAAAACTTATGTAGGATATATCTTTTATATATGTCGATATATCTCTTCGTCACCAAGGTATTATTAAAGAAATTTAACATCTTGGTGGTCTAATGGTTGTGGCACACCGCTTTACGGTCGCAGGTTCGATTTCCGCCCGATACAAACTTTTTTATTCATGAGCGTGTTTTTTTGTATAATATGTATGTATTTACAAGAAAAATGTATCTAAGTATATGTATCAGTTGTCTAGTACTCATAACACAAGCTCTGCTTAGCTTGGGACTAGATGGCGCTGTATTAATCGGCCAGCAATATTATTATTATATAGTACATATAACACATTATAAAATAAAAGGCAGTGGAAATATATTAGACTTAAATAATATGAGACAACATTGAATATTATAATACTAATAATAAAAAGCCTTTTTCTAAAGTAGGAAGAAATTTATTTAAAATTTTGTATACTCGATCAATTTTTGTATAACAATAATATGTCACGACAATTCACACAGCGCCATCTAGTCCCACGGTAAGCAGAGCTTGTGTTACGAGTGCTAGACAACTGACGTAAATATTACTTGGAATTTTTTTAATACAACACACATACATAAAAAGACATACTGTCATACTCGTACAATCATTTGTATTAATTAAAAATAGAATAGAATAGAAAATCATTTATTGAAATAAACTTAATTTAAGCACTTTTGAATAGTCATAACAATTTTTTTTCATCTACCCCTCATTCGGAAAGCTGTCTCATCACAAGAAGAACGAGCAAGAAACTTGCGTAAAAGTTAAATAATGAGGTGAAATTAACAATTTTTTTTAAATTTTGTATTTAATTTACCAATAAAGGAAACGAATGGGAGAAACGATGGGAAAAGGAAGGAACGATGAACTAAAATTAACAAATGACTTTTAAATTTGTTTTTTAATTTAAAATCCCAATATAGGATATCGGGAAATTTAATTTAGTAAAATTTTCTACAATTTAGTCTGCGTGGATACTTTTGTCTTAAGACTGTCGAGAGCTACCTTGCATTGTAACCTACATATTATATACTTAGATTGATGGGTGAGAAATGGCAGTAAAATAACAAGTACAAAGACTAGGAACAGTTGCAAAAAGTTCGTAGTCCTCTGGTACACCAACGCATTCGTGGTACTACAGGTGTCATATGCTATTGTGATATCTGTAATGCTATATATATTTATTATTTATAAATGATAATAATGTTTTTGTAGAAAATATCTGACTTAAAATTTAGCGCTGACAATGTTATCTGAATGAACAGACATTAAGTGCGTAGCGGTTTCTATGTTGATTGTCGCATGCCTAATCCTTGTTGTTAATTAAATATAAGTAAATCAATATTTATTTTCATACAGGTTTCTTGCTCATTCTTCTTGTGATGAGTATGCATTCCGCGGTAGAATAAAAAAACTTGACTATCCAAAAGTGCTTATATTAAGTTTATTTGAATAAAATTATTTCTATTTCTATACTAGCTAGCTATATATATATATATGGGAATATCACTAGTGAGACTTTAAGAAAAGTCTTATAATATTTAATTATTTATTTATTTACGTCTTAAAATAGTTTTTACATCGTCTTACGTCGTTCTATCAACTCTCTCTACTCATTTTTTTTAAATAAAACTAGAATAAAAATAAAATGCATAAATCTTCTTTCCATATATATATATATGTAGGACAGAAAGTTTGTTCGCCAGTCCAATTATAAAAATAAAAAAATCTAAACATCATTATTCATGTGGGTCTGATACAGGCTCTTATGTTTCTCTCAATTCAGAGTAATTTCGAGCTAAGAAGAAGGGACAGATTATATAGTTTTTTTTATTTTACGTGCAGTAATATTACTATATTATTTTACAAATTATCGGTAAATAGAGAGTACATGAAATAGAAAGTTTCTTTAACATAACCTTCAATAAAAAGGTTAAACTCCTTTTCCGGGAGAAAACCCTCGGGCATGTTGGCAACTTAACTAGTTTAAGTTATCTAACTTAGATGGACCGGACCTTGCGAAGTTTGAAATGGTGACAGCCACAGAAACTAGACGCCTTAGAAACAAAACTATTAGCTGTAATAGAGTCAAGAGTTCGATACCAGACATTAACAACTTCCAAAATATCAGGAACTCAATAATCTATACATATAAATTAAATTGGAGTGTCTGATTGTAATATTGTAGTAAACGTTTTTTACTGCATGCATATGAATATAAATACGGTACATACACCAAAATAACATTTTTTACAATTTTTGTCTGTCTGTTTGTTCCGGCTAATCTCTGAAATGGCTGGACCGATTTTAATGGGACTTTTTTTGGCAGGTAGCTGATGTAATAAGGAGTAACTTAGGCTACTTTTATTTAAAAAAAATAAAGTTAAATTTCACGCATAATTTATCAAAATCCTTTCTTAGTGGATGCCTACATCATAGTAGCTTTATGCATGCAAAGTCTCAGCCCGATCGGTTTAAAATTGACAAAGTTTCATACAAACTTTCGTCCCCTATTTTATCCCCTTGGGGGTAGAATTAATAAAAATCCGTTCTTAGCAGATGCCCACGTCATAACATCTACCTGCATGCCAAATTTCAGCCCGATCCGTCCAGTGGTTTGGGCTGTGCGTTGATAGATCACTTTGTAAGTCAGTCACCTTTGAGTTATATATATATATAGATTTTCCGCTTGTAAATTATTGTTAGTTTATCATTCCTATTACTAATTAATTCCTAATCTAAATATATATAATATTTAGATTATTATATATACGTGACATATATATAGTTTAACGGGGTATACTACGGAAGTCCTTACAGCCATTAGCCGAATCAACTATTGACACGCTTTCTTTCTTTCTTTCTCTCTTTCTAATTTAATATCTTCAATCGTGGAGAGGAAATTTATTTATTTATTTATTTATTTATTTATTTATTTATTTACGGAAGTGAGCTTTACAGTTTCCCAATATGCCCACTTAGGAAGATTGTATATAATTACACACACTTATAAAACACTAGTTACATAAACTAATTACACAAGAAAAAAATAAAATAAAAATAATAACAATAATAATCTCTCTTTTCCATACTACTTAAATAATCTACTGCCATCCTACGAAACTCCAGCAAATTACTAGTAAATATGGAGAGGAAAACGACTAAATTAAACCTACCGGTTAATTTACCAAGACATCATCCATACAGCCAAGTTAAATAGCGACCACAAAGTATTGTAGCACAAAGTGTAAATATATTTATTTATAAACTCTTTATTCCACCAATAAAATTAATACATAAGAATTATACAGAAAAGAGATATGGAAGTACAAAAGGTAGTCTTATCACAAGAAGCAATCTCTTCCAGACAACCTTTAGGTAGAGAAAATACAACAAATTTGGTGGCGCATGAATAGAATGGAAGAATATATATATAAAGGTAAAAATAATAAAGAAACTTATTCTAAATTTAGTAATGACATATTGTAATTTAAATAATGTAAATTAAATATTGTAATGGGTGAAAACTGTGATTGGTACAGTTTATGCTGTAAATAATATAAATGACGTAGTGGAGTAACATGAAACAGTCATGCTCGTTATAAAGTTCAAACTTGTGGCGGCGTGGTGGGCCGGGTCGATGTGCTCCCTCTAATATGGTTGAGTGCAATGATGGCTGGCTCATCCGTCATATTCGTGAACGGGTGCTGCTTGTGGGGACTGGTCTACTCAGGTTGCGAACACTGATTAGATTTTTTGATTTTTTTTTTATATAGCATATGCTGGTGGTCACTCTATTCTACGAAATTTGAATTTAAATGAAATAGTATTATTGTAAATATGTACATATTTACAATAATACTATTTCATTTAATATAATTCACATAGGTCTATTACAGATTCTTATGATATGTCAAATCTACCGTCAGTTCGTGGTGATTTCGAGATGAGAAGAACTGACAAGAAACTCAGCTCGTATTCTTTTCAAATGAGCTGAAAAACAAGATTAATTTTTAAATTCAATTGGAGAGAATATCGTGACCACCAGCATATTTTTGTCAATGTAATAGTTAGTGCAATCAGTGGCCGTAACCCGAACAGACCACTTCCTATAAGCAGCACCCAATCGTTGGTAATCAACGTCTATGTGACAGACTCGACCTATTGGCTTTGCGGCGAGATATTGCATCTCTGTGCATTTTCTACCGCATATATCACGGGGAGTGTTCTGAGGAATTGTTCGGATTAATACCAGCTGCTGAGTTTCACCACCGTACCACCCGCCAGAAACTGAAATACCATCCTGATCATCTGGATGAATGGCGGTCTTCCACAGTGCGGTTTTCTAGAAACTTTATGCCTCGCACAACCACATTGTGGAACCTTCCAGCAATGGTATTTCCGAACCAATACGATATTGAAACCTTCAAGAAAAGAGCTTATTCCTTTTTAAAAGGCCGACAACGTACTTGCAATTCCCCTGGTGTTGCGGGTGCTCATGGGCGGCGGTAATCACTTACCTTACCATCAGGTAAGCCGCATGCGCGTTTGTCCCCTGTGTTATAAAAAAAAAAGCACCCGTTCACGAGTATGACGAAAGAGCCTGATGATTATTAAGAATTTATATCTACTTTATAGAGTAATACAAATAGTAACTGAAACTATCGTATTGTTCTACATAATTGAAAAACTGTTAGTCTCAATGGATTTCAAATGGGAACTGCTTTTTTTACACTACGATGGTGGCAATCAAGCATACGGCCCACCTGATGGCAAATGGTTACCGTAGTCTATGAACGCCTGAAACACTAGGGGTATCACGTGCTCGTTGCCGTATATTAAAGTTAGGTATGTAATAGAGGTCCAGGTCACACGTAACGCCGACGGTGGAACAAAGCGTGTCCTGCGGGACTCGCTGGACCACTGTATAGCTGTCTCACTCGCTCCTGTGGTGTAGGACTGAGACGACGGCATACCGGTTTTAAGTGGTTATAACCTGATAGTTCAGGGTTCAGTTTGGTATAAAAACGTAATATTATGATGTAAATATTTTTAACATTCTACAGGAGTAATAATAATTATTTCCCTGGACAATTAACACAGCGCCATCTAGTTCCAAGTTAAGTAGAGCTTGTGTTATGGGTACTAGACAACTGATATAAATACATAGATACATTTTGTTTTGTATATACATAGAAAACACCGACCGATAGACCGATACAAACAATCACACTCATGAGTACAAATGTTGTACCGTGCGAGGACTCGAACCCGGGACTATCGAATGTAAAGCAGTATATTAAACCGCTACACCATTGAGGCCGTCAAATTAGACATTATCAAGAAAAAGAAGTATCAGAAATTATAAGAATTTTATGCATTTAGTAATTAAAAAGTAATAACTTGACACCTGGCCTCTTTCAAGTTTCGTTCAAATTATAAATAACTTTTTAACTTTGTTGCAGAAAGCAATAAAACAAGTTCTTATCTGAGAAATGGTTTTTAATGTCGTAACGTGCGATTCAAACTGACAAAAATATAGTTTCGTATTTAAAATTTAATTTGTAATACACTAACTACTCGCCACGGCTTCGCACGTGTGTGTTATGCATATAAGCCATTCTCTTGACTCTAGCTATTGCCAAAAACTGCATTAAAGTCCGGCAAAATACTTGCAATTCTCCTGGTATTGCGGGTGTTCTTACCATCAGGTCAGCCGCAAGCTCGTTTGTCCCTATGCTTTAAAAGAAACTTTAACCTACATTTTCCAATACATTTTATCTGCCACCTGGAGAGCCCGATTCGTCCAGTGGTTTGGTCTGTGCGTTTATAGATCACTATGTCAGTCACCTTTGACTTATATATATTTAGATATGTATATAATATAAGACACACGCACACATACACAACATACACACACACATGCAAATCTAAATTGAATAAAGTATTAATTAAGTTTATGTCTACATGTAAATTAAAACTGTAATCCTTGTTTTGTGAAGAAACTGACTCCTGATATACAGCTCACGCTAGTTTTTTTTTTTTATACTACTATGGTGGAAATCAAGCATACGGCCCATCTGATGGTAAATGGTTACCGTAGCCCATGAACGCCTGAAACACCAGGGGTATCACTTGCGCGTTGCCGACTCTTAAGAAACCTTAATATTCTTAATATTCTTCTTGAAAAACCCCATGCTGTAGTCTCGTGGGAAAACCTCGGCAGGAAGTTCATTCCACAATCTAAGTGTACGCGGGAGGAAACTCCTCTGAAACCGCACTGTTCGGGACCACTTAGGTTCCAGTTTGGGAGTCAGAACTGCATCAGACTGTACACTGATGGAGGTTTAAATAAGTTATTCCCAAAATGGTCTATATCGACCCCCAGGGGTCTATAACAAACTGCAAGGGGTCCACGACAGCGAACATCTTGTTGTTTTTGACACTAAACTTTAATACAGTTAGAAATTTACAAAAAAATCAATACCAGCTACTAATGGGGGGTGTACCTAAAACTGAAAAATATGGTAATGGGTCTACGACACACAATGTTTGGGAGTTCTGATTTAAATAAATAAATAAACAATATTATACGGAATCATTCCCATTATTCAAAAGCTCGTCAGCATTGTTTATGATTATGACCCAAGTCTCGGATGAGATACTGTTATTGTGCTCGGTTTATTTACACGCGCCATCGACTTTACAGATGCGTGTTCGTATGTCACTCCTTTCTGTTTACTTTTTAGATAACATCTTAGCACAACACTTTTTTTTTATAACACAGGGGACAAACGAGTGACGAAACTCACTTGATGTTAAGTGATTACCCACCATGAGCATCCGCAACACTAGGAGAATTGCAAGTACGTTGTCGGCCTTTTGAAAAGGAATAAGCTCTAATATCATATCATCAACATTGACTTACCATGCATCTTTTACTGCATATATCATGAGTAATGTTCCGAGTAATAGAACATTTTTTTTAAAGACAACGTCCTACACTACGTTTGTCAATTCACGGTCTCCACTCTAGAACACGTTTACTCCTGCGAGCATCGGTTCTGCGACAGATATGACCAGCCCACTGCCACTTCAACTTGCAAATACGAAGAGCTATGTCGGTGACCCTAGTTCTATGGCGAATTACTTCGTTTCGGAGTTGATACCTCAGAGAAACTCCAAGCTATATCCGAACTCAACGTCTGATGATGCCTGGTTCAGAGGCGAAACACGTGTCGCGATATGGGTGTAGAGTTGTAGACACAATAACGGTCAGGATTTGACCGCCATTACAGAAGGTCGTAAGTAGTCCACACCGAATATTTGTGGTCTCACACATGGTAATTGTAGCGGAATTAAACAAAATTCTTTAGTTTTTTTTTTTTGTTTAAAGTTTTTTTTTTTTTGTTTTTTAGTTTTTGGAATTATATATACTAGGAGGATATTCGCAACACAGTTTTATACTTCTGTGAATATCATCGTTTCTTCAGTAAATTAGTACACATGTTTTCTGTAGTAAGTAAATAAAAAAAAAATTATTACCCGATGAGAGTGTAGAACACGGACTTACAGTCAATTAAAAAGAAATACCCTCTGACAACATATGAATAAATGTCTTAGGCAGGTAAACAGAATTCCTCGATTCTGAAGGAATCAGAATCGAGGACTGCGTGGACTTTTTGGAGATCATAGCATTTCTATTAGATGACATTCAACAAATCAGTGTCGTCAAAATAAATACTTAATTGCTAATATGCAATTAGGTACATAATAGCGTTTTTTTATATACATTTAATATGCTGTGTGCCTTTTGTAGTAAATAGAAAAAATAAATACATAAATACAAAATAATGTAAATCCACGAGTAGTGAAACAGACTTCCGCAAAAAACACCTAATTCGATTAAATAATTATTATGTACACAAAACAAAAAGCTAAACAGTAAAATCACAAATTATTATTACAGTATAGTTAGGTGATATATCACTCCCCTTTGTTTGCTCGTATTTACCAAAGTACCCGTAATTTGCCTATGCCCAGAAATCCATTTCTCTTTGGTGGCAGAGCAGCCCTTTCTTAGTCTCACCACGCCCTCTGTGTTGAGAAAACATTAATCAGCTACAAATAGCTTTGGAGTACAATGAAAAGAAATAAGTATTATAAAAATATTTATTTGTGTACTACAATTCTGTGCCAACAATATGAAATTCATTTTGTAACAACAGATGTATTTATGTATGTATTTTGAATAACCAGAGGCAATAAAAATCTGCACAGCTAATGCGTGCAGATATTTAAAAATAAATTAAAATAACTACTCAGATTTTTTGATAAACATTGATATTTGAATAAAGATTATTTATCTATATACTAGCTGTCTCGACAAAACGTTGTTTTGCCTTAAAAAAAAAAATTAGGGGTGGACTACCCCTAACATTTAGGGGGATGAAAAATAGATCTTGGCCGACTTTCAGACCTACTCAATACGCTCACAAAATTTCATGAGAATCGGTCAAGCCGTTTCGGAAGAGTATGGGAACGAAAACTGTGACACGAGAATTTTATATATAAGATATAAAAATGAATTGCTCTTAGTTAATCTCGCTAAAACTCGAGAACGGCTGAACCGATTTGGCTAAATTTAGTATTGAAACATTCGTGGAAGTCCAGGGAAGGTTTAAACGGTGATCAAATATAAAGAAATTGCATGGATAATAGTAAAAACATTTTAATTTTCCCATACAAACTAACTGAAACGGATTTTTTTTTTTTCTTTCTTTCTTTCTTTCTTTCTTTCTTTCTTTCTTTCTTTCTTTCTTTCTTTCTTTCTTTCTTCTTTTTCTTTCTTTCTTTCTTTCTTTCTTTCTTTCTTTCTTTCTTTCTTTCTTTCTCTAAAAAAAAATATTTTGGTGTATGTACCGTATTTATATTCATAGCGCATGTAGTAAAAAACGGTTATTTAAATATTACAAACAGACACTCCAATTTTATTTATATGTATAGATAAAGAATTTTATTTCTATTAAACCTTAGTTAAATAAATATACTTTCTATGTGTTTATCATTATTCATAGATCATTACATCTTACGATGGTACTGTCGGTAACTGCGTGTGCACCGTCGCCGGTAGCAAACCGGTTCAGTTCATTTGAGTTAAGTTTTTTTATCTGTTTCTTGTTATTTTTGTTCGTATCCAGCCAAATTAATAGCTCCGGCCTATCGTTTATCTTGTAACGTAAACTGTATCCATACTGTTGACTTGTTGATTGCGTCTAATGTTAGAAATAGAAAAGTTTTGATTGTTATCTCTTCATATATTTTTATTTACTACTTTTATTTAATATAAATATATTTATTTATAACATAGCAACTCATATTTGGTGGTCTCGTACGCCTCCAGAAAATTAATTCAGTTGTTAAGTGAAATATTTCCTTAACAGCATAGTAATTTTATATAATATTAGCTGTTCCCGCGACTTCGTCCGCGTGGAATATAACTTTATTTTTCTATAATAAAAGTAGCCTAAGTTACTCCTTATTGTATCAGTTACCTGCCAAAAAAGTTTCGTCAAAATCGGTCCAGCTATTTCAGAGATTAGCCGGAACAAACAGACGGACAGACTGATAGACAATAATTGTAAAAAATATTATTTTGGTCTAAGTACTGTATTTATATTCATATGCATGTAGTAAAAAACTGTTATTTCAATATTACAAACAGACTAAATAAATACGTCACATATACCAAAGTAACATTTTTTCCAATTTTGTCTGTCGCTCTGTTTGTTCAGGTTAATCTCAGAAATGGCTGGACCGATTTTGATTGGACTTTTTCAGGCAGGTAGCGTATGTAATAAGTAAGTAGGCTAGTTTTATTCCAGAAAATTTCTCTAATAATATTTTTGTTAATTCCACGCGGACGAAGTCGCGGTTACAGCCAGTAATTACGTGTAATCGGATAATAAGATCGTTACGTTTTTTTTTACATATTTAAATACATTTTTCCACAGACATATTCGTCCGTGCCTTTTTTAATTTACTTTAATATTATAATTTTATTTAATTTCCATTTTTGTACAACGCCAGCCGAGATGTTACAATTTGCCTAACAGTGACACCGAGGCAGACCTTATCCGTCTGGCCCAGAACCACCGCTGGCCGGCCGGGTGAGTTGACAACATGCAGTGTCACCCATCTTTATTTGGAGGATTAGATTTATCAATATGCATATACAATTATATAAATCTTACACTACTACTAATTTCACAGTTTTCATTATCTTGTGCACTGTAAGTATTCATAATGTAACAATACACATTATGAATTCTTACACTGCACATATGTACAATTATATGAAATCTTATTTTAACACTATTTTCAAAGTTCACTATTTGTTATAGTCCAGGTTTTGTTTAATTATTGATTGTTTAATTTCACAGTTCACTTTTTGTCGTAATTCGGCAATTTTATTTATTTTTATTTTTTTTTCCTTTTTGTCTGTCCCTTTCCCTGTTTTTTCCTTTCTTCTCTTTTTTTCCTTCCTTTTTTTTTTTTTTTTTTTTTTTTTTTTTTTTTTTTTTTTTTTTTTTTATACTTTTAGCTAGCATGTTCCGGCCTTTCCAGTCCAAAGCGCCCCGACGATGCATCAGCTGTTCTGGTTTTCTATGTGCTGATTATTTTAGCGCAATCAGCGCATCAACAATCGTTACGTTTACGATTCGATTTACGATCAGTCGCATATAAATGTAACGAGAGTGTGCACACGACTTTACACGGTCAAGTTTTATTGTGCTTTCTGTGCTACCTACAATTCGAAAGCTTCTTGTTTTTTTACATTGATCCTTTCGCTAAACAAAGTCGTAATCATACGTAGGGTTGCGGGTAGTAACTGGAAGAGAAGGGCTGAACGTGCCCCCACTGGGCAGAAGCCTATGTCCATCAGTGGACTGCAGTGGGCTGGCGATGATGATGTAATTTAAGTGGTTATTTGTTGAAAAAGTAAACAATATTATCACGGCTGAAATGAGGTTAGCAGGGGCACTGCCAATTGTCAGTGTACAGGACTCCTTTCGGGCTGGCTTGCACGACATTCCTCATTTATAAGTATTTATATTTTATATGAATATTGTCTTGTTATAATGGTTTTATGATGTTTTATGACATATATCTATATATATATAACTCAAAGGTGACTGACGTAGTGATCTATGAACGCTCAGCCCAAACCACTGGACGGATCGGGCTGAAATTTGGCATGCAGGTAGATGGTATGATGTAGACATCATAGCATAATAATATTATTATATCAAAGATTTTAATTAATCTATTTTTTTAATTTACCTCGAGTAAATCTATACATATAAATAAAATTGGAGTGTTTGTTTTTAATATAAATACGGCACATATGCAAAAATATTTTTTTTTACAATTTTTGTCTGTCTGCCTGTAGGTCTGTTTGTTCCGACTAATCTCTGAAATGGCTGGACCGATTTTGATGGGACTTATTTCGGCAGGTAGCTAATGTAATAAGGAGTAACATAGGTTACTTCAATTTTAGAAACATTATTTTATTTTAGAAAAATAAAGTTAAATTTAACGCGGACGAAGTCGCGTGTACAACTAGTTATAATAATAAGTATTAATATTAATTATAATAATAATAATAATAATCTCAGGACAATTCACACAGAGCCATCTAGACCCAAGTTAAGCTAGATAGAGCTTGTGTTATGGGTACTAGATAACTGATATTTATTTTCTGTAAATACACAGAAAACACCCAGACCAAACAATCATACTCATGAATACAAAATGTTTGTGCCGTGCGAGGAATCGAACCCGCGACCATCGGTCGTAAAGCGGTGTGCTTGACCGCTAGACCGCTGGTCGTCAAGGTACGCACCGTATTGACACCAACAGAAACAGTAAAATACTAAAACTTTGCCGGCTCTTAGCTTGCTATTTAACCGTTCCCATGAGAATGAAGAAAATTCTCAAAAACTCTACTTAATTTAGTGAATTCCAAAAGTTTCGTGAAAAATTCCAAACTCTCAGGCTATAAATATCCACAGTTTAAGTGCTGTTTTAGTCTGTGGTATTCCACGTAATTAATTGTAAAGGATTGAGGTAGTTGATTGTTGGAATTTGTTGATAGCCAGTTTAGAGTTTTGGAAATGAGAATATAAGGAAGAGTGATATATGTGAGTACAGACAGTTCCAGATGATGATGTTACATATATCATCTAACGATGATCCGGTGAATTTCATATGACCTAAAATCTATGCTGTCAGTATTTCAACAGCATAACTATGTGTAAAAAAAAATTAAGAGTTCGCCAAAATGAGTATTAGTTGTAAAAAGTTATATCTAAATATATATAACTCAAAGGTGACTGACATTGTGATCTATCAACGCACAGCCCAAACTACTGGGCGGATCGGGCTGAAATTTGGCATGCAGGTAGATGTTATGACGTAGGCATCCGCTAAGAAAGGATTTCGATAAATTCTACCCCCAAGGGGATAAAATAGGGGATGAAAGTTTGTATGAAACTTTGTCAATTTTAAATCGATCAGGCTGAGACTTTGCATGCATAAAGGTACTATTATGTAGGCATCCCGTAATAAAGGATTTTGATAAATTCAACCCCTCAGGCGATAAATTAACACGAGAGAAACCGCTGGCAAAAGCTAGTATATATATATATAACAGTTGTTTGTCATTACAATTGTATAAAAAAAACAGCTAATTGGAGCCCGGTGATTAATTAACCGTGCAAGTGCAAACAAAACGAATCTCAAAACTCGTAGATTCATCTCAACGTTTTAATGATCACAATTAATTGTAAATGTAGGGTTGTCAAAATGTCCGTTTAATTTATTCTCCTGCCGTGTCAATTTGTTATAACTTTTGTTTGCGAGTTGAACGGACGTGGACGATTTATTTCCTAACTTTTAATGTGTTTTAATTTATAAAAAAAGTTAACATATCAAATTCATAATAAATGTGCGAAGGTATACTGCCCAAAGAGGGGGAAAGAGGATTGGCAGTAATGTGGATTGATAATCTTATTGCTACCAATGTACCATCCACGCGGTTCCCAGTGGAAACCATCGTGATAAACTGTTAGTGAATTTCTCTTATCATCCTCCACTGGTGCCCCGCCAGCGTAAACCGTTAGCGCAGGCGGGTGCACCATTTCATTATCATCTATAAAAAAACTGTCATAAGAGTTCTAATTGAGGTACGCTTTATGTGAAGTCATCTTCGTGAGTATGTCTGTATTTCTATTCACATTGTTTACAGTTCATAAAGAGGTCGAAGTTTAATATTTATGTTTTTTTTTTAGTAATAATTATAGTATAAGTTAGGAACCAAAAGAATATCAGCGCTGCAGAGTTATCTGTAGCATTATGCTGAGTTGGCTGCCTTTTCACTTTTGCGGCACATAAAGTCACCTACATTTCTTTTATTAATTCGTGTTTTTTCTGTATCTCATGTTATGTGTCTGTAATTGCGAATAAAGAATTTATATATTTATAGCCTATATGTTATTCTGATGTAAAACGTATATTGCTGTAAAGTTTCATCAAAATTCGTTCAGTGGGTTTTGGTGTGTAAGAGCAAACATGGATGAATGGAGACCATCCATCTATACATCCTCACAACTTAGCGTTTTTAATATCAGTAAGATATTGTTTGTTATGATATGTCATGCAACTTAATCTTCAGGAACTACAACCCCCGAAGTACCTCTATGAGGGTTGGAAAAGATTGTTAGTAATAAAATATCACATGGTGCTAAGTCCGTCAAATGTACAATTGTACTACCTATAGTATTGAAGTTAAATAATTAAAACTATAATGTCTCACTGTACAGCCCTGTAATTAACGGGCCAGAGTTCAATTCCCGGGGCAAGGACTTGAGTCTAATTATAACAATACAACACTTGCGTGATATGATCTGGATGCTGTGCATTAAGAGCACGCAAAACAAATAAACTTGCTTGTACAATTATAACACTTGAATGTGTACAGTTTTAGATTATACAGCTATATAATACACATACATTTGTATGGACTTGAATGTATGATCGTAAAGGAGATGCACGAAAGCTATGTTTGACGACGATATTCTTTGACGACCTCGGTGGTCTAGCGGTTTAGCACACCGCTTTACGACCGATGGTCGCGGGTTCGATTCCTCGCACGGCACAAACATTTGTATTCATGAGTATGATTGTTTGTATCGGTCTGGATATTTTCTATGTATAATATGTATGTGTTTACTAAAAATAAAATTATCTATGTATTTATATCAGTTATCTAGTACCCATAACACAAGCTTTAGCTAGGTTAACTTGGGTCTAGATGACGCTGTGTTAATTGTCCTGAGATTATTATTACCTATTTTTATATCCCTAAATGATAAGGGTGGCCCACAAAGTAAAAAAAATTTTTTTGGAAAAAATTAAATTTTTGAATTTATAAATATTTTTTTACGATGTGACACGAAAAAATACGCTACTAATTTTTAGTTTTCATATAGTGCATCAGTGGTTTAATACAATTTAATTAGTTTAATTGAATGTATAAATAAATAATCAATCTACCAGCGATAATGCCAAAATACTGTTAGTGCTCAGTTATGTCAGTTATGTACTATATGTAGATGACTAGCCAACTAAATAAATAAATAAAAAATCCTTAATTTTTAACTTACATAGTTTAACTCATAAAGCGTTCAGGGGCAAGAAGAGACGAAGATTGTTAAAATGACTGAGAATATTGACAGCTTTGTTGGTCTAGTGGTTTAGCATACCGCTTTACTATTCAATGATCGCAGGTTCGAGTCCTCGCACGGTACAAACATTTCTATTCATGAGTATTATTTAGAAATAGAAATAGAAATAGAAATAATCTTTATTCAAATAAACTCATTACAAGCACTTTTGAAGAGTCATATTTTGATTCTATTACCGGCTTTGATCTGGGTGTTTTCGATCTATGGTATGTATATATTTACAAAAAAATGCATCTATGTGTTTATATCAGTTGTCTAGTACCTATAACACAAGCTCTGCTTAGCTTGGGACTAGATGGCGCTGTGTGAATTGCCCTGAGATTATTATTATTATTCACGAAAAGAAATATGTCTGTCACACGGGAATCGAATCCGCTATTTTTCTGACTTACAACATCCAATGTAACGCCGGAAAAAGCAATTTGACTGCAGCCACTTGTATGGGCAGATTAACTTCAGTAATATTTTGTATTTCCTCGTAGTAATTACAAGGAAATCCCTTGGTTTTGTCCACGCGAATTCCATTATCTCCTTTTCCCGTGGGAACTTTCAAGATGTTTTTATAGAAATTCTATGTAGGTACCATATAAGTTTAACAGTTTATCCCATAATATGAAAGACTCAGAATAATTTACTCTTTCTTTACTGAATTGTTTTTTTTATGTGGCCTTGCAGTTTTTGATGAAAGTTGTTTTTGATTATCTTCGTTACTGTTTAGGTAAATGAATTGAATATTAATTTTTATTTTCAATTCATCGGACGTCCTTTTTTACACACACAGCGCCATCTAGAACCAAGTTAGGCTAACTAAAGCTCGTGTTATGAGTACTAGACAACTGATACAAATATAAGATACTTTTTTTTTCGTAAATACATACGTAGAAAACACCCAGACCGATACAAACAATTCATGAATTCAAATGTTTGTGCCGGGCGGTTTTTTTTTTAATAGATACAGGGATTCAAGAGGAAGGTTTATATATATATTACATGTACCCCATGTGATACCGGGGCGTGTAGCTAGTATATAGTACATTTCTGGAGTTATAAACAATTTTATTTTACACAAAAAGACTCTTGTACCACCATCTGCAGGCATAGTAGCTTTGTTTCGTCGCGAACTTTCTAGATTAATTTTATCGTTAGTTTTTTTGATATACCCTCAATATAGATGTTTATTACTCGCATCGCATAGCAATAGCAGTCGTACAAGCTGCTATGCACCACGTCCAGTTGTATCTGGGACTACGGCGCGAGTGTACATATGTCCATCGTCTCGAAAATTATCTCTGCATTCGACCTCTCTTCACGTCTTCAAAGACCGGATCTACCAAAGGTGGATGTTCATCGAAGGCATTAATAATAACAATAATAAATACTGAACCCCGGCCGACTGTGCTTCTGCTGGGGGTATGTTGCCATCTCCTCTCCTTAGGAGGGGAGATAAGAATTTTTGGAAATAAAAATAATAATCTCAGGACAATTCACACAGCGCCATCTAGTCCCAAGTTAAGCTAGCTAAAGCTTGTGTTATGGGTACTAGACAACTGATACAAATACACATATATTTTTTTTTCGTAAATACATACATATTATACATAGAAAATACCCAGACCGATACAAACAATCATACTCGTGAATACAAATGTTTGTGCCGTGCGAGGAATCGAACCCGCGACCATTGGACATAAAGCGGTGTGCTGGACCGCTATACCACCAAGGTCGTCAATAGCAGAACAAGGTACGTGTGTGCATTATATTTGCTATTGTCAACGAGTTTTAGAACATCGATTTATTTGTATACGCAGTAGTCGCTATGTAGCGGAAAGCCATCGGTATTTCGGATTGGTGCGAAAGCTACAAACGTAGTTCATGAATAAAGTACAGTCTTACCTAGCCGACTGAACTACATCCCATGAAATTCGCCTCACTTGGGAATAAAGAAGGCTTTACTGGGAGGTTTTGCATCACTAGATAACCGGTTAAACCGACGGTATCCGGATTTATCCGGAAAACGACAGACTTAGTCAAATTAGACCCAAGGGGGTGTTACATCTGTATCACGCCCTGGAGACGTGAGGGAGGGTGGAATTACAGCTGATTAGTTATCGGATACGCATCTAAGGATTTCTTTCGCAATTTTGTATACAGTTAACTAGCTGATACCGTGGCGCTGCTTTCAAGATGTTACTTAATCATTACATAGTATAAAACAAAGTCGCTGTCGCTCTGTCCGTGCCTATGTGTGCTTAAATCTTTTAAACTACGCAACGGATTTTGAAGCGGTTTTTTTAATAGATAGAATGATTCAAGAGGAAGGTTTATATGTATAATACATGTACATCCGTGTGAAGCTGGGGCGAGTAGCTAGTATTCTAATAAAACGTATCGCAAGTTGAGACTGAATCTGTCTAGAATGATTTACGCGTAGTTTTGTGAGAGTCTTGTTTCATAACATAGTATAAACAAAAATCGCTGTCTGTCCCTATGTATGCTTAAATCTTTAAAACTACGCAACGGATTTTGAAGCGGTTTTTTTAATAGATAGAGTGATTCCAGAGGAAGGTTTATATATATAATACATGTACACTCGTGCGAAGCCGGAGCGAGTAGGTAGTGCTATATAAAGAAGTGATATATATTGATAAACAGATTAAGGCTATAAATTTGATTTCTTTGAACAAAGAAAGAGAGAAAAACAAAGAAATTTATGTGTTTAATGTATAAAAACACTAAATTGGTTATATATTACTGGCAGTTGGGTAAATACATTTGTTTAAGAAACAAATGGTAAAAAGTGAAAAATATTGTTACTTACCATCTATAAATATAAAGAAAATTGGCGTGTCTGTTTGTGATATTGAAATAACCATTTTTTACCATTTAATAAAACATTCA
Source organism: Achroia grisella (assembly GCF_030625045.1). Classification (NCBI taxonomy): domain Eukaryota; kingdom Metazoa; phylum Arthropoda; class Insecta; order Lepidoptera; family Pyralidae; genus Achroia; species Achroia grisella. The sequence goes on from NW_026713022.1 coordinate 6,224,075, forward strand.
TATAAATAAAAGTACGGTACACCAAAATAACATTTTTTACAATTTTTGTCTGTCTGTCTGTTTGTTCCGACTAATTTCTGAAATGGCTCGACCTATTTTGACGGGACTTTTATTGGCAGGTAGCTGAGGTAATAAGAAGTAACTTAGGCTACTTTTATTTCAGAAATTTAAATTTAAATTCCACGCGGACGATGTCACGTGTATAGCTAGCCGACCATAAAATTCGTGCATTCGTATAGAAAAAACATGCAGTTTACGGTAACCACAGAGCAGTCTACCACTTACTGTCTGACTTACCATCGTAAACATATAACGGTTATATTTATAGAATTAGGTCACAAATTTTAACCATATAACAATATAAACATATTATTGGTTAACTGTGGTGGAGATAAAGAAATATCTACAGGAAACCTCAAGTTATTTTTGTCAGCCATTCTCGTATAATCGTCGGTCTAAAATTACTTCATAAACATCGGTTACAATATATCAAATACTAGTTTAGGTCTGCGACTTCGCGTGGCGTGATGTAATAGAATAGAATGGATCAGAATGGAATATAATAGAAGAGAAAATCATTTATTCAAATAAACTTACATTGAAGCACTTTTGACTAGTCATCACATTTTTTTTATCTACCGCTCATTCGGAATGCTGTCTCATCACAAGAAGAACGAGAAAGAAACTTGCGTGTTGCTCTTTTAAATAATTTTATTGTTACTTTACATTTTTAAGTTTAAGTGTGTGAATATTACCAATAGCACTAATTCAATTAAATACTCAAATAGAGAAAATATTAAATAGGTAAGCAATAGTGCACCTGGGATACTATAAAATCGACGACCTCGATGTTCTAGTGCTTTAGCATACCGCTTTACGTCCGATGGTCGCCGGTTCGATTCCTTGCACGATTCAAACATTTGTATTCAAGATTATAATTGTATCGATTTGGGTATTTCCTAAGTATATAATATATGTATATAGAAACACTAGACGTGCCCGCGGTTTCATCCGCGTTAAATTTCTATAAAAAATATAGCTTATATGTTATTCTGATGTATATAAGCTATATTACTGCAAAATTTCATCAAAATCCGTTTAGTAGTTTTTGCGTGAAAGAGTAACAAACATCCATACTCACAAACTTTCGCGTTTATAATATTATTAAGATATATATTTATGTAGTACTAGGTTCTACACGCGGCTTAATTAGAAATAGAAATAGAAAAAATCTTTATTCAAATAAACTCATTACAAGCACTTTTGAATACTCATATTTTGATTCTACCACTCATTCGGAATGCAGATTCATCACAAGAAGAATGAGCAAGAAACTTGTGTGTTGCTCTTTTTAATAGATGTTTTTTTTTATATAAATAATTACAGTGTAACAAGTAAGAGGCATGCGACAATCAACATAGAAATCGCTACGCACTCATTATTAGTGTAATCAGATAATATTGTAATTTTTTCTATAAAAACATTATTATCGTTAACGAATTCTTCAATTTTATAGTAACTCGCATTGATACATTAAATAAAAACATTTGTTCTTGTTTTACATAAAAAGTCATATCCTATGTTCATTCCAGGGATGTTAACCGTAACCGAAACTATCGGATATCCGATAAGAAAAATATCCGTAACCGTAACCGAATCCGAAATAAAAGTTCCGGATAATATCGGATAGGGGCGGAGCCTAATTGAGACACGTTATGTAACCTTTTCATTAGCTATTTATATTTTACTTTTGAAGTTTCTTAAAAAATAATATCTGTGAGCGAAATTATCCGAAACTAACGGATGATCCGCATCCGTATCCGTATCCGGGATAATAATTATTCCTATATCCGAAACCTATCCGTATCCGAAATTTCATATCCATAACATACCTAGTTCATTCCAATACTTCCACGAACATGTGTACAAAATTTCATGATGATCGGTTCAGTAGTTTTTGCGTGAAAGCGTAACAAACATACCTATTTCACATCTATACATATAAATAAAATTGGAGTGTCTGTTTGTAATATTGAAATAACCGTTTTTTACTACATGCATATGAATATAAATACGGTACATACATCAAAATAACATTTCTTACAATTTTTGTCTGTCTGTCTGTTTGTTCCGGCAAATCTCTGAAATGGCTGGACCGATTTTGACGGGACTTTATTTGGCAGGTAGCTGATATAATAAGGAGTAACTTAGTTTGCTTTTATTTTAGAACAGCCAGTTTATAATAGTATTAAGAATTTGTAACAATTGTCTAGTATTGTCCTGGAATATTTTTATTAATACATTGTCAAAACGAATGCTTGAGCTGATCCGTTCTGTATTATTTCAGATGTTTAAAAACATCTGAAGCATAGTTATTTTTAGCTGGCTGTTTACTTGCAAAGTCACAATATTAAAACCATTATCCTTTGTTAACGACCTGTGACTCATACAAAATAAATGAGACAAATAAAACGAACAAAGCCGTTCATAGCACGTGCATTTGTGAGCTAATAATATGACGACCTCGATGGTTTAGTGGTAGCACACCGCTTTACGTCCGTCGCGGGTTCGATTCCTCGGCACGGCACAAATATTTGTATTCATGAGTATAACTGTTTGTATCGGTCTGGGTGTTTTCTATGTATAATATGTATATATTTATGTATTTGTATCAGTTGTCTAGTACCCATAACACAAGCTTTAGCTAGCTTAACTTGGGACTAGATGGCGCTGTGCGAATTGTCCTGAGATTATTATTATTATTATATATTCTATAATTCATTTTACAACCATATACCTATAGACTTAAAGTTACTTTTCGTTTAATCCTTAAATAGATAGATATATAACGGACTTTCATAAACATTGTTTTATTTCCAGTGTAAGGTCTTACAATAAATTAGGTTACCCGCCAGAAACTAAAATATCATCCTGATCATCTGGATGAATGGGGGTCCTCAACCATGTAGTTTTCTAGAAACGTTTCGCCACGCACAACCACATTGTAGAATCACCTTCTAACAATGCTATTTCCGAACCAATACCATATTGAAACCTTCAAGAAAAGAGGTTATACCTTCTTAAAAGGCCGACAACGTACTTGCAATTCCCCTGGTCCTGCAGGTGCTCATGGGCGACACTAATCCTTTACCATCAGGTGAGCCGCAAGCTCGTTGACCAATGTGCTATAAAAAAAACGTTACAAACGTTCGTCTTATAATCACGGTGGTATGCAAATAAAAAAATTGTTAAAGATCTAATAATGAGAAGATTAAATGTTATGTATAAATGATATTTACTGAGCAAAGCCTATTACTCACTAAACGATTACTTGAATGACGAGCGTGCATGGCAATAGTTGTTCATGCACGGGATTTTCATTTAATGTTAGACATAGACACCTATATAAATATACGTTGTAAATAAACTGGCTTTAAAAAAAAAGTAAGTCAATCGAGTTTCTTGCCCGTTCTTCTCAATTGGATCTATATTTGGACCGAACTGGATGGTAGGGAAAAAATTAAAATTATAATGTAAAACTTTAACGTTCATAAGCGGCTAAAATGTCCTACATGAATAAATGATTTTTGAATTTGAATTTATGCCAATTCTCGCAGTGTAACAGCATTTTTATTCGAGTATTCTCATACACATCTACTTCAGTGAGTATTTATGATAATATGATAACATTTCAGAAACTCGGATCCCATGACATTCTGTTAATTAAACTACGAACTTAATTAACTTGGCCACTTTAATGTTAAGCTTAATTATGATGGGCAATAACACACCCGAGAACTTTCATCTCGTTTGATTGGTAACGCTGAGGAACTTAATTTGGTAATGGTAGGCCGGTTGGGAATTATGTCTTAAAAACGTAACATTTAGTGGTATTTGAGAAGTTATTATTGTTTACAAAAATGAAATTGTGTTACGTCATTAGTATAATAAATAATGTAGATAAACTGGTTTGAAAAAACAAGATAGCCAATAAATAAACTGGCTATAAAAAAAATCAGTTGAGTTTCATGCCAATAAATAAACTGGCTTTAAAAAAAAATCAGCTGAATTTCTTGCCAATAAATAAACTGGCTATAAAAAAAAATCAGTTGAGTTTCTTGCCAATAAATAAACTGGCTATGAAAAAAAATCAGTTGAGTTTCTTGCCAATAAATAAACTGGCTATAAAAAAAAATCAGTTGAGATTCTTGCCAATAAATAAACTGGCTATAAAAAAAAATCAGTTGAGTTTCTTGCCAATAAATAAACTGGCTATAAAAAAAAATCAGTTGAGTTTCTTGCCAATAAATAAACTGGCTATGAAAAAAATCTGTTGAGTTTCTTGCCAATAAATAAACTGGCTATAAAAAATTCAGTTGAGTTTCTTGCCAATAAATAAACTGGCTATAAAAAAAATCAGTTGAGTTTCATGCCAATAAATAAACTGGCTTTAAAAAAAAATCAGCTGAATTTCTTGCCAATAAATAAACTGGCTACAAAAAAAATCTGTTGAGTTTCTTGCCAATAAATAAACTGGCTATAAAAAAATCAGTTGAGTTTCTTGCCAATAAATAAACTGGCTATAAAAAAATCAGTTGAGTTTCTTGCCAATAAATAAACTGGCTTTAAAAAAAATCAGTTGAGATTCTTGCCAATAAATAAACTGGCTATAAAAAAAAATCAGTTGAGTTTCTTGCCAATAAATAAACTGGCTATGAAAAAAATCTATTGAGTTTCTTGCCAATAAATAAACTGGCTATAAAAAAAAATCAATTGAGTCTCTTGCCAGTTCTTCTCATTTGAAACTGTGCACTGAACTGAGTGTGAGGAAAAAATATATAGTCAGACTATGTATAAAAAAATTAAAAACATAAATTCAATTGAGTTTCTTGCCAGTTCTTCTCAATTGAATCTGTATACAGAACTGGACGATAGGGAAAAAAATTTAATACAATAAATTTGACATTCATAAGCGGCTAAAATGTCTTACATGAATAAATGATTATTGTTTTAATTTGGATTTTGAAAGAAAAAACTGCACTCATCAGGATTTTTCTGTACTTGTATGTCTATAGATGGTCTGTTCCTATTCTTAAGTTAAATAAACATTTTTATTATTATTTTAGACTAGCTACTCGCCCCGACCTCGCTCGGGTGTACGCTGGCACAGTTACTATTAAATCGATAACACTTGCAATACTCAAGAGATCATTGGGACTCCCACTAAACAGCGTAAGATGATTATTTCTATTTTTACCTCACTTGGTAGCTGATGGGAGACCAGCGATCCCTCACTTACACGCCCTCGCACCCTCCCTTCGTAGGGTCCTCGAGGGTGTGAGAGACCCTCGTGTTGACGACTGCATTTTTCAGCTCCTCGACAGTTCGAGTGGCGAAAATATGTTCTATTTTTAGATATTATAGCTTTCAACTTGTACCTACTTGTGCAGAGTTCAACCCTAAAGGCCTTATTACAAAAAGATAAACCTGGTTTAGCACTAGTAATAAACCATTCACCAATGTATTCCTTATTACAAAATGAAGTTTATCTCTAAATCGTGATTCGTCTATGGTCTAAAGTTAGACCTGCGATGCCCCTAGTTTAACAGTGGTCTAAATGCAAAAATGCAAACTCCATTTTAAAAATTCTATTGTTAGTTGTAGTTTTTGGAAAAATATTTTAACTAAATTAAAAATATATTAACTAAAAATATTTAAGGCAAATTTTACGACAATAAAAATATATAAAAGACGTTATTTGTTATTTTTTCACTCATTTGACTTTGAAATAGTCACCATTCGAACGATCCAATAAAAATATCTCGCCGTTCCTATCCTCCGTATAGGACTCCTACTTGTAATTTAAAACTGATTTTCAGCCTAATAGTACATTAATAAATATTATATATTAATGAAATAGTTATAATGAAGACCTAGATAAATAGTTTATACATTTTTCTTTGAACTAATATTATTTTTGATCTTTTCAGTTTTCTGGTAAAATGGAACATAATTGTACGGTGACAGACATGAGTGACTGATTTCTGTATGGAATACATAATGAACGATTTAACTGTAGTACTAAGTAGTCCTCTGTTAGATCTGGATTCGTAATAATGTTAGGTTTATTCCAAGTATTAACATTAGGAATGGTTTATACCACGACCATTTAGACCACGTTTCGTCCGAGTTTTATCAGATTTTTTGTAATAAGACCGTAAAGGTCTTAGAATACCGCAACATATTATTCATAAGTATATCAGTATATGACGACCTCAGTGGTCTAGCGGTCTAGCATACCTCTTTACGACCGATGGTCGCGGGTTCGATTCCTCGCACGGCACAAACATTTGTATTCATGAGTGTGATTGTTTGTATCGGTCTGGGTATTTTCTATGTACAATATGTATGTATTTACAAAAAAAAATTATCTATGTATTTGTATCAGTTGTCTAGGACCCATAACACAAGCTTTAGCTAGCTTAACTTGGGTCTAGATGACGCTGTGTGAATTGTCCTGAGATTATTATTATTATCAGTTATTGAACGAAGTGTTTCGTCTTGACCTTTACATTTGTCTGCATCTTCATTACATAGTATAAAACAAAGTCGCTGTCGCTGTCTGTCCGTCCCTATGTACGTAAAGCTTTAACTACGCAACGGATTTTGAAGCGGTTTTTTAATAGATAGAGTGATTCAAGAGGAAGGTTTCTATGTATAATATATGTACACTCGCGCGAAGCCGGGGTGGGTAGCAAGGAAAATATAAAAGACACGAATATATATTTATATATTTTTTATTTTAAAAATAAAAAAAAAACAGTATGTCGCGTACAAGCAGCAACAAAACGCAACCAAAAGGGAGCGTTCTGATTGGAGCGCACACCCATCCTATTTAAATACGCAACGTAACGAACAGACTTTAAAAATCAAACGATTGATCTATGTTAGATGGACCTTTGTTCACTCCACCAAATCTCCCTCCGATCGATCCCCCGTCCAATTCAAACGGGGACCGATGTCGGCCTGAGCCGAGGTTCGAACCGCTAGCGGTGCCCTCAGACTAAGTCCTTCCGCGGGTTTGGAGTGCCATCTGCACTCGCCCCCTATCGTCCGGTGAAGCTGTAAAGGCCAGCTGCGGGCAAAAGCGTGAATTTTTTTTCCGACTACTCTAATAGTAGTCCGAAAAAAAAATCCACAAAAATTGTAATCTATAATAGTATTTACCAATTAAATTGAAGAATATAAGCAAATTATATAATTTCTACAACCCGTAATCTGCTAAAGCCATCATCTAGTACCATCTATTTCTTCGAGCATCACCACCTACCATCTGAGCATTCGAACCGCATCATCACGTACCGCAGTAAAAATTAATATTCAAAATTCAAAATTCAAAATTTTCAAAATTCAAAAATCATATATTCATGTAGGACATTTTAGCCGCTTATGAACGTCAAGTTTTTACATTATAATTTTTTTTTCCTACCGTCCTACCTAATTATTCTTTGAAACAAAATTAATTATATATCTATATTACCATGATATGATAAATACTTAATTCATCATCAATCCTAGATTCATCAGCGCGAAAAAAATTAAAAAATTGTAAGCAAGAAACAAAACAATAGACGCATTTTGTCTACTTACTTTGAGCTTAGTTAATTACATATTGCAAGTAGGGTTGCCAAACATACTGAACAAATAGGTACCGTGAGGTCATAAAGCTGCTATTGAGGGTTCCAATTGAAACTACCATTCAATAGGGATGATAGGAATTTATTAAAAAAAATACTATAGGAAGGTCATTAAAACAAAAAAATCTTAATAGCGCCATCTAGTTTTCACGGAGTGAACTAATATTATACATTTGGAACTATCTTAAACACTTACTTTATAATAACGTATCCTACTTTATTTTTGGTAATTATACTTCAATGGAATGACTATGAACAGAGATGAATGGAAGAGTAAAACATATTACACCGACCCCAAATAAATGGGATAAGGAAGAAGCAGATGATGATGATACTTCATATTTTCACATAAAGTATGCAAAAATACTTTATTTTCAACCTTTACTGTTATGCGTAAAACAAAATACACATTATGGGTACTTAACGATTTATAATTACTGAACGAAATGTTAGATGTCAATGAGTTTGTCCATTTGTCACAGCTCTAGTGTTAAAAGCATACGAAAATACGTTTATAATGCAAAAAAAAAATTGAAAAATACTTTACTTTTTCCTATCCAAACCAGTTTATACGTTTTTTTTGTCAAAAAAAGTTGGCAACCCTAATTGCAAGGCATCACGAAGACTTACTGCTGACCCCCCGACCCAGGGTCAAGGTCCAGTGCGTTGCCCCTTCAATCCAATTACAGCAATTTCGTCATTACAAAACATATAGTTACCAACCAACCAAATATACGAGGTACATTTAATTAAACTGCGTACAACATAAATAGCAAAGTAAATTGTAAATCTATACACGTAGAGTCCAAAATCAAAAGTTGTTTCACGTTAGAGGTCAGGAGGTAATAACAGCTCTTTTGTATTGAATCAAATTGCTATTACTGAAGATTATTTCATAATAACATGCGAAATTAGAATAAGCTCACTGAATATTAAAACTGGCCCAGCGATAAATTACTTTAAGTACCAAAATGGAAGTCGATTTCAAATTTAAAAACTCATTTCGAGTGAGGCGAATTGAAAAAAAATTTATGTTAGCTCCAAGACTCAATGTTCTGAGTTGTCCCAAATTGACCCGAGATAATTATTTTTATTTTAATGGTTAATTGGATGGTGTTGAAATACATAGTGATCCTGCTTTCGCTAATAGTGTATGATGGGGAGGAAAGAAATTGTTAGTGTTGTGGACAAATGATCTTTTTGCTAACAATGTACCTGGAAATCATTGTGATAAATTTCCTGCGAATTGTCACGATGGGCTAACTGCCCTGACCTCATGCTCATCTTATCATCCTCCACTGGTGCCCCGCCAGCGTAAACCGTTAGCGCAGGCGGGTGCACCATTCCATTATCATACACAAAAAAAATAGTGTATGATGGGGAGGAAAGAGATTGTTAGTGTTGTGGACAAATGATCTTTTTGCTAACAATGTACCTGGAAACCATTGTGATAAATTCCCTGCGAATTTGTCACGATGGGCTAACTGCCCTGACCTCATGCTCATCTTATCATCCTCCACTGGTGCCCCGCCAGCGTAAACCATTAGCACAGGCGGGTGCACCATACGATTATAATTTACTTAAAAAAATATAGTGTATGATGGTAGACTTAGACTATAATTGAAATAACGGATCCTGTGGAAGTTCTAAAGATGGAGAGAATGTAAAATTTAATACTTTTACAGATTTTAGAAGCTGTATATATTGTTTAGGTAATAATCATCTTCACGATGAGCATATAGTAAGAAACATAGTGAGGGCTAGAAGACATACAAATGTTAATTACGTATCTACAATCAAATATATACACGTTGCGTACAAGTGGAAAGTTCCAAAGGATACCGCTGATAATCTAGGGTCACTCGACCGTCGAGAAGTGATGTAAGCACCGTAATAGTTCCACGGAAACACTAATTGGTCAACGAACAAACTACTCAAAAACGACCAATTTCATCAGACACCTGAAAAACTAAAGACAACGCTGCAAACTGCCTCAATCTATCAACATACGGGAGCAGCGGCAGCTCAAATTTGACTGGTGAAGCAGTGCTGGAGCGATGAACCGGCGAACTTGACATCAAAAACCAAGGCCATAAACGAACAAGGTGACGTAAATCATTCATTGTGATTGACAGCGTTTAATTGAAGTCGACATATGGGTATGGGCGTGTACTGTCATTACGTTAAATGTGGTCTATTGTTTGACGAGCGGGTGTAATGAACCGCGGAAGTTGAAAATAAACTACATAGAAAATTATACGGACATTATAAGAATCTGGACAACGTCAACAGTAGGTATGCTTCAAACGATGACACTAAATATAAAATCAATTCAAATTCAAATTCAAAATATCTTTATTCAAGTAGGTCTATTACAGACTCTTATGATATGTCAAATCTACCGTCAGTCCGGAATGATTTCGAGATGAGAAGAACTGACAAGAAACTCAGCTCGTATTCTTTTTTTTTAATGTTGTACATATTTACAATAATACTATTTCATTTAAATTCAAATTTGGGAAAATAGAGTGACCACCAGCGTATGCTATATAAAAAAAATAAAAAAATCTAATCAGTGTTCGCAACCTGAACAGACCAGTCCCCACAAGCAGCACCCGTACACGAGTATGACGGATGAGCCAGCCACCATTGCACTCAATGCATTTAATAATCATAATAATATAAGTTTATATAATACCCATAGTCCTCTCATCTACAGGTATCATACCCAATCACCTACATCATAGCCTGAAACAATTAAATAAAAAAACACTCTACATTACCCTTCAAAAGGCTGCTATAAATACCTGTTGAAACCCGAAAATTTCTCGAAATAGATGAAAAGGATATAACACCAGTCACACACACATACACACACACACACACCTTCTGCTCTTACTTGGTTTCGGCCCGTAAATGTGGAAAAAAACAGCAAAAGCTGAGAGAGTGAGACGATAATGAATCTCAGGATAATTCACACAGCGCCATCTAGACCCAAGTTAAGTTAGCTAAAGCTTGTATTGGGTACTAGACAACTGATACAAATACATAGAGAATTATTGTTTTTCGTAATTTTATACATAGAAAACACCCAGACCGATACGAACAATCATACTCACGAAAACAAATATTTGTGCCGTGCGAGGAATCAAACCCGCGACCATCGGACGTAAAGTGTACTAGACACCGAGGTCGTCAAAATTAAGTTAATTATACATCTAACTAGCGGTTTCGGCAAACGTTGTTTTGCCTTAAAATAAAAAAAAAAAATAGGTGTGGACTACCCCTAACATTTAGGGGGATGAAAAATAGATATTGACCAATTCTCAGACCTACTCAATACGCTCACAAAATTTCATGAGAATCGGTCAAGCCGTTTCGGGGGAGTATGGGAACGAAAACTGTGACACGAGAATTTTATATATAAGATATTGAAACTATTTCTACAGTAACCTCCAAAATGACTATTTTGGGATGATCCATCCAGCAGTATGCTACTGATTGTCACCTGACAGCCCGCATTTATGTCCTTTCACTCTGCTCACAAAGCCTCAAGATTATGAGAAGGGGGAACAAGACGACAGAATGAGAATTTCACAATTGCCGTCTAAAATGATTGATGAATTCAACACAAGATGCTTCCTAAATCTGAATAATTCATGAAAATATTTAAAACTTGCTTTATTGTCCACATCTCGTAGTGTTAGATCAACGGAAGGTGGATAATGGAAGCATAGAACCTGTTTTAGTAATATACTAGCTGTCCCCGCTATTTCATCCGCGCTATCTGCCTATAAAAGTCCCATCAAAATGGAGATTAGCCGGAACAAACAGACAGACAAAAATCGTAAAAAAACTATTGTTATAATTATTTTTCTAAAATAAAAATAGCCTAAGTTACTCCTTATTACATCAAAAATAAAAAATAAAAATAAAAATAATAGTAGCTTAAGTTACTCCGTATTACACCAGCTACCTGCCTATAAAAGTCCCATCAAAATCGGTCCAGCCATTTCAGAGATTAGCCGGAACAAACAGACAGACAAAAATCGTAAAAAAATGTTCTTTTGTTATAATACCGTATTTTATTTTTTTAAAATAAAAGTAGCCTAAATTACTCCTTATTACATCAAAAATAAAAAATAAAAATAAAAATAATAGTAGCTTAAGTTACTCCGTATTACACCAGCTACCTGCCTATAAAAGTCCCATCAAAATCGGTCCAGCCATTTCTGAGATTAGCCGGAACAAACAGACAAAAATTGTAAAAAATGTTATTTTGGTATATATACCGTATTTATATTCATATGCATGTAGTAAAAAACTGTTATTTCAATATTACAAACAGACACTACAATTTTATTTATATGTATAGATACAATAGTCGGTCGTGGTTATATATAATCATAGCAAAAACTATTGCATTGCTTACCGATGATATAATTACAGTAGCCAATATCTGGTAGTCATCTATTTCCAATGACCACATACTGTGCGCAAAAAGTGACAGTACCTTCGAGGTAGATACACTGTCTGAGCTGACCAACCTTCTTAATTGCTCTAACAAAAAACTATTCCAATAGCAACCCGACTGTTGAGTATGTGTTATTTATGATCAAGAGTACTTCTAGATATTTTTTAAATTTAAAGATATAGTATGTTAATTAATTTGATTATTTAATTGAATCAGTGCTAATCAGTAGTTTGTATTCACACACTTCAACTTAAATTGTAAAGTAAGAATAAAATTATTTAAAAGAGCAACACGCAAGTTTCTTGCTCGTTCTTATTGTGATGAGACAGCTTTCCGAATGAGCGGTAGATTAAAAAAATGTGATGACTATTCAAAAGTGCTTCAATGTAAGTTTATTTGAATAAATGATTTTTTATTCTAATATATTTTTATTAAGGTATAAAAACCAATTGCATATTAACTTTTAAAAAATTTTGACAGTACTTTTCAATCATTCATCAATGGTCATTGGGCTCCCTAAAATAAGGTCGAGCGCAGTGATGGCCGACTCATCCGTCATACTCGTGAACGAGTGCTGCTTGTAGGGACTGGTCTGCTCTTATCACTACGACTGTTTTAATCTTATTGTATATTTATATTTGACCGTAATTAATTAGTGCTGGTTGGTAGTTTGTATTCACACGTTTCGACTTGTAAATGTAAACTCACAAGGATTATTTAAAAGAGCAACACACAAGTTTCTTGCTCATAATAAAATTGTTATGACTATTCAAAAGTGCTTAGTTTTAGCACTTTTGAATAGTCATAACAATTTTTTTATCTACCGCCCGTTCGGAAAGCTTTCTCACCACAAGAAGAACGAGCAAGAAACTTGTGTGTTTATTTGAATAAATGATTTTCTATTCAGTGATTAATTTTACGTAATATTCTAAATTACTTGTTCGAGGAATTATAAATACGACAGTTAGTTAGTTAGTTAGTATGGATGGATAGATCTGCTGTTTGTATCGGTCTGGGTGTTATCTATGTATAATATGTGTCTTAACAAAAAAAATATCTATGTATTTGTATCAGTTGTCTACTACCCATAACATAAGCTTTAGCTAGCTTAACTTAGTATCAGAAGGCGCAGTGTGAACTGTCACGAGATTTAAAAAAAAATAGAATAGAATTTACCACAAATATTACGTTCTCCATATTGCAGAGTTTATTCAAAAATAATTTATTCATGTAGGACATTTTAGCCGCTTATGAACGTCAGTGGTGCTGGAGAAGGATGGAAAGAATTAGCTGGAAAGATAAAGTAAGAAATGAAGAAGTATTGTACAGGGTGAAAGAAAAAAGGCAGTTTTTGAATGCTATAGAAAGTAGAAGAGGAAAAATTTTGGGGCACTTGATACGGCACGATGAATTTTTGAAACTAATTATGGAGGGAAAGATAGAAGGAAAGAGGGGAGAGGAAGACCAAGGCACAGCTACATCAAACAAATTAAGACAGAATTGGAGTCGTGACGTATCAAGGCTTGAAGAGTATGATGGAAGATCGTAGAAAGTGGCAAGAGCTCCACCGACAAGGGCGTTGCTCTTAAGTTTATGAATGATGAACGTCAAATTTTTTATATTACCTATATTTTTTCCCTACCGTCCAGTTCAGAATACAGATCCAATTGAGAAGAACTGCCAAAAAACTAAATTGAAATTTCATATCCCTTATTTTCCCATTTCCCGAAATTTTTTTCCATATCCCGAATTTCATTCCCTTAATTTCACTATCATTTAGTTGCTATAAGGATATAAAATATGCTCATGACTGGCGTGTCGTGAGATCGTTAGCTCGGGTAATTTGTTAGAGAGAAGAATTATAGCCAAGTAAAACAAATAAGGAATGAAGAAGTGCTTGAAAGGGTTAAAGAAAAGAGACAGAACATAGATATAATTCAGAATAGGCAGGGAAAATGTTGGGGCACTTGATATGACACGACGAACTAATTAACAACATTATCGAAGGAAAAATAGATGGAAAGAGAGGAAGGGGAAGACCAAGACACAGCTATATCAAGCAAGTTAAAGAAACAGGAGTCGTGTCATATCAACAGCTAAAAGGACTGATAGAAGATCATGGAAGGTGGTGGAAGCTCCACCGACAAGAGCACAGCTCTTAAATTATGATTGAATGAAAAAAAATAATAGTGGAATAACACTGCAAAAGTTGAATATTTTCAAACAAAGCGAATGCAAGGTGCTAGTCACGGAACGGATAGTTGAGGCACTCGAATAACGAGACATGATCTAGGTTTATAATTAAAAAAAATAGCAACTCATTACATACTCGTCAAGTAACAGACAATGAAGGCGAAACGGCCACTGTTAATTTTTCAGTCAACATCTAAATATATATAACTCAAAGGACTGACATAGTGATCTATCAACGCACAGCCCAAACCACTGGACGGATCGGGCTGAAATTTAGCATGCGGGTAGATGTTATGACGTAGGCATCCGCTAAGAAAGGATTTTGTTTATTTCTACCCCCAAGACGACAAAATAGGGTATGAAAGTTTGTAAGAAACTTTATCAATTTTAAACCGATCGGGCTGAGACTTTGCATGCATAAAGCTACTATGACGTAGGCATCCTCTAAGAAAAGATTGTGATAAATTCCACCCCGAGATATAATAAGGAGTAACTAAGTTACTACTTATTGTATCAGCTACCTGCCGAAAAAAGTCCCGTCAAAATCAGTCCAGCCACTTCCGAGATTAGCCAAAACACACAGTCAAACAGACGAAAATTGTAAAAAATGTTATTTTGGTGTATGTATCGTATTTATATTCATATGCATGTAGTAAAAAATGGTTATTTCAATATTACAACCAAAAAAAAAAATATATTGGTCTATGAGCCGTTCTAACTTAACACGTTTGCTATTTTTTCAATTCCTTTTTGTGAGCAATGACATCAGCGAGCTGTGTAGGAGTGTGCATATTTCTGAATATATTATACTACAATGGAGTAACAAAAAACAGATCGTAGATAGGCGTTGTTATTTTTGTGATCCCCAATACATTCGACACTCTTTCCTAGAACGTTTGCACGTGGAATAATTGTGTCAAATACACGACTCTACGATTTTTTTTTATACTACGATGGTGGCAATCAAGCATTATGCCCATCTGATGGTAAATGGTTACCGTAGCCTATGAACAACTGAAACACCAGAGATATCATGCGTGCGTTACCAACCCTTAAGAAACCTTAATATACCCTTCTTAAAAAACCCCATGCTGTAGTCTCGTGGAAAAATCTCGGCAGGAAGTTCATTCCACAATTTAAGTGGACGCGGGAGGAAGCTCCTCTGAATTCCCTGTCTATGGCGAGCGGTGCGATGGTAAAAGGTGGCTGTCGGCATCAGGTCGAACAATTCCTCAGAACACAGTCCGTTGTATAATCGGTAGAACACACAAAGCGAAGCGAAGTCTCGCCTCAAGCTAAGTGGCTCAATACCGCCAGAGAGATTGGGATCATCGACAATTCTCATAGCATGTCTCTGAACCGAGCTTGTATCCAAGTTGCCCCGCCCAAAGATGAGAGCAGTACTCCATGTGCGGCCGAACCTGTGACTTACATAGGAGAAGTCTCTGGTCCGCAGTAAGTACCGCCTCGCTCTATTGAGCACACCGAGCTTCTTGGATGCCAGCTTTACCTTTTTTTCCAGGTGACTGCGGAACTCAACAGTACTAGAGATGTCGACAACGAGAATCCCAATACTCTTAGAGATGGTAACGGACGTGTTCTGAAATTGAGGAGCCACAGCGAAAGGGGTTTTCTTAGCGGTGAACGCGCAGGCTTGTGTTTTAGTAGGATTGAATCGAACTAAGTTTAGTCGCCCCCAATCGCCAATCGCCAATCGAAAATACGAGCTGAGTTTCTTGTCAGTTATCTCATCTCGATATCATTCCGAACTGACGGTAGATTTGACATATCATAAGAGTCTGTAATAGACCTACATGAATAAAGATATTTTGAATTTGAATTTCCTGAGTAATAGCCTGGATTTTTAATAAAGAAAAAAGGACCTTCAGACCATATTTTCTCTTCAACCTTTCATCTTTTGTTTTCATTGGCGTGATCACTACATCATTATCATTAACATAAAAAAATTGCTGTTTGCAATAAACACGCTGTTATAGTTACATCACGCTGTAACGAAGCGGCGGCGTCCGTCGGTCTGTTTGTATTAATCTGATTCATATAACATAGATATAGTTTAAAAGGAATTGACATGACAACTGTAACTGTGAAGACCTTCACATAGAAACAGGCTATAGGTATGAAATTAAACTATTGTTGTATCTAAATCTAAATATGTATATATAACTCAAAGGTGACTGATTGACTTAGTGATCTATCAACGCACAGCCCAATATAAAATATAGTCTATGTATTATTCTGATGCATAAACTATATTACTGTAAAGTTTCATCAAATTCAGTAGTTTTTGGATGACAGAGTAACACATACTCACAAACTTTCGCGTTTATAATATTATTATGATGAAAATGTAAGTTAGATAAACAAACAAACTGACGATCTACCACTTTGATGGTGAGTGGTAAGTATTACCTATATATATGACCAGCACTGTGGACATCACGTTATCATTTCATCCGTGATACTACGTTTGCATTGTCATTCTAGAGAACTAAAATGTCATGCACTTTATCCTATAATTTCACTGTCTTTTTTTACTTGGCGAATTTCGTCATAGGGTTTCGTCTGTTTCAGGGGTGACAAACGGGTCTCGCTGGACTCCTACTGGCTAAAACCCTAAGGTATACCTCTGGCGCTTATTGCTGGAGCCACGGGTCTGCGAGAGCATTTTTCCGCAGCTTCCAGGATCTATCTCGAAATTTTACTGCGTAATCTTACCATACAACTAAAACACAGCTTGTAAAGGAGAGCTTCGAAATTTCACTGTCTAATCTGACCTTACAACCAAAACACAGCTTAAATAAAGCTGCTTGGCTGCAGCTGAAGTCTATTCAGCAATTGCTGCATTGCATCAGCATGCTTTCCACAGCTACAATCTCATGACTGAGGTAGGTACTGACGAAGACAACTTTTTACAGTCCAGTAAACTATTCTTGAATATTTCTATAAACAAAGATAAGAAATATAATTCTAATATAGGCAAATCATATTTAATAGTAAATAAAAAATTAAATTTAAACCATGATATGACTAGTTTTGGCGCAATATATAAAAATAAGTTCGCAAATATTAAAAAAGAAATTTTGATTTAAGTTCACGGGAAGGGATGAAAAACAAAAAAAAAAAATAGTTGAAAAACGACTTTTTTCGAATAAACTCGATAACGGTCAGAAATATGAAAAAAATATTTAAATAAAACTTGTAGAGAATCTGCACAAAACAGATCCTCTTCATTTTTTTATTATCTGCTGTTCTTTCGGTAGGTACGGTAGGGAAAAAAAAAGAAAGTATCTCGACCTGGCTCACGAGGTGACCGAAATGTGGGGGGTGATGTCCACCGAAATCATTCCAATCGTTATGTCGGTGAACGGTCTTATCCCAACTAGTCTGGAACAACATCTCAGACGGTTGGGATTCCGGGGCGGCTCACTCCCGGGAAAGATGCAGAAAGCGGTGCTGTTAGATTCTGCCCGCATTGTACGCCGGTTTCTCTCCCTGGGGCCCTGAACCCCGGCCGACTGTGCTTCTGCCGGGGGTATGTTGCCATCTCCTCTCCTTAAGAGGAGAGATGAGAATTTTTGGGAAAAAAAAAATGAATAATAATAAACTCTTTATTGCGCACATAGAAGAAATAAAATAAATAGAAAATCATGAACAAAAGGCGGTCTTATCGCTATAAGGAATATCTTACAGACAATAATATAATATTTAGAAATAGATATATGTCCATTCTATTTATATGATGTCTGTTGTTACAGTCCAAGGTGAGCCAGTAACGTGATACTCAAGTAGGTACTCACTCACTTATAAAAATAATTACTTTTATATATATATATATATAAATATCCCCTTGGGCACTTTGTGGCTCAGATGTGCCGTATAGGTAGTTTTTTGTTGATCCTTTTTCACTTGTTGATCCGGAGGCCTTTTGTTGATCTAATGCCAGATGACCATATATAAATGTTGATCCGTTTTGAGCCACAACTGTCACGACGAGTAATAATAATAATTAAGCGATTTATACACGATTTTATACAAATCCACCTTTTTGGCATACGAGCAGTTCTTGATCCAATTCAAACGGGCCAATCAGGGTGCAGCATTTGCCAAGGGCTTCCTCATTGGCACGTTTGGGCTACTACATTATGGCTACAGTAACTTAATAATGTCTAGCTAGTATTTCAAAAATAATAGTCTACCTAATCTAAATATTTATAGAAATCAGTCTGGAGTAACGTGACTCCAGATCAAACCTCAATACTTGTTATTTTTTGGATGGGAATCTTTTCTTTTGTAACAACGTTACTGAGCGAATAAAGAGAAGACGCAACGGCGGATCCAGGGGGGAGCGTCATGGAGGTCATGGGAGTCATGGGGGCGTCATGACTCTCCCCCCCCTTAGCCCAGAACTTAGGTAGACCACTAATTGAACTAAAAAATAATGAAACAGCAAATTTTTTTGCACGATCGGAGTGTTGGTGCAGTAGTATTAATTATAATTAAACATTGTTACTTAAAACATAACAGTTAAAGTACTATAACACTAAAAGCAAAATAGGTATTTTCAAAATACTTTTTCAAAATAAATTACCCTTTGAGTTTTTGTTCAAACCTCAGATATTATATTTATTTTAGGTATATCAATCAATACATAGTATAGCATAGTACAGTCTGTCTGTCTGTCTGTTTGTTCCGGCTAATCTCTGAAATAGCTGGACCGATTTTGACGGGACTTTTTTTGGCAAGTAGCTGATGTAATAAGGAGTAACTTACGCTACTGTTATTTTAGAAAAATAAAATAAAATTTCACGCGGACGAAGTCGCTGGGGCCAGCTAGTCTATAGATATACCGAGATTTAATGTTTAAGTTGCTATTATGTTATTGACAAAATTTTACTGTAATGTTACTATTACGTTATCCTACACAATTTGTATTATTTTGGATGAATAAATAAATAAATAAATAAATAATAATCTATACATCTATACATTTAATAAAAATTGGAGTGTCTGTTTGTAATATTGAAAAAACCGTTTTTTACTACATGCATATGAATATATATAAGGTACATATACCAAAATAACTATTTTTATAATTTTAGTCTGTCTGTCTGTCTGTCTGTTTGTTCCGGCTAATCTCTGAAATGGCTGGACCGATTTTGACGGTACTTTTTTTTGGCAGGTAGCTGATTTATAAGGAGTAACTTAGGTTACTTTTATTTTAGAAAAATAAAGTTAAATTCCACGCGGACGAAGTCGCGGGAACACCTTGTTTTTAATAAAAACATCTTTTTTATGGTACTTGAGAATGTTGAAGCCTGTTGTTTGTAATATTGAAATAACCGTTTTTTACTACTTGCATATGAATATAAATACGGTACATACACCAAAATAACATATTTTACAATTTTTGTCTGTCTGTCTGTTTGTTCCGGCTAATCTCTGAAATGGCTGGACCGATTTTGACGGGACTTTTTTTGGCAGGTAGCTGATGTAATAAGGAGTAACTTAGGCTACTTTTATTTTAGAAAAATAAAGTTAAAAACCACGTGGACGAAGTCGCGGGAACAGCTAGTGTATAATATATTAGAGATACCTACGTGTTTTTTTATTGATGACGAAATCCCGTGTACAGCTAGTACACGGGATTTCGTCCGTGTTGAATTTAACTTTATTTTTCTAAAATATAAGAAGTTAAATTCCACGCGGACGAAGTCGCGTGTACAGCTAGTTGTCGGTAGTCTAGCGATTTAGCTAGCACACTGCTTTGATTCCTGCTTGGTGGTCGAGGGTTCGATTCCTCGCACGCTGCAAACATTTGTATTCATGAGTATGATTGTTTGTAACGGTCTGGGTGTTTTCTATGTATAGATAATATATATGTATTTACGAAAAAAAATCTTTGTATTTATATCAGTACCCATAACATAATCTTCAGCTAGCTTAACTTTGGTCTAGATGAAGCTGTGTGAATTGTCCTGAGATTACTATTATTACTATAATAAATCTTTTCAAATCAGCCGATGTTTATTTTTGCCATAATACGTGCTGTTACCATGTGATAATATTACGTACGTACTTATTAAACTATTAACTTATTATTAAATTATTAACTATTTATACTGTTTTAAATGTGATGCGTTCATTATTTATATTTCCTTTGAATTAAAGACAAATGTATATATATATATATATTTATATACACTTGCACACTTAGTTGATCCAGCCACGATCCGTAGATATTGCTGATCCACTGTCTCTCTCTTTCTATCACTATAACGGTAGCGTGGTGGAACGGCAACATGTTGCCGTTCCGCGTTCTACCACTATCTTTGTATTCTAATATGCGATGTTGCCGTTCCGACCGAGACCATGCGTTGTTGCCAAATGTATTCGTCAATAGTAGTAGATACCTATACTCGATATATATTTTTTCAACAATTTACTGCAATAGTGAATCCGTATCGGCAAAATTTTTTAAATGCACAAAGATTTTTTGGCTCTGAATATATTTAAAAATCATTTACTTGTGTGTTGATGAATTTATATACTATGTAGTACATGAAGTACCTAATACTTGTTTTGATTTGAATAGGTAGCGATATTATGAATTTATTATACGTAATCTAAAGATTTTGACGAAATAAAAGTAATTAGTTATCTGTTAACCTTGACTTCATGCTGGCACCAGTATTATCAGATGATGAACATACTCTTCGAAAACTTACAGCAGAAATATCGTGTTTGGACTCATTAGATAGGTCTCGATGAATAGAGTTTAAAAAACTTAAAATAAATGGTACATTAGAAATAATGTATAAAAACCCCTTACGTAAAATTCAACCACTTTAAACTTAATAATAATAATAATTAGGAAAAGAGAAAAGCTATACATGCACTGAAAGTAATTGATGCCTTCCACACAATATTTTCAGTTTTAAACAACTCTGTTTGTTCAGTAAAAGTGTAAATACACTGGTAACCTTTAATCATATTTTATATGCAAACATTACATATACAAACACTAAAGTTTTATTTCAGAATAGCCAGTAGTTTTCAAGAAATAAGTCTTTGAAATTGTACGTGTAACTTATATATATACCTACTAGTTTTTTCACCATAACAAACAACACTAATATGGCCTAGTTAGTAGTTTACCTGTGTACCAATTAATAATAATAGTAATCTCAGGACAATTCATACAGCTTCATCTAGACCCAAGTTAAGCTAGCTGAAGATTATGTTATGGGTACTGATATAAATACAAAGATTTTTTCGTAAATACATATATATTATCTATACATAGAAAACACCCAGACCGTTACAAACAATTTAATAATAAGTTAATAGTTTAATAAGTACGTACGTAATATTATCACATGGTAACAGCACGTATTATGGCAAAAATAAACATCGGCTGATTTGAAAAGATTTATTATAGTCGCCCAACCTGTGCAATGCTGGGGTGCGTTGATGCACCTTTTGCCCTTTCTGATACCGGCGCAACCATTCCCCTTTAACCTTAAAAAAAAAAAAAAATACTGCCATACTACCATGACCAGAAGTAAAAAAAGGAAATTTAGTACTTCAGCGGCACCCCAATCCACATTAGATATGGATTTCTGTAATATCAGGGGACTTCACGGAAACATCAATGCGGTCCACCATCACCTTGAGACCGCAAAGCCGACCCTCTTATTCCTTACGGAGACGCAGATATCCTCTCCGGCTGACACTTCATACCTGCTGTACCCTGGGTATAAACTCGAGCACAAATTTGTGCGTCGTGCCGGGGTTTGTTTGTATGTCCGGGAAGATATCTGCTGTCGCCGCCTTCTTGGTCTAGAAGAAAAAGACCTGTCAATCCTATGGGTTCGCATTGATCAGGGTGACTACACCGGCATCTATGCGTGCCTGTACAGGTCTCATAGCGGTGACGAGGATACGACTCGTCTGTTTGAGCACCTTCAATTGACGTCTGATAAAGTTCTTGAGCAGTATCCCTCCGCAAGTCTAGTGATACTTGGAGACTTCAATGCCCATCACATCGAGTGGCTCCGTTCTCGGCTCACCGACCACGCGGGGAGAACTGCTCACGAGTTTGCTCTGGCCTATGGATTCTCGCAACTGGTTCATTCTCCAACGAGAATACCTGATATCGAGACCCATACGAGCTCCTTACTGGACCTTCTGCTGACTACACGACCGGACGGATATTCAGTGACCGTGGAGGCACCACTTGGTTCTTCGGATCACTGCCTTATCCGATCCCAGGTACTGTGCACAAAACCTGCTATATCCCGACCTCCTTGTCAACGTCGTATATGGCATTATAAATCTGCAGATTGGGACAGATTGCGAGAATTTTACTCATCGTACCCATGAAAGCAGTACTGCTTTGCATCAGAAGACGTCGATACCTGTACAGCCGCCGTTACTGAAGTCATACTTGCGGGTATGGAATGTTTTATTCCAAATCTGCTTGTTTCTTCAGGGGCGAAAAAGCGACCGTGGTTTAATAGGTCATGCAGAGAAGCCAGACAGGCTAAACAAACTGCTTATCTGGCTTGGACCACGGCTCGTTCCAACAGTGATGTTGACGTATCTGATGCAAGGCGGAATTTAAATGCTGCATCCAGGTTTAGTAAGAGAGTAATTGCTAGAGCCAAATTCGACTTCGTCAGTAAAATTGGTGAACGACTAGCACGACATCCATCTGGAAGTCGTGCCTTTTGGTCGCTTGCCAAAGCTGCCGAAGGTAACTTTAGTCAGTCGTCCTTACCACCACTACGGAAGCCGGATGATAACTTGGCAATCAGTGCAAAAGAGAAGGCCGATTTGTTGTGCGCTCTTTTTGCCTCAAATTCGACTTTGGACGCCGGGGACACCATACCTACTACCATCCCATGGTGTGGTAACTCTATGCCGGAAATATCCGTAACGCAACGGCGTGTCCGGCGAGAGTTACTGTCTCTTGACGTCCACAAGTCGAATGGGCCAGACGGCATACCGGCATTGGTGTTAAAGAAGTGTGCTCCGGAGTTGTGTCCCGTACTCACGCGCCTTTTCGCGCTTTCGTACTCCTCTGGGCAATTTCCGTCTTCATGGAAGACCACCCTTGTGCACCCTGTGCCAAAAAAGGGCGACAGATCAAACCCATCGAACTACAGGCCTATCGCTATCGCATCTCTACTCTCCAAGGTGATGGAGCGTGTAATTAACACACAGCTCCAGGGATACCTAGAGGATCACGATCTATTGAGCGATCGTCAATATGGCTTTCGCCATAATCGCTCAACTGGTGATCTTTTAGTGTATCTCACACACCGTTGGGCTCTTGCCATCGAGAGTAAAGGTGAGGCATTGGCAGTCAGCCTTGACATGGCGAAGGCATTCGATCGGGTTTGGCATCAAGGTCTTCTATCGAAATTGCCCTCGTACGGTATACCAGAGGGATTATGCAAATGGGTCGCTAGTTTTTTGTCTGGCAGATGCATCAAAACCGTAGTCGACGGTAGTTGCTCCGATAGCATGGACATTAGCGCTGGCGTCCCGCAAGGCTCCGTTCTCTCCCCGACACTGTTTTTGCTGCATATCAATGATTTGTTAACTACAGTTAACATTCATTGTTATGCGGATGACAGTACTGGGGACGCATTTTACACGGGCCGTGCTAATATCCCTCTTTCCGTTGTGGAGGCAAACCGCGAACAGCTTGTGTCTGAAATCGAGAGTACTCTTACCAGAGTCTCCGATTGGGGGCGACTGAACTTAGTTCAATTCAACCCTACCAAGACACAAGCCTGCGCGTTCACCGCTAAGAAAACCTCTTTTGCTGTGGCTCCGCAATTCCAGAACACGTCCATTACCATCTCTAAGAGTATTGGGATTCTCGGTATCGACATCTCTAGCACAGTTGAGTTCCGTAGTCACCTCGAAGAAAAGGTTAAGCTGGCATCCAAAAAACTCGGTGTGCTCAATAGAGCGAAGCGGTACTTCACTGCGGACCAGAGACTCCTCTTATATAAGTCTCAAGTTCGGCCGCACATGGAGTACTGCTCGCATCTTTGGGCAGGAGCACCTGGATACCAGCTCGGTCCTTTTGACTCGGTTCAGAGACGTGCTATGAGAATTGTCGATGATCCCAATCTCTCTGACGGTATCGAGCCACTTAGTTTGAGGCGAGACTTCGCTTCGCTTTGTGTGTTCTACCGATTATACAACGGACTGTGTTCTGAGGAATTGTTCGACATGATGCCTACGGCCACCTTTCACCATCGCACCGCTCGCCATCGACAGGGAATTCATTCCCACACGCTGGAACCTAAGTGGTCTCGGACAGTGCGGTTTCAGAGGAGCTTCCTCCCGCGTACACTTAGATTGTGGAATGAACTTCCTGCCGAGGTTTTCTCACGAGACTACAGCTTGGGGTTTTTCAAGAAGGGTATATTAAGGTTTCTTAAGGGTCGGCAACGCGCACGTGACACCCCTGGTGCTTCAGGCGTCCATAGGCTACGGTAACCATTTACCATCAGATGGGCCGTATGCTTGTTTGCCACCATAGTAGTATAAAAAAAAAAAAAAATAATAGTAATCTCAGGACAATTCACACAGCTTCATCTAGACCAAAGTTAAGCTACCTGAAGATTATGTTATGGGTACTGATATAAATACAAAGATTTTTTTTCGTAAATACATATATATTATCTATACATAGAAAACACCCAGACCGTTACAAACAATCATACTCATGAATACAAATGTTTGCAGCGTGCGAGGAATCGAACCCTCGACCACCAAGCAGGAATCAAAGCAGTGTGCTAGCTAAATCGCTAGACTACCGACAACTAGCTGTACACGCGACTTCGTCCGCGTGGAATTTAACTTCTTATATTTTAGAAAAATAAAGTTAAATTCAACACGGACGAAATCCCGTGTACTAGCTGTACACGGGATTTCGTCATCAATAAAAAAACACGTAGGTATCTCTAATATATTATACACTAGCTGTTCCCGCGACTTCGTCCACGTGGTTTTTAACTTTATTTTTCTAAAATAAAAGTAGCCTAAGTTACTCCTTATTACATCAGCTACCTGCCAAAAAAAGTCCCGTCAAAATCGGTCCAGCCATTTCAGAGATTAGCCGGAACAAACAGACAGACAGACAAAAATTGTAAAATATGTTATTTTGGTGTATGTACCGTATTTATATTCATATGCAAGTAGTAAAAAACGGTTATTTCAATATTACAAACAACAGGCTTCAACATTCTCAAGTACCACAAAAAAGATGTTTTTTTATCAAATAAACAGTTTTTATTAAAAACAAGCTGTCCCCGCGACTTCGACCGCGTGGAATTAACTTTATTTTTCTAAAATAAAAGTAGCCTAAGTTACTCCTTATAAATCAGCTACCTGCCAAAAAAAGTACCGTCAAAATCGGTCCAGCCATTTCAGAGATTAGCCGGAACAAACAGACCGACAGACAGACAGACAAAAATTATAAAAATTGTTATTTTGGTATATGTACCTTATATATATTCATATGCATGTAGTAAAAAACGGTTTTTTCTATATTACAAACAGACACTCCAATTTTTATTAAATGTATAGATGTATAGATTATTATTTATTTATTTATTTATTCATCCAAAATAATACAAATTGTGTAGGATAACGTAATAGTAACATTACAGTAAAATTTTGTCAACAACATAATAGCAACTTAAACATTAAATCTCGGTATATCTATAGACTAGCTGGCCCCAGCGACTTCGTCCGCGTGAAATTTTATTTTATTTTTCTAAAATAACAGTAGCGTAAGTTACTCCTTATTACATCAGCTACTTGCCAAAAAAAGTCCCGTCAAAATCGGTCCAGCTATTTCAGAGATTAGCCGGAACAAACAGACAGACAGACAGACAAAACTTGTAAAATATGTTATTTTGGTGTATGTACCGTATTTATATTCATATGCAAGTAGTAAAAAACTGTTATTTCAATATTACAAACAGACACTCCAATTTTATTTACATGTATAGATGTATAGATTAAAAAAAGTAACAGTCATAAGGCTAGTCGTATGCCTAATATATATAATAATGTAATAAATTCATTTAAACAGAAATTGCGGGAACATTATTTAAATTTGTAACTTTTTTACTGTCCTTCTCCTTTTTTCACATCTTTCTGTTATATCCATATAGTTCTCTCTATATTTTCTGATTTTCTTACTTTCAATTTGAGACTGTACTTATAATTTGATTATCGGATCATTATGTATTTACTTATATATAATATTTATACATTTATGGGTTATATTTAGATATATATTTATGTATGTATATTGTTATTTTTTTATAGAAATGTATATTTTGCTTATCTTTATTATCTTTATAAATCTTTTTTTGACATTTCTTATTTATATTAGTGCACCGCCAATAATCTTTCGCTGCACCACTCATGGTTGCCTGGTAAATAACGCGGCAAAATATTAAGTCCGCCACATGTACAAATTTTTTTGTGCATTAAAGTTAAAGAAATAAAAAAATACAATACTGTTTAATGAAAATGCGTGTTGTCTAGTGCTTTGAGATGTATCAAAATAAGGTCAACAAAAAAGTCCGTGATGGTATATGTCTATCTCTTAAGGATAACCAACAATAACCATTTTTTATCTTTTACATTTTACGGGATTTTTTTTTATCGTATGTTTCCCTTAAAATCATGTAAACTATGTTATTATGTCATAATCTAAAGAAATAATAATATTTTATAGTGACATATCCACTATAAAATACCAAAAAGTAGCAATGTAATTCGTTACGCGCGAATCAGGTGTTATAAGGTCAAAGGTCGGTGCACCCCGCGTATTTGATAAATAGTGCTTCTCTGGATGTCTTTAAGAGAAAATGGCAGTATGTACGTGTATATGTACAAGTCCTTAAGTGTTAAGTTTTTCAAATGTACATACAGTAAAGAATAAATATTTTTAAGTACAGTACTTACGTACATTAATATAATGCCTACTTTTTACTTGTATCTATTGTTATCAAAATTAAATTATAAGTTCTTAACTTGACCACGACTATGTGACCCTCTCTTGGCGCCAAAACGAGTGAAAAAATGAACAGCATACGACGACGACGCAGTACCTATAGAGTGGAGCAACTGCTTATTCAGTTTTATTCAACTATTTAGTCCCTCCACCGTTACAATGAATGGAGGCGGATATTACAATGTACGTAGCATTGCGAATATAAAATATCTAGATTAGATATAATAAATTCATAATTCATAGGCCGTTACGGTATCAGAGCCAAAGTCTTCTTTCTTTGTTTATGTACTGTTAGATGCGACAGCGACTTTGTTTTTATATTACTATGTAATGATTGATATACCTAAAATAAATAAAATATCTGAGGTTTGGACAAAAATTCAAAAGGTACTTAATTTTTAAAAAGTATTTTGAAAATACCTATTTTGCATTTAGTATTTGAAATACAAAACACAAAACTATTTTTGTTTTTAGAGTGACATTTCTATGAATTCACTGTCGATAGCGAGCGGTGCGATGGAAAAAGATAACCGTTTATAAAAATATAATAAATAACCCTGGACAATTAACACAGACTGATACTGAACTGATATAAATAGATATTTTTATTTTGTAAATACATATAAAACACCCAGACCGATGAAAACAATCGATGACCGATGAGTACAAATGTTTGCATCGTGCGAGAAATCGAACCCGCGACCATCGGATGTAAAGCGGTGTGACCACCGAGGCAGTCGAAATATATAAATAATCTTATGAATTTAATTTATTCTAATTTGTTTATGTGCGCGGGGTGCGGTGTACGGTGCTCCCCCTGCCTCCACCGTTGCTGGAGCTTGCATGTATGGAGCATTGCGAATATAAAATATCTAGATTAGTAAATTCATAATTGATAGACCGTTACGGTATCTATATATATTCGGATTAAAATAAGTATCGCAGTAAGGACCAGTATATAAAGTGATCAACACAATTAACTGATTTTTGAAATATATATACAGAGCCAAAAAGTCTTTGTGTATTCAAAAAATATCTAATTTGTTTGTGTGCGCGGGGTGCGGTGTACGGTGCAGGGGGGACCCTGCCTCCACCGTTGCTGGAGCTTGCATGTATGGAGCATTGCGAATATAAAATATCTACATTAGTAAATTAATAAAGTCATAATTGATAGACCGTTACGGTATCTATATATATTCGGATGAAAGTAAGTATCGCAGTAAGGACGAGTATATAAAGTGATCAACATAATTAATTGATTTTTGGAATATATTCAGAGCCAAAAAGTCTTTGTGTATACCAAAAATTTAGCCGTTCGGAGCCATTCAGTCACGAATTATTAGTAAAAAAAGTGTCGAGTATATCGTACTATCGACGAATATATATGGCCGCATCGCAAAATAGAATGCGACGTTGCCATACCGCCTGAGATATACGCGATAGGAGTCAAGTTATTCAGTGCGAAAGGTGGAATCAGCAAGTGTGTAGGTTGTGGCGTGATCAACAAAGTGCCCAAAGAGGTGTTTATATATATATATTTATATATATATATATATATATATATATATATATATAATTATAGAGTGTGTTAAGTGGTACTAGGCTATGACTAATAGTTATGTATTTATTTATATCACACTCTGACAACATTTCATTCGCAGTTTCGTGTCGTTTCTTTTGTACAATTATTATGTCATGCCCACGATCAAAGGCCATTCTAAAGGTTTGTGTATGAACTTGAATATACATAATTCAAGTCATAATTCACCACCCGCCAGAAACTGAAATACCATCCTGATCATCTGGATGAATGGCGGTCTTCCACAGTGCGGTTTTCTAGAAACTTTTTGTCACGCACAACCACATTGGAATCACCTTCCAGCAATGGTATTTCCGAACCGATACGATATTGAAACCTTCAAGAAAAGAGCTTATTCCTTTTTAAAAGGCCGGCAACGTATTTGTACCATCAGGTGACATCACCACTTACCATCAGGTGAGCCGCATGCTCGTTTGTCCTCTGTGTTATAAAAAAAACATAATGGGAGAAGACAATTGGAAAATGGACTGTGTGAGAGATGATATGAATAAATGAAGAGCAAGGTCAGATGTGACAGCTATCCCATCAGTGGAAGGTGAAAAGGTGATGAAGAATTAAAAGCGAAGATACCGAAATCATATCTTATATATTTGTAAATGATAACAGAATAGTGATAGATCTTCAATGAACAGATATTTCAGATCTAGAAAACTCAGAGAGATTTTGCTCGTTAGTTTCGATTCTGGCAAATGTGTACAATTTTCTGTTAAGCAAAGAATTGAAGATATTGCAACAATACGAATGACCGTAGAGTAAATATTATTATAAGCAAAACCAGTTTATTAATCATTATATGGTATAAAAGTTGCTGTCGCTGTCTGTCCGTCCCTATGTATGCTTAAATCTTTAAAACTACGCAACGAATTTCGAAGCGGTTTTTTTAAATAGATAGAGTGATTAAAGAGGAAAGTTTATATATGTAATACATGTACACCCGTGCGAAGCCGGGGCGAGTAGATAGTAAATAATAAATCCCTCATGCCACTTGAGATAACGGAAGCATTTTAATATATAATCTATACATATAAATAAAATTGTAGTTGGTCTGTTTGTAATATTGAAATAACCGTTGTTTACTCCATACATATGAATATAAATACGGTACATAAGCCAAAATAACATATTTTACAATTTTTGTCTATCTGTCTCTGTCTATCTGTTTGTTCCGGCTAATCACTGAAATGGCTGGACCGATTTTGACGGGACTTCTATTGGCAGGTAGCTGATGTAATAAGGCGTAACTTAGGCTAGTTTGATTTTTGAAAAATTCCTTTATTTTAGAAAAATAAAGTTAAATTCCACGCGGACGAAGTCGCGGGAACAGCTAGTATACTATGTAATTTCAAACGTTTAAAAGTCTGCGACTGACTTGCGCGTCTCTACATCTGCCCTTGAATACAAAATTTTGTTTTTTAACAAACAAATATTACAAGTGCTCAATTTTTATACATCGCCTATTACATTTGGTTTGCTGTCTAAACTCACAATTGTTATACTTTGTTGCAGAAAAAATTCGGAGCCTAACGAAAAGTTTTAATAAATACTCTTTCGGGAAACAAGGGCAGAGCGGAATAAAGGGTATATTTTTTAAATGTTCAAAAATAGTTTTCCCAGGATTCTTTGTCATAATTTCTGCAAATAGTTTTATGAAGGCTGCCTCTAATGCCTCTATATAATTATAAAAGGCAACAGGAGGCACTTTCAACTGTCCGTAGAATGTGAAAGATTTATTGTAATCCTTAAAAAGTGACCTAGATTCATTTAAATCGGGAATAATCCTTAATTCAGACTGAAATCCGGGACAACTATGTTTCATATTACATTTGTGAAGTAAATATCCTGATATATACAACAAGGCGTTTGTAGGAGGTAAATCGAAACGGTAGTCTGTTTCACCATTTAAACTCAAAGTTGATAATGTGGTATGACGACTATTGTTTGATTTCGAATTTTCCAAAATTTCAACCTCTTTTGCAAGTAATTCGCAGATATCATCTTCATAATTAACATCAGCTGTCCAGCTCTTCAGCATATTGGACAGAAATAATTTTGAAAATGCTCTTTTGAACTGTATTGGTGTAGGGTGTCGACGATTACTTTCTTGTCGTTTTATATTACTAAAAAAATTGTCTAGGCAGTCTAAATTGAGACGTCTCGTAAATATATAATCAAATCCTTCTTCGTTCAAATTCTTGCACAGCATAATTATGGATTGAATAGTTATTTGTAAATTTTTAAACGTCTCCATTATGTTCGTGTTGTCGACGTATTTTGTTATGTTAGTAGGTTTCATCTTATTAAATATTACCATATCATCTTGCAATATATCAAGTTGGTATTTCTCCAATGAGAAAGCTTTTTTGAATTTGCTATTTGTTTTTCTTGAACTGGAATTCAAAATGTCAATCAAGTTGTTCATTTTCTGTATGAATTCAACTGTTGCTCTTGCCTCTTCTGGTAAGCTGTTTTGAAAAATTAAAATATTTAATGCAGTATAGACGGAGTTACTAAATATCTGCATGGCATATTTAGTTCGTCTTTTCTGAATAGTATTAGGTTTAATATGAGCATCAGTTATTTTTGGAAGCAACCGTAGGTCTTTCTTCTTTTGCTGTGAATATAATGTCTCTATATAATCCCAGGAAATAATTTGATCATCATATATGAAATTTATCGACATCAAACTGTTTCTCACACAGTTAATTAAATGTGGAACATCAAAAATGTAGAAAACTTTCTTGCCGTTGTAAAAGAAATATGGCTTCTCCTTTGTGATCTTTTGTACTTGTTTAATATATTTGTTAAAGTTTGATTCTTGATTAGATACAATTCCTTCAACTTTTATACCGATGTTAGAAACTTTTAAAATAATATCTTCAATCCACTGTTCCAATTGTTGGTAATGGTTCGGGGAACCTAGGAGCGAGTACCCAATAGCTAGTTGCCAGTCGACTATGATTCCTCTGAGCATTATTACACATGCATGTGAAGCTATTTCAGGTGACAAATCACCATTGATATTATGAAGACCAATCATTTCGTCTCTTTTGATATCATAATGTAGATGTTCTTTCAAAGCTATTTCGTCAATGCATAAAGTACAATATTTTGCATTTTCTGGCATAGATTTTAATTTAGCTGATAAAAAATCCAATACGCGATAATCAAATTCAGGTGGAATAATCATTTTAAATTTATGAAGATCACTTTCACTAGGAAGCAATAATATTGATTTAAAACTTCTGTAAATGTGTGGTCTAGAAAAATAAAGTTTTAAAGCAAATAACTTGAAGTCTGCATCGTAATGGTTTCCTTTTTGTTTTGTTCTCAGGTAGCTTTGACACTTCAGCAGCGTGAGAAATTCTTTTGTCTTTTCGTCATTAATATTGAAAGTAAACTGCTCAGAAGATTGCTCTTTTTGACGTTTTCTTCTTTTAGGATTTGACTCCTTCAAATCTTCGTCCTGTTTTCTTTTTCTTACTGTATAGGTCACATTTTCAGTTTGTACTGACTCAAATTGTTTAACAACAGTTGTACTAGTACTTGATGCTGAGATATTAAGAAATGAATCGATAGTTTGTGTTGATATTTCTTTTGTTTTTGTATCAATGTATCCCCAGTAGATGATCCAGACGGGAGCAATTTGGATGGCAGAGCATTAGGCCGTAATTTTGGTATATATGTAATCACAGATGAGTCAAAATGCAGTGAGCATACAAAATGAGAGTTTATTTTCGTGTCTGGACCCAATAAGTCAGGTCTGCCGATTAATTCCAACCACGACTCGCGTCTGAAAACAAATATATATATAAGGTACTATAAAAATCGAAAAAATGCATAGTCTTGTTAATATTATAAACGCAAATGTCTGTGAGTATGGATGGATATTTGTTACTCTTTCATGCAAAAACTACTGAACGGATTTTGATGAAATTTGTCTTCACGCGAGTAAAACCACTGGCACAGCTAGTGAAGCGGAGGTATCTAATGTGTCTGATGAGTGAGAGGTGCTGAGCATTTTAATAAGGAAAACCCGGAGATAAAAAAAATATGACTAATATGCCAGCGATATATAATAGAAAGTAACAATAAATAATATGTCACAGAATATTATCTATACATATAAATAAAATTGGGAGTGTCTGTTTGTAATATTGAAATAACCGTGTTTTACTACATGCATATGAATATAAATACGGTATATACACCAAAATAACATTTTTTACAATTTTTGTCTGTCTGTCTGTTTGTTCCGGCTAATCTCTGAAATGGCTGGACCGATGTTGACGGGCCTTTTTTTGGTAGGTAGCTGATGTAATAGGGAGTAACTAAGGCTACTTGTATTTTAGAAAAATAAAGTTAAATTCCACGCGGACGAAGTTGCGCGAACAGACATAAAAATATAAAAATAGTATAAAAACTTATCAAGGAGTTCACTACAGCTAGTATAACATAAAATACACAATCTTAAAAACAAAAAGTTTGCATTGGAATCATTACATAGTATAAAATAAAGTAGCTGTCGCTGTCTGTCCGTCCCTATGTATGCTTAAATCATTAAAACTACGCAACGCATTTTGAAGCGGTTTTATTTAATAGATAGAATGATTCTCTATCGTAATTCCGGGCGAAGCGGACGAGTAGCTAGTCAACAGTATATCGAAAAATTATTAAATAATTAATTCTAAACAATGTAACTATACTTTTGATTGCATCACCTCATTAGTAATACTGTAACGCTGATGAAATGATGAATTAAAACGATGTTTCATTATAACTTATTAGATCAAGTTAAATATTCTGTCACGTTTTTTTGTTACTTCATCTAACAAGATAAGATGTATATAGTATTTTCATAACACAGTCATAATACAATACCCAAATACAAGAATAAATAAAGAAACGATTGTTCAATTCATACTTATTGTTTAAATTATTAACCGGGTCTTAACACGAATAATTTTATGGCAAATAAAGGTATTTACCTCTCTTCGTTAAACAAGCTAGTGACGGTAGATGAAAAAAAACTGCTGTCACCTATCTACATTGACATCGCTGTTACTCCAGTCAGCTCGTGACCACGGCTAGTGCAACCTAGTCGAAACGTCGAGAGAGGTAAATACCTTTATTTGCCATAAAATTATTCGTATTAAGACCCGGTTAATAATATAAATAATGTATATTAAACACGAAAGTTTAAAATTAACCATATAAACATAAAATATATAACAGTGATAAATAAATTAGCAATAATAATAATAATAATCTCAGGACAATTAACACAGCGCCATCTAGATCCAAGTTAAGCTAGCTAAAGCTTGTGTTATGAATACTAGATAACTGATACATATACATAGATATTTTTTTGTAAATACATATTATACATAGAAAACACCTAGACCGATACAAACAATCATACTCATAAATACAAATGTTTGTGCCGTGCGAAGAATCGAACCCGCGACCATCGGTCCGTAAAGCGGTGAGCTAGACCTCTAGACCACCGAGGTCGTCAAAGCAATGAAAGCAAGAACTGACTACAAAACCTGTATTATTATTACTCACCTGTCTCTATCTGCAGGTAAGAAGAAGAAAGAGAGATGTTTATCCCTTCTCTTGCTCGATCTGCAACCGTCTACCGCACATAAGCTGCCGGTACTGGAAGCCATTTTGTTTTATAAATGTTTTTGTTTCAGAATAGCGTGCGTGCGGTTCCCTTTGTTATCGACGAACTACTGAGGGTCTTTCAAGGCCCGGCACTAATAATAACGTACGATTTGCTCTGGTATAACCCGGCAAAGTTAGGAAGACTGACACGTGGCGTATTACTTGTAGTTAAAATATACATTATTTGGTCGGTTATACCAGAAAGAAAGAAATGAAATTACGAGACATCTTCATCTTGTGGAATAGAAATGCATGAGTGGTATCACGGTTGTCACGTGATAACGTGATATCTGAAGTTTATGTATATAGGCGTCAGTTTCAGTTTACCATCGAGAGGGATGCCAGATAGAATTGACACAGCGCCATGTAATCTCAAGCTAAACTTGTGTTGGTAGCTATATATAAATACTTAGATAAATTATTTTTCAGCGTCCATAGGGTACGGTCACCGTTTACCATTAGACGGGGCGTATGCATATTTGGCACCATAATGATTCTTTTTTTAAATTCACACAGCGCCATCTAGTTTCGAGCTAAGCAGAGCTGTGTAGACTACTGATATAAATAGTTATTTTTAAAAATTATACATTATTTAAATTATTACAATTACCAGACAGCTCATGACCACGGCTAGTGGAACCTAGTCGAAACGTCGAGAGAGGTAAATACCTTTATTTGACATAAAATTATTCGTGTTAAGACCCGGTTAATAATAAAAATAACTGATATAATACTCAGATACATTTTAAATGGATGTGAACAAAATTTTCTTTTCTCTGTTAAAAAAAAAGATTTAAAAGCATCTCTGGACAGTGACAGTGTGGACAGACCCCAATTAGACATATATAATTATCAAGTTACGTTAAACGCATATCCGTTCGTATATAATTGTTTATAAATTGGATGAACAAAGTATTAGTGTGATCAGAAGAGTCTTTCAAGCGTACTTTGGGCTGTCAGAAGAGTATCTTCTCATTTAGACGAGCATGGCAATAGTTGTTCACGGGATTTTCATTTAACGTTAGACATAGACACCTATCTAGACACGCGGTAGCGTGTCAAGCCGAGTTTCAAGAGAACAGGCGAGCAGCACCGTGTGTATATTTACACGAACCATTTGGAGCCACTTTTGACCCCCCTCATAACTCAAAAAGTCTTTCACATAAACCTGTCAAATTTGATTTATATATTGAGACTTGCGAGATAAATATGTGTTCCAAATTTCATAAACATATCTCAAACGGTTATTTAAATATTAACGTCCAAATATCGTCATTTTTATCACTGATCAACTATAGATCAAAATTATAGCCCACTTCCAGATGACCTAGGAAGTTCAAATTTGGCATGCAGATAGGTAATTAGGTGAATATAAAGACCATAGGCTACAGTACATTATCCTAAGTTATAAGAAGAAATGTTATTTTATATTGTTATAAATACATTTCAGGACAGACCATTGAACTTGGCACCCATTTAGATCTCATCTCTTTTGTCGTAGAAGTCAACAATCAAGGCATATATCATAATATTAAACTCGGCTATCATTTCACATTTATGTTTTTGATGGGATATAAATATACATTGTAAATAAGCTGGCTTTAAAAAAAAATAATCAATTGAATTTCTTGCCAGTTCTTCTCAATTAGATCTATATACTGAACTGGACGGTAGGGAAAAAAATTATAATGTAAAAAACTTGACGTTCATAAGCGGCTAAAATGTCCTATATGAATATATGATTTTTGAATTTGAATTTAAATTTCTTTCGACAACCCAAAGTCCCATCTCTGACTGTATGGATATTAAATAACCGAGAGACTCGTCTAATATCGAACTAAAATAATACAGTATGGGTACGAGATAATAATAATAATAATGTCAGGACAATTGACACAACGCCATCTAACCTAAGTTAAGCTAGCTAAAGCTTGTGTTATGGGTACTAGATAACTGATATAAATACATAGATTTCTTTTCGTAAATACATACATAATATACATAGAAAACACCCAGACCGACAAACAATTATACTCATGAATACTAATGTTTGTGCCGTGCGAGGAATCGAACCCATGACCATCGTAAAGCGGTGTGCTAGACCGCTAGACCACCGCGGTCGTAAACTCGAAATAACAGCTCAACTCATATTGATCGTAGTGTGATATTATATAGTTTGTTGATAAATGATCAATACTAAAAAAAATCAAAATTGAACAAGTTGTACAGGAGAATATCCCGAATATGCAAACTCACAGACTATACCTCTTTATAAAATCTATATATTAGTTTATATATACATAGACATGACAATAATAGCAAAGGAAAAAGAAGCAAACGCATTATATAACTATAATATATAACAATTAGAATATTAAATAAATTTTTAAGTATAAAATATATATACATATACCTACATATATATATAAAATAATAATAATACTATACCTCTTTATAAAATCTATATATTATATATATCTTACATACGGGAGCAAAAACTTTGTACCCCTTTTTACGAAAATTGCCTGGATCTATGGTCAAATTGAGAATAGATTATAGAATAGAATAGAAAATCCTTTATTCAAATTAACTTAATTTAAGCATTTTTGAATAGTCATAACAATTTTTATAATCTACCGCT
Source organism: Achroia grisella (assembly GCF_030625045.1). NCBI lineage: Eukaryota > Metazoa > Arthropoda > Insecta > Lepidoptera > Pyralidae > Achroia > Achroia grisella. The sequence goes on from NW_026713022.1 coordinate 6,261,422, forward strand.
CATTCGGAAAGCTGTCTCATCACAAGAAGAACAAGCAAGAAACTTGTGTGTTGCTCTTTTAAATAATCCTTGTAAGTTCACATTATACAATTCGAAACATGTGCATACAAAGTACCAACCACCACTAATTTTTTGGTCAAATATAAATATACAATAAGATTAGATCAGTCGTAGTGATAAGAGCAGACCAGTCCCACATTTTGGAATCACCTTCCAGCAATGGTATTTCCGAACCGATACGATATTGAAACCTTCAAGAAAAGAGCTTATTCCTTTTTAAAAGGCCGACAACGTACTTGCATTCCCCTGGTGTTGCGGATGCTCATGGGCGGCGGTAATCACTTACCATCAGGTGAGCCGCATGCTCGTTTGTCCCCTGTGTTATAAAAAAAAAAGTCCTTACAAGCAGCAAGCAACAAGATTAATATGTTAGTTATATTAATTATTTTTTCTTAGTCTTACTAAATGTTAAATTAACTATAGTGGAATTTCAGCCACTGGGCAAACACTAGTTAGTGTAAATATGTCATTTCTATACACTCTATATGGACGTCATGACTCCATCCTGGATTTAATCGTTCGTCATGACTCCATCCTGGATTTAATCGTAGCGTTAATTCGTGGGGATGGCCGTATAAGTGGCTTATTATAAAGAAATGTAGGCTACTGTCCACTGTCCACTGTCCAAACTCGTTTATCTTCATTGCTTGCACCGAACTCTGGGACATAAACAAGCAGTTATCACCACACTTGTCCCTTTTAAAAGCATTTCTGAATTAATACTTAGTGGTCTAGCGGTTTGATACACGGCTTCACTTCCGATGTTCGCGGGTTCGATTCCATGCATGCAATTTTTTTTTAGAAAATTTTTTTTAGAGGATGGTAATGGAATTGTGTACCCGCCTGCACTAACGGTTTACGCTGGCGGGGCACCAGTGGAGGATGATAAAATGAATATGAAGTCAGGTCAGTTAGCCCATCGAGACAAATTCACCGGAAATTTATCACGATGGTTTCCAGGGGGAACCGCGTGGAGGTCGACCTGACATGGTACATTGCTAGCAATGGGGTTATTAGCAATGGGGTCCCCATTACCAACGATCCTCTTCCCCAAATATAAGAGTTTGTATCGATCTGGGTGTTTTCTATATATATTATGTGTTGGCGACCGGCCGCCGCAACCTCTTTTGATACTTTTATTATTTTTAAATCTATATTTTTAGAACAGTTCTTTTTATACGTCATGTTTTTTGATACATTTCAATTATTCCATCATTGTCTTTCATATAGTTCGCAATTGTACATATTAATATATTATTATTGCAAACTACGTGTTTTCATCATTTAGACACCCATACAGTCCACCGATCCGTTATATTTTGGTCCTTTCGTCGCCGTAATACTGAAATTTCATACTTTTGGTTGTTTTCGCTGCCGTAAGTTGAAATTTATCGACCTAAATTATTTTCCAAATTTTCATTTTCATTTTCATATTGCATTACATTTTATCATTTATCATTTCTATTTTGCGTCATAATTTTCATTGTTTAACATGGTGGAAACACGTAGCAAAAGTAAATCAGTTGCGAACTTGACGGCTGTAGAAGTCGAACGGCCGCTTCGCGATCCTCCCGAGCGATCGCTCCGCGACCGGCCGGCTTCAACAACCGCAATTAGGAACGTATCGGCATCAACGGCTAGAATAGTCGCACAAACGGCGGACGCCACCACTTCGGTACCAGCATCATCTCGCTGTACCAAGCGTCCTAGTGACACCGCTAGCTCACATCAAAGACTCGATGCCCATACATCATCATCTCATAAGACACAAAGCTGTTGCAGTAAAGAACGCTCGCAGTCTTCGCGGTCGTCCGCGACTGTCCGCGCTCAGAAGCTCGCCATCGAAGCGGAACTCCTGCGGAGCAGATTAGCACGGCAACGTGAGCTCGCACGTCAGGCGGAACGCGAGCACGAACTAGCTCGCCTGGAGTCCGAGGCTGAGCAGAGAGAGTTGGAAGCGAAGCTCGCCGCATTGGATTGCAAAGATAAGTCTGCGCATTCACGTAGTTCTCGTCTTTCCATTCGCGATACCGAAATACGTACAGCGACATGGGTTTCACAACAAAATGCGAACATGACCATGGCACATGTGAACATACCTGGGAAGACACCGACTGTCACCTTGGATGATATCCAAGGCCCCAGATTACAGCCGGCTGTCTTTTCCACCACGGTCCCGTCACATGTGCCACATGTCAACCACGCAAACCAATCGAAACCTGCACGTACCATTGACGACAACAACTACGCAACTATTGCGAGTCTTCCACCAATTGAGCATCCACCAGCGGACCCTATAGTACAACTTACATACGCAATCACTAGTCTGTCTAACCATTCCAAAAGGCCCGATCTCGTCCCCTTCTCAGGTGACGTAAATCAATGGATGGCCTTTAAGTGTAGTTACGAGAGGACTAAATCCAATTTTTCTACAGCAGAGAACCTAACACGTTTAAACAACGCTATTCGGGGACCAGCGTACCAGGCCGTGGCATCACTCCTGTGGACCCCCAGCGACCCTCAAGTCGTCATGAGGACACTGGAGCAGACTTACGCCCGACCAGAAATTCTCGTCGCCCGTGAGGTCGCAGAGCTACGTAACACCCCTAAGTTAAGTTCTCCTGAGGATTTAAATTCACTTGCGAACAGATTGCGTAATTTTGTAACAACTTTAAAATTAGTGAATCAAAACGATTATTTATATTCACCGGAGCTATTTCGTATTATTTTACTGAAGTTAAGCGAATATACTAGAGCTCGCTTTACGGATTTTGCCGCAACTTACGTAAGTGAGCAACAATGTTTACCAAAATTAGAGTTGTTGTCGCAATTCTTATTAGTAGAAGCGGACAAGCAACTCCGTTATAATTTTGTGCAAGACTATACTGTCAAGCCATACACCACGCATCCCTCTATGGCTGATAGTCATTTAAAAAAGGAGACATTACGCATGACGCCTACTAGTAATAATCTACTCGAATGTTCGTACTGTAAACAAGGGGGGCACAGTATCAAATCCTGTAAAACATTTTTATCTCTCGCAGTAGATTACAGATGGCGTTGGGTTCGAAATAACAAAGTCTGCTATCGCTGTCTCAAATCGAACCCTCATAAGTGGAACAATTGTCGTGTTAAATGTTGCGGAGTCAATGGATGTTCACGGCGTCACCACTCACTCCTTCACGGCATGCCGCACGATGATCCTACTCTTAGTCCAATATCTAACATCCATTGCACTCAAATACTACCAGACAATTCACCCATTCTTAGTGATATTGGTAATAATAGTCATAACAACGAACCAAATAGAACCATCAACTCATCTGACATCCTAATCAATATGACAAGTTTACCTTTACGTCCGCGTGGCTTGCTGAAAGTCTTACCGGTCATCCTCGAAGGCCCTGATGGCGAGTACGAAACCACAGCGCTTCTGGACGAGGGTAGCACTGCGACGCTAATCGATGATAAGGTAGCAATGCGCATCGGCGCCAAATCCACCTGTAGTGAGCATCTTCGTATTGAAGGTGTAAATGGTATGTCTAAAGACGTTAAAGTTGGTTATGTGAATTTTTATATCCGAGGACGTAACCTATCCGACCGCTACTTAGTGGAGCACGCACGTGCCATCAACCCACTAAGCCTGCGCGTTCGGAATGAAAATACCGTCAACTACATGCATTACCAGCACCTGTCAGATCTATCCGATGAACTTTCATACGCAAACATTACACCTACTGTTCTCATTGGAGCTCCCGATTGGCATTTATCTCTCAGTCGCGAAGTACGAAGCGGAAAAAAGAACGAACCTGTTGCCTCTAAAACATTACTGGGATGGGTACTCCACGGTGCACTTTCATTATCATCCAATCCATCTGAAAACGTCGACGATATTATCTGTCATAACGTCCTAGATACTCCCATAAAGCAACAGTACGACACTGATTCTTTGTGTACGACAAATATATCGTCAATTAGGGATAATGACAAACGAGCAAATACCTGTACTGCATTCAGGCATAAGCTCGCGCTGCATTTTACACACAACGGTGTTATCAGTGATGTTTCTATGTGTAGTAAAGGGCGTATAGCACCACTGAAACCGCTCTCCATACGTCTACTGGAGCTACAGACGGCACTTACGCGATGCACACAGATTATTCTACGCGCGTTTTTATTCAATCCTTTCAGGCCGTCATTTAATTATTTTACTGCTTACATAAATCCGTACAATGAGAGGTGGATTCCTAGCCCTCTCAGATTTCTTTTAGAACTACTAGATTTCGGGTTATATGTAAACATCACTGACGCAGAGGAGACTTTACTAGACTTGCTCTCCTGCGTCCCATTACCCGATCCTCCGTGGCTTCGTATTCTCCAAGATGCATGTCTATTTCGGTTTAAGCTGTCTCGGCCAATACTCTCAAATTCTAAATTGTTTTTAGATGGCACCACATTTCCCTCACGACTTTGTGCAAGAGACGTCACAGAAGCCCAGAAGACGCCTCAACAAGCTGAAATAGACAACTTCCCTGAAGAGCGGAAGGCCAAGCAGCCCGTGCCCAGCTATTTTGCAACACGCACCGGTACCAGAGGAAAGCGGGTTATTACGAATACACTATCACTCATTATACTACATTGCCGTCGCTACTTTGTACGACTTCTGATGCTCTGTCATCATATTCACCCAGTACGAAAGAAAGTCTAGAATTTAAGAGCGTACAATACCATCAGTATCATAAAGATGGAATGGCAAGTTATTAAGCCACAGACCAGCGACTGGCCCTTTATGTACATATAGTGGGATATACTCGATTGCGACGATAACCTATGATATTTATTGACCGCCCATCGCCGACCCACCAAACAGATAAGACTGGAGGTGGTTGCTGCGCCCCATTGAGGACATCTGGGCACGGTAGCTGCACGAATATTTGCCGACACTACGACCAAGAAGCCCGCACAGGATGACGTCGAACATAGTCGAGGGCGATGTGGTGCTTATAGCTAGGTTAATTTTAATTACAATAGAAGCGCGGCCGGTCACCACCGGCAGTTAGTGTTCCACTGGGGGCCCGGTATGTTGGCGACCGACCGCCGAACTCTTTTGATATTTTTATTATTTTTAAATTTATATTTTTAGAGCAGTTCTTTTTATACGTCATGTTTTTGATACATTTCAATTATTCCATCATTGTCTTTCTTATAGTTCGCAATTGCACGTATTAATATATTATTATTGCAAACTACGTGTTTTCATCATTTAGACACCCATACAGTCCACCGATCCGTTATATTATGTATATATTTACAAAAAAAAACTATCTAAGTATTTATATCAGTTGTCTAGTACCTATAACACAAGCTCTGCTTACCGTGGGACTAGATGGCGCTGTGTTAATTGTCCAGGGTTATTATTAATTTATCTACGCACTGATCTGTAATAGATATTAACATCTGTAATAGTTCATTTGACTTCATTTGACATATCATACATATCATAAGAGCCGGCAACAGATTTCGAAGCAGTTTTTACTACTTTCGGAGAATATAATACAAAAATGTTTGTTTGTTTGTAACACTTCATTGCACAATAAATTCATTTAAATGAACATAAATAAAATTATAGTGTCTGTTTGTAATATTGAAATAACCGTTTTTTACTACATGCATATGAATATAAATACGGTACATACACAAAATTAACATTTTTACAATTTTTGTCTGTCTATTTGATCGATTTTGACGGGACTTTTTTTGCCAGGTAGCTGATAAGGAGTAAGTTAAGCTAGTTTTATTTAACATAAAATCTTTTTTTTTTTTTTAGAAAAAATCCACGAGTATGAAGTAATTAACTAAAGATACAACGATCTTAAATATATATATATATATCATATATATATGATATATATATAAGATGTACAATGACGGACTTATCCCAAATGAGGGATTTCTTCCAGTCAACCTTTGAATGACCGAAAGGAATTGTGGAGTAGTGGAACTAAATATCTCATATATAAAATTCACGTGTCACAGTTTTCGTTCCCATACTCCTCCGAAACGGCTTGACCGATTCTCATGAAATTTTGTGAGCGTATTGAGTAGGTCTGAGAATCGGCCAACATCTATTTTTCATCCCCCTAAATGTTAGGGGTAGTCCACCTCTAATTTTTTTTTTATTTTAAGGCAAAACAACGTTTGCCGGGAAAGCTAGTTTATATATATATATAGACATGACAATAATAGCAAAGGAAAAAGAAGCAAACGCATTATATAACTATAATATATAACAATTAGAATATTAAATAAATATTTAAGTATAAAATATAAATACATATACCTACATATATATAAAATAATAATAATAAAATAAATAGTAACAGCAGAAATATTTAAAAAACTATAATACTATAAAAAAAAATATGAAGAATACTAAAACAGCGCATCTGCAGTGTGACTCCAAAGTTTTTTAAGGCGAGCCTTAAAAGTCCTCTCCGATCGATCCCCCGTCCAATTCAAACGGGGACCGATGTTACGACGGCCTGAGCCGAGGTTCGAACCCCTAGCGGTGACCCTCAGACTAAAGTCGTATCCGTCAGGCAGGAGTTGGACTTATGGAGCGGCCATAAGTCCTTCCTTGCTGAGTTTAGAGTGCCATCTGCACTCGCACCCAATCGTCCTGTGAAGCTGTAAAGGCCAGCTGCAGCCAACAGCATTAGCGTAGTCCGAAAAAAAAGCCTTAAAAGAGTAAACAGCTGTAACTATTATATAGTAATGTTTGTAACTATCATATAGTCGTATACCATAAACGTCTATGTAAGAAACAAATTACATGCGAGACAACCGTGAATGATTTACATGTAGAGTCAGTAAATTATTGGTATGATACATCAAGCCACACGTAACATGATAACTGGAGCGACTTGTGCACTAACTGCCATGTTTGTGACTAAACTAACTCCACTCTAGTGGTGTTCACATTTCTCACTTTTAGAACAGACAGACTTACACACAGAGAAAGCTATAATATTCCGAGCGAAGCGATATAAATTATTATTAAGGTGATTTAGTCATGTTTGTGACTAAAGTGACTAGCTCCACTCTAGTGGTGTTCACATTTCTCACTTTTAGAACAGACAGACTTACCCACAGAGAAAGCTATAATATTCCGAGCGAAGCGATATAAATTATTATTAAGGTGATTTAGTCATGTTTGTGACTAAAGTGACTAGCTCCACTCTAGTGGTGTTCACATTTCACACTTTTAGAACAGACAGACTTACCCACAGAGAAAGCTATAATATTCCGAGCGAAGCGATATAAATTATTATTAAGGTGATTTAGTCATTTTTGTGACTAAAGTGACTAGCTCCACTCTAGTGGTGTTCACATTTCTCACTTTTAGAACAGACAGACTTACACACAGAGAAATCTATAATATGCTGAGCGAAGCGATGAAAATATAATTAAACTGATTTAGTATGGGCGTTTTCTATGTATGTATGTATTTTTCGTAAATACATACATACTGTACATAGATAACACCCAGACCGAAATAAACAATCATACTCATGAACACAACTGTTTGTGTCGTACGAATAATCGAATCTGAGACCATCTGTGTTAATCCGCTAGACCACCAAGGCCGTCACATTTTTTTTCGGACTACTCTAATGCTGTTGGCCGCAGATGGCCTTTACAGCTACAAAGGACGATTGGGGGCGAGTGCAGATGGAGGAAACCAAAGAAACCAAGGAAGGACGTATGGAGCCCGCCTGACGGATACGACTTTAGTCTGAGGGCACCGCTAGGGGTTCGAACCTCGGCTCAGGGCATCGTAACATCAGTCCCCGTTTGAATTGGACGGGGGATCGATAGGAGGGGATCACAAATATTACTAACAATGGGTTTATACAAGATGCGGTATAACTAAGATCGAGATTCCACTGCAAAGCTGATGATAATAATATCTCGATATTTATAGTATCGCTTGCAGTGGAACCACAGATCCAACATGTGTATCTTATTCTTGTTTACGCTTTAATCTAACATCGTGTTGCTCAGCTGTGAGAGTTTATACCATAACGAACACCAATCATCAATCGATTTCGAATCATATTGCAGCAAACATAAGGTTTCCTTTGAAGTGTCGCATTTTGTACTTAACATGTTTTAGTAATTGGGATGTGTCTATTTGCCATAGGTCCATACAACGTGAACTTATATTTTACAGCTTTATACGACGTTTATGACACGTTACGTCCGGTGCATCTTGATTGTTTATCTTCCTAAAATTATATGAAATTGTGTGCCATTATTTCTCAAACCATAGGGTCGAAATTTGTATTACAGTTTCCTTAATTTATAGTTATTTTTAGGTAGTTTACATTGATGTGATATAGTGATTTTCATAACATGACATTAACAATTTTTTTTTCCGACTACTCTAATGCTGTTGGCCGCAGCTGGCCTTTACAGCTTCACCGGACGGTAGGGGACGAGTGCAGATGGCACTCCAAACTCACGGAGGGGGGGAAGGGGATTGTTAGTAATGTGGATTGATAACCCCATTGCTAGCACTGTACCATGTCAGGTCGACCTCCACGCGGTTCCCCCTGGAAACCATCGTGTTAAATTCCTGGTGAATTTGCACGATGGGCTAACTGACCTGATCTCATGCTCATCCTATCATCCTCCACTGGTGCCCGGCCAGCGTAAACCGTTAGCATAGGCGGTTGCACCATTCCATTATCAACCTTAAAAAAAAAAAAAACTCATGTAAGGACTTATGAAGCGGCTGAAGGCCATCTCACGCCTTGTTGCTCTTGTAAATAATCTTGTAAGTTTACATTTTACAAGCCAAAACACAATGAGAATACAAACTACCAACTAGCACTTATTAGGGTCAAAAATAAATACACAATAAGATTAAATCAGTCGTAGTGATAAGAGCAGACCAGTCCCTACAAGCAGCACTCGTTCACGAGTATGACGGAGGAGTCAGCCGTCACTGCGCTCGACCATATTTTAGCGAGCCCAGTGACCTATAAGCTAAATTACCACAGACTATTATTATGCTAAAGACTCTAGAAAATCTATACTTTAAATATATTACAGTGTTTTTGTTATGTCTACAGAATTGTACCGACGACCTTACCGAAACACTTTGCCCTTAGACAGGGCCTGAGAGTAAGGAAAATATTTCATAATTTGATGGATATTATCTTTACTAATATAATTATAATAATAAATGCGAATACTCTGTCTGTTTATCTGTCTCGTATTCACGCCAATACTACTGAACCGATTTAAACGAAATTTGGTACACAGATAGTCTATAATTCTAGATCCTTAGGATGTTATACTCGTAAACGGGTGCTGCTTATAGCGACTGGTCTGTTTGGGTTGGAAACACTGATTAGACTTGCTTTTGCAATAGCATATGTTGGAGGTCACTCTATTCTCCCAAGTTTGAATTTAAAAATGAATCTGTATTATTGTAAACAAGCATAATATTAATTTGAAAAGAATACGAGCTGAGTGTCTTGTCTGTTCTTCTCATCTCTAAATCATTCCGAACTGACGGTAGATTTGACATATCAGAGCTACATGAATAAGGATATTTTGAATTGAATTGAATTAAAAGGACGTAGGTTATTTTTAAATGCTATATCTAACTGTTTATTTATATAAAAATGAATGTTCGTCAGTCTCGCTCGGTCAAAATCGGTCCAACCATTCCAGAGATTAGCCGGAACAAACTGACAAACAGACAGACAAATATTAAAAAAATGTTATTTTGGTATATGTATAGATTTTTACTGTGCAATAAAGTATTAGGTACAAACAAATGAAGTTTCCTAGATATAATAATAATAATCACAGAACAATTCACACAGCGCCATCTAGAATCAAATTAAGGTACTTACATATCGTATTCAAATTCAAATTCAAAATATCTATATTCATGTAGGTCTATTACAGACTCTTATGATATGTCAAATCTACCGTCAGTTCGGAATGATTTGGAGATGAGAAGAACTGACAAGAAACTCAGCTCGTATTCTTTTCAAATAAATGTTATACGATACAGATTCATTTTTAAATTCAAATTTGGGTGTACCTATAAATACAGTCGTCCGTAATTAACTAACATATTGAATAACTTGCGTATATGCGCAAAAAACGTGGTCCATAATCGGTTGCCATGGCTACAGTTTTTGCGGGATGATTTGGCGAAACCTTGACTCGCCTTTTTTGCAACGTTATGTCATGGGTCCAAACCGGTGCGTACTTTGAAGAAACGTATAACTACAAACAAATTACCACCTCTCCTTTATCTAATAGCTCCACTAAATTGGACTTTATCAGTATAAGTTTAAGGTTTATTGATAATTTCTCCAGTGAATGCTGGTGTAGTTTTTATGACTGCAAAAAATTGGGTACGTGAATGTTTCTCTCTATCACACTGCCGTAATGATTGAACATTTGCTATACCTCATAATCTCGGCTGGTTTTTTGTTTTTTAACTTGTAGGTTTTAATGAGCAAATGGCTCGTTTAATGAGGAATTAGTTTAATTTACGAACTAGTGACCTGTCTCGACTTTGCTTGCATGCTCTTTGTGTGTTTTGTATAAATTCTAGCCCTCAGTACGGTAATTGCGTAAGGTATTACAACAAAATATCAGAGTCTGTTATAAATCTGCCTGAAAAAAGATTTTAATGTCATATAAAACACTTCCTTTGCAAAAAAGCTTACTATAAAAATGAAGAATTCGTTAACGACAATAATGTTTTTATAGAAAAACTTAAAATCCGTAGCACTAACAATATTATCTGATTACACTAATAATGAGTGCGTAGCGATTTATATGTTGATTATCGCATGCCTCTTACTTGTTATACTGTAATTATTATATAAAAAAAACATCTATTAAAAAGAGCAACACACAAGTTTCTTGCTCGTTCTTCTTGTGATGAATCTTCATTCGGAATGAGTGGTAGAATCAATATATGACTATTCAAAAGTGTTTGTAATTAGTTTATTTGAATAAAGATTATTTCTATTTCTATTTCAGCTTGTTTGCATTTCTTAAGAATAACAGTAATTCTGGACATTTCATATAACGCCATCGAGTTCCAAGCTCATCAAAGCTTGTGTTATGGGTACTAAATAACTGATACAAATACATAGATCTCATACATCTCCCAAATTTGAATTTAAATGAATCTGTATTATTGTAATGTATGTACAATATTAAAAACAAATATGAGCTGAGTTTCATTCAGTTCTCATCTCGACATCATTCCGAACTGACGGTAAATGTGTCATATCATAAGAGTCTGTAATAGACCTACATGAATAAAGATATTTTGAATTTGAATAGATACTTTTTTTTCGTAAATACATACATATTATATATGGAAATGACCCAGACCGATACAAGCAATCATATTCATGAATACAAATGTTTGTGCCGTGTGAGGATTCGAACCCGCGACCGTAAAGCGGTGTGCTAGATTCATATCTATTACATTACCATATTTTTCAAGAATACATAATGCAGTAAAAAAAATCGTTGCTATTTTTGTAAGTACTTACAAAAACATTTTTTATTATGGTAATGGAAATCACGAGCGGAACATTGAGGTAATGTTTTATCATAGCACAAAATGTTATTTGTTTTATACTTCTGGCCATGACTACATCACGCCTCGTTGAATGAGCGGTTTCAGCTGTTGTTTGCGTACGAAAGGTCCGGGGTTCAATGCCCAGTGCGAGCGTGTTTGTACTTTCTAAAACCGGTCAAGTGCGCCTACCTTCATCCGCACTTACACCGGTTACATGGTTTTATTTTTGACTTTATAGACAGAAGTCTATAAATACTTTTAATATATTAATAGTTTTTTTCTATAATTATCTATACATATAAATAAAATTTGAGTGTCTGTTTGTAATACTGAAATAACCGTTTTTACTACATGCATATGAATATACGGTACATACACCAAAATAACAGTTTTACAATTTTTCACTATCTGTCTGCTTGGTCTGGATAATCTCTGAAATGGCTGGACCTATTTTGACGGGACTTTTTTTGACAGGTATCTGATGTAATAAGGAGTAACTTAGGCTACTTTTATTTTAGAAAAATAAAGTAAAATTCCACGCGGACGAAGTGGCGGGAACAGAAGGACGAAAAATAAATGGAAAGAGAGGAAAGGAAAGACCAAGACACAGCTGTATCAAGCAAGTTAAAGAAAAAGTTGGAGTCGTGCCGAATCAACAGCTAAAGGGACTGATAGAAGATCGTGGAAGGTGGCGGGAGCTCCACCGGCAAGAGCACAGCTCTTAAATTATGAATGAATGAATATAGTCAGTATATAATAATAATGTATACAGATCGATCAGAAAAGCAATACACAAAATAATTAAATAGAATAGAATAGAAAATCATTTATTCAAATAAACTTACATTGAAGCACTTTTGAATAGTCATTACATTTTTTTAATCTACCGCTCATTCGCAAAGCTGTCTCATCACAAGAAGAACGAGCAAGAAACTTTCATGTTGCAGTTTTAAAAAAAATATTATTACTTTACATTTTTTAAGTGTGTGAATACAAACCACCAATTAGACCTAATTCTGTTAACGTTACTGTACCTCATTGTAGCTTGCTGCAGGATCCTTCAGGATCAGGATCCATGGTGCTCTTATAATAATACTATGACAACCATTATTGTAATACTATGGAATGCAAATAAATAAATAAATATTATGAAAACCACATAACTGATAGGTTCCCTGAAACAACAAACTCATATATCGTACATAATTGGAGGGCATGTACACATAGAAGCCATTAAAATCAAAGCGGAAATCGTAATAAAGTTAACATTATGAAACTCATTTACGACCCCAATAGGGACAAACAAATACACAACTTACTTGAGGCTGTTTTTGGGAACAGTTCTGGGGATCATAATAATAATAATAATCTCAGGACAATTCACACAGCGCCATCTAGTCAAGTTAATCTAGCTAAAGCTTGTGTTATGGGTACTAGACAACTGATACAAATACATAGTTAATTTTTTTCGTAAATACATACATATTATACATAGAAAACACCCAGACCGATACAGACAATCATACTCATGAATACAATTTGTACCGTGCGAATCGAACCCGCGACCATCGGTCGTAAAGCGGTGTGCTAGACCGCTAGACCACCGAGGCCGACGAATGATCATGCAGCACAAACAATTAACTCTGTTGTTTCGCATGTAGTATTTTAGACTGATTTCGCGTTCAGGGCCACGAGGCTTTATGGACGCGAAATTGTAACATTTATGTGTTCAAACATCGTTTTGGTTGAAGCTGTATTAAATATTTTTTTTTTATTTTTTTTTTTATCTTTTTTTTATTATTTTTTTTTTATTTAGGAAGAGTAACGGTGTAATGTCGTATGCCAATTAATAATCTTCGCCAATAGTATTACCAGATTAAATTTTTCATTAGCCAATTTTAACATATTGAAGTAATCACGTGACAGTGTTTACTTCAATATGTTAACATTTACAAAATTAACAACTTACAGATAATAAAACAGTAACGGAGCTGCTAAAGTTTTATATGAAATATTTTTATATACACAAAAATGTTAACAATTTACGATGTCATGACTGTAGGTCATCGTCGTACTGAGCAAGCATCAAGCCTAGTAGTGTCTCTCGGATTATTTTGTTTTATTTACCATTAATGAAGAGGCAGCCAGATATATAATAATAATCTATACATATAAATAAAATTGTAGTGTCTGTTTGTAATATTAAAATAACCGATTTTGCTACATGCATATGAATGTAAATACGGTACATACACCAAAATGACATTTTTTACAATTCTTGTCTGTCTATCTGTTTGTTCCGGCTAATATCTGATATGGCTGGACCGATTTTGATGGGACTTTTTTGGCAGGTAGCTGATGTAATAAGGAGTGACTTAGGCTACATTTATTTTAGAAAAATAAAGTAAAATTCCACGCGGACGATGTCACGGGTACAGCTAGTAATAAATAAGTGTATTATGGCATCAATGGACCATTTATTATTGCTAGTAATTTATTTTAAATCAAATGTAAAGTTAATGTAAGTAAAATTCTTATTTTATTACATTAGTAGCTGTACCCGCGACTTCGTCCGTGTGGAATTTAACTTTATTTTTCTAAAATAAAAGTAGCCTAAGTCACTCCTTATTACATCAGCTACCTGCCAAAAAAGTCCCATCAAAATCGGTCCAACCATTTCAGAGATTGGCCGGAACAAACAGACAAACAAAAATTGTAAAAAATGTTATTTTGGTATATGTACCATATTCATATTCACATGCATGTAGTAAAAAACTATTGTTTCAATATTGCAAACAAACACTTCAAATTGATTTATGTGGTAAGAAAGGGAGTAACTCTATCTTACCATATCATCTTTCACAAACTCCATACATCTCTTTTTCGGCCTTTTTCTGCCCTTATAACCATCCACATTTATATGGAACTCCTTCCTTAGGATAGGATCTTCCTTCAACATCTACCATATAGTAATTTTAAGTAGCTATGACATGGTCGAGTGGAATGAGTAGTCATGCTCACTAAAATGTCCAGACATGTGGCGGCGTGGTGGGCCTGGTCATTGGGCTCCCTAAAATATGGTCGAGCGCAGTGATGGCTGGCTCATCCGTCATACTCGTGAACGAGTGCTGCTTGTAGAGACTGGTCTGCTCTTATCACTACGACTGATTTAATCTTATTGTGTATTTATATTTGACCCAAATAATGATATGACCCATATAATTAGTACTAGTTGTTAGTTTGTATTCACACGTTTCGACTTGTAAATGTAAACTTACAATGATTATTTAAAAGAGCAACAAACAAGTTTCTTGCTCGTTCTTCTTGTGAGGAGACAGATTTCCGAATGAACGGTAGATTAAAATTATGACAATTCAAAAGTGCAAAAAACGAAATTCTTTTCTATTCTATTCTTAAGCATTATATGCCCATTAGATAGAGTTATAAGAGGAGTAAATAAATCTAAACACTTCTTAAGTAGGTGTAACTCATTACAATTCCGGTCGGTTCAAGGAGACTACATTGTCGCCAACGCGCAATGATAACTGCGCGCAATTATCATTTACTTATATTAACTTGTAATAGATATGCCTATAGAGTATTTATTACAACCTTGAAACTATCAAAAACGTAAGGTATTTATATAATAATAATAATCTCAGGACAATTCACACAGCGCCATCTAGACCCAAGTTAAGCTAGATAAAGCTTGTGTTATGGGTACTAGACAACTGATACATATACATAGTTAATTTTTTTCGTAAATACATACATATTATTTATATAGACAACACACAGACCGATACAAACAATCATACTCGTGAATACAAATGTTTGTGTCGTGAGAGGAATCGAACCGCCGATCATCAGATGTAAAGCGGTGTGCTAGACCGCTATACCACCGAGGTTGGTAATACATGTACACTCGTGCGACGCCGGGGTTGGTAGCTAGTATATATATAAATACATAAATTTGAGAAGAAATGTTCTTAGCATTCCATGGTCTCACCTTGTGGGTGACGCCTCCATTGTGTGGCCGTATATGGCCTATATTATGTGACCATTTATAATTGACTAGCTTTTGCCCGCGACTTCGCTCGCGTTAATTCATATTCTTAGGGGTGGAATTCATCAAAATCCTTTCTTAGGGGATGCCTACGTTATAGTAGCTTTATGCATGCAAAGTCTCAGCCCGATCGGTTAAAAATTGACAAAGTTTCATACAAACTTTCATCCCCAATTTAGTCCCCTTCGGGGTAGAATTAATCAAAATCCTTTCTTAACGGATGCCTACGTCATAATATCTACCTGCATGCCAAATTTCAGCCCGATCCGTCCAATGGTTTGCGCTGTGCGTTGATAGATCACTATGTCAGTCACCTTTGAGTTACATATATATATAGATAATTTTGCTCGTCCTTCTTATAATAAATCTGCGTACGGACTGAGTGGTAAAATAAAAAAATATGACTATTAAAAAGTGCTTGAATTTAAGATTAATTCTATTCTATTCTTGAAATTGATGCATTAAACTAATTCTATTATTAGCTTAAACCGCACCGAAATCGATACGCCCTTCAAACTTCTTAGACTGAGATTGAAAGATTCCTGGAGATCATTACAATTAAATGGAGATCGATGTTCTTAACTTAACTGAACAAATTAACCGCCAGTTTCTTGGACAAATGGTTGTACTAAATTAAAACATTACTTTACTTTTCTTGAATAACTTAGTTGAGGTATCACACACATTACTACATTTTAGTTAATAAAAATTTGGAGTTTCATGTTAGTATTAAGTTACTTTTTCGGACTACTCTAATGCTGTTGGCCGCAGCTGGCCTTTACAGCTTCACTGGACGATAGGGGGCGAGTGCAGATGGCACTCCAAACCAAGGAAGGACTTATGGAGCGGCTGAAGGTCAAATACCGGCTGACGGATGCGACTTTAGTTAATACGACATATTATACATAGAAAACACCCAGATCGATACAAACAATCATACTCATGAATACAAATGTTTGTGCCGTGCGAGGAATCGAACCCGCGACCATCGGATGTAAAGCGGTGTGCTGACCGCTAGACCACCGAGGTCGTCAAATATAAATATTCTTATCAACATTATGTAATGTTACCACAGTATATAAAGTCGTAAAAAGTTAACTTTTATACTATTTTTGAATAAAAGATTTACATCAAATTTATTGTCTATTTTCCTTATAAAGCCTTGTATTACTGAGGATATTTCACAGGATCGTAAATAACTAATATACTAACCTTGGTTAACCTCACCAAAGTCGAGTAAGTCACATTCACTGAACCCACGGCCATCTCAATCCGCAATGCAGATAGACAGACGGACTGTTTACTGAATAATAACTGTACATTGTTATAATGTAATTACTTATATATAAAATACACAATAAGATTAAATCAGTCGTAGTGATAAGAGCAGACCAGTCCCTACAAGCAGCACTCGCAATATTAATAATCAGGTTGCCTAGAAGAAATTGCTTTTCAGCGATAAGGCCGCCCATTGTTGCCTCTTCCCTTGGAGAATGTTGTATGTTTATAAATATTTATACTTATTTATATGTTAATCTTATATATAAAATTCTCGTGTCACAGTTTTCGTTCCCATACTCCTCCGAAACGGCTTGACCGATTCTCATGAAATTTTGTGAGCGTATTGAGTAGGTCTGAGAATCGGCCAACATCTATTTTTCATCCCCCTAAATGTTAGGGGTAGTCCACCCCTATTTTTTTTTTTATTTTAAGGTAAAACAGCGTTTGCCGGGACAGCTAGTGATGTAATAACAGTCTTTATTCAACAATCTTTCTTACATAATATTTATCTTAATCTAATTTAATTACTTGACAATTATCTTGCAGTCTAACATAGGCCTCCCCTAGAGAAAGAAAGAAAGAAAGAAAGAAAGAAAAACATTTATTGTCAACCATTTTTATATATACATATATACATACATACATACACACTTAGAACAATTACAATAATTTATCTTATATTATTTCTAAATATGGTTGGCAACATGGCTGACACTCAGCATATAGAGTTCTCCATCGAATGCGATTCTGCGTTATTCTTCTCCACATATGTCTGGCTATTTTTTTAATATCGTCTTCCTATCTACGACGCTGTCTACGATTAATATTATATTATTCTTACATGAATGTGGATGGTTATAAGGGAAGGCCTAATGAGAATGTTGAGGTGGATGTATGGTGTGACAAGAATGGATAATATAAAGAATGAATACATTAGAGGAAGTATGAAAGTGGCGCCGGTGTCGGAGAGATTGAAGAGTAATCGTCTATCATGGTATGGACATGTAATGCGTAG
Organism: Achroia grisella; assembly: GCF_030625045.1. Classification (NCBI taxonomy): domain Eukaryota; kingdom Metazoa; phylum Arthropoda; class Insecta; order Lepidoptera; family Pyralidae; genus Achroia; species Achroia grisella. Next base: position 6,279,476 of record NW_026713022.1, read on the forward strand.
GAATGAGGATAATATTTTAAGAAAGGTGTTACATATGAATGTGGATGGTTATAAGGGCAGAGAAAGGCCGAAAAAGAGATGGATGGACTGTATGAAAGTTGATATGGTAAGAAAGGAAGTAAATAACGAGATGACTGCGAACAGGGATGAATGGAAGCGAAAAAAGGCATGTGATAATCAACATAGAAATCGCTACGCACTCATTATTAGTGTAATCAGATAATATTTTCAGTGCTATGTATTTAAAATTTTTCTACATTAACATTATTATCGTTAACGAATTCTTCAATTTTATAGTAAGCTTTTTTGCAAAGGAAGTGTTTTATTTGACATTTAAATCTTTTTTCTGGCAGATTTATAACAGACTCTGGTATTTTATTGTAAAACCTTACGCAATTGCCATAATATAATAGATAAAATAATAGATAGAGTGATTCAAGAGGAAGGTTTATATGTATAACTAGCGTTTGCCCGCGGCTTCGCTGGCGTTAATTTATCCCCTTACGGGTGGAATTTCTAAAAATCCTTTCTTAGGGGATGCCTACGTTATAGTAGCTTTATGCATGCAAAGTCTCAGCCCGATCGGTTTAAAATTGACAAAGTTTCATACAAACATTCATGCCCTATTTCATCCCCTTGGGGGTAGAATTAATCAAAATCCTTTATTAGCGGATGCCTACGTCATAACATCTACCTGCATGCCAAATTTCAGCCCGATCCGTCGAATGGTTTGGTATGTGAGTTGATAGATCACTACATCAGTCACCTTTGAGTTATATATATTTAGATACATGTACACCCGTGCGAAGCCGGGGCGAGGAGTTAGTTTCTTATAAGCCACAAAATGCTGACTAATTTGTGTGTGCGAGTATTAAGGATTTTCAATTAACCTCAACTTGAGGTCACTGCTAATACCGAGTCCCGTGTGCTGATTGTTCCTCCCAGCGTGAGATGAGTCTCGCTTGTTTCCAACCACGAGCATTGTGCTCTATTGTCTATTAACGAGCCGCTTATCGTTTGATCTGGGTTTAGGGGCACCGCACACTAGCGACTCAGTGCGCAGAATTGCGAAATAATCATTATAACTAATTTTGATATTGCATTATCAACGAATGCTGCTTGTACAGACTGGTCTGCTCTAATCACTCCGACTGACTCACTCTTATATAGTGCTCAACCAGTTGGTTGTATATTTAATATTGTCTCTGTTTGAGTATTTAATTGAATTAGTGCTAATTGGTAGTTTGTATTCACACACTTCAACTTAAAAATGTAAAGTAACAATAAACTTATTTAAAAGAACAACACGCAAGTTTCTTGCTCGTTCTTCTTGTGATGAGACAGCTTTCCGAATGAGCGGTAGATTAAAAAAAATGTGATGACTATTCAAAAGTGCTTTAATGTAAGTTTATTTGAATAAATTATTTTCTATTTTTTTTATACTACTATGGTGGCAATCAAGCATACGGCCCATCTGATGGTAAATGGTTACCGTAGCCTATGAACGCCTGAAACACCAACACATGCGCGTTGCCGACCCTTAAGAAACCTTAATATACCCTTCTTGAAAAACCCCATGCTGTAGTCTCGTGGGAAAACCTCGGCAGGAAGTTCATTCCACAATCTAAGTGTACGCGGGAGGAAACTCCTACCTGGACCACTTAGGTTCCAGTGTGTGGGGATGAATTCCCTGTCGATGGCGAGCGGTGCGGTGGTAAAAGGTGGCTGTCGGCATCATGTCGACCAATTCCTGATTGTTCTGAACACAGTCTAAAATATTTAGTTCTATTCCATAAATATTCTTTATTACACTTAAATACATTTGTAAGTATATTAATTAAAACAAATGTTAACAAAGGAGGACTCTCTAAAAGAGATCTCTTCCAGTCAACGCAATACAGCGTGGCATAGGAAGTGTTGAGTGGGTCAAAATGTGAAAATAATAATTTAATAAAAATGTCATAAATAATTAAAACTAAACATAAAAATATACTGTCCAAAATACATATACTAATACAACATACATAAAGATAAAAAATATTAATATATATGTGACATGATATCCTCACCCCGGCTTCGCACGGGTGTGCATGTATTATACATATAAATCTTCCTCTTGAATCACTCTATCTATTAAAAAAAACCGCTTCAAAATCCATTGCGTAGTTTTAAAGATTTAAACATACATAGGAACGGACAGACAGCGACAGTGACTTTATTTTATACTCATCATCATCTGCTTCTTCCTTATCCCATTTATTTGTGGTCGTCGTAATATGTTTTTCGCTTCCATTCATCCCTGCTCGCAGTCATTTCGTTATTTACTTCCTTTCTTACCATATCATCTTTCACACAGTCCATCCATCTCTTTTTCGGCCTTCCTCTGCCGTTATTACCATCCAAATTAATGTGTAACACCTTTCTTAAAATATTATCCTCGTTCCTACGCATTACATGTCCATACCATGATAGACGATTACTGTTCAACCTCTCTGACACCGGCGCCACTTTCATACTTCCTCTAATGTATTCTTTCTTTATCTTATCCATTCTTGTCACACCACACATCCATCTCAACATTCTCATTTCAGTTGCATGCAGTCGTCTCTCATCTGTCGCCTTTACGGGCCAGCACTCTGATCCATACAAGACAGCTGGCCGGATCATGGTCTTAAATTTACAAATGGTATATATCTACTTGAATAATAACTACATATAAACTAACTTCTATTGTAAATAAAAAAAAATCATTAAACAAAATACATCTTTTTATATAAAACAATACCACGCCTATTAGTATAGATGGAAGAGATAGAATTTAATGAAATGGTAAATATTTTTACATATATTAATATATTGCAGATTTAACAAGTTATTAAGAATAACAGAACAGCGGCGTGGTTTTGTTTAGAATATAAGAACAAATTAGAACATTAGTAACTATCATAAACTTCTGGTTAAATTGTCACCATGTGCTAACTGACCTGGCCTCATCATCGTCCACTGGTGCCCCGCCAGCATAAACCGTTAGCGCAGGGTCCACCATTCCATTATCATCTCATTAAAATGTAACAGTCAATTAGTTGGGAATACGAGTCGTAAGTGTGCGGCCAGACTAATAAAATCGCAGGCGAATCACGAGGCGGGCCGGACTGCGCGCGCTTGTACTGTACACCGCTCTGGAGAAACGAGATAACAGAAACCTGACCAGTCAAGGTTAGGGTTACAGCATCAGCCTCTCCGTAGGTTCATGTTCGAGGTACACTTTATGTTGGATGATAATGGAATGGTGCACCCGCCTGCGCTAACGGTTTACGCTGGCGGGGCACCAGTGGATGATGATAAGATGAGCATGTGGTCAGGTCAGTTAGCCCATCGTGACAAGCTCACCAGGAATTTGTTACGATGGTTTCCAGGGGAACCACGTGGAGGTCAACCTGACCAGTCCACATTACTAACAATCCCCAGGGGGAAAGGGGATTGTTAGTAATGTGGATTGATAACCCCATTGCTAGCAATGTACAATGTCAGGTCGACCTCCACGCGGTTTCCCCTGGAAACCATCGTAACATATTCCTGGTGAGCTTGTCACGATGGGCTAACTGATCTGACCTCATGCTCATCTTATCATCTTCCACCGGTGCCCTGCCAGCGTAAACCGTCAGCCCAGGCGGGTGCACCATTCCATTATCATCATAAAAAAACTGTTATAGTTACAGAGTTTTTCCAGCAACTCAAATCGCTGTGCTAGCTTTCCGTCTAATCATCTCTGTCTTTCTCTGTCTGTCACGCTGTCATGCTAAAACTACTGAACCGATTTGAATAAAATTTGGTACGCAGATAGTCAAGGATTAATTGGCCTTTCTCAGGTCATAGGCTACATTTTAATTCGGAATTCAGGTCCTGAGAAACGACATAGGCTACTTTTTAATTATTTATACTTTTTAATTGAAATGGATGATGAAAGGTTGTTTTTAGACTGTTGTTTAAATATGACATTTAATTTTCATAAAAATTTTACCCTCAAGGGTATAATTATTACTGTGGCTTCTGGTACGAACCAGGGAATAAAAATGTTAGTCTATCACCAATGCTCTAAGACACACTTTTCTTCATAACATAATGGAACGTTGTTTTTTTTTAAGTATGTAAGTACATACTTAAAAAAAAACAACGTTGTTAACCTACTCCTTTTGTTTTAGTAAGACTTAATACAGAACATTGGAAAATAAATTTATGATTCTTTTACAAATTAACATCTTATTTATTATCTTTATCAGAATAATTTTATCAGAATAAATGCGGTATTTATTTTGTACTAGCTGTTCCCGCGACTGCGTCCGCGTGAAATTTAACTTTATTTTTCTAAAATTGAAGTAGCCTCCTAAAAATAAATAATAAAAAATAAAGCATAAAAAAAAATCAAAAAACTAAAATAATAACTGCTTCTCCTTATTACATCAGCTATCTGCCAAAAACAGTCCCGTCAAAATCGGTCCAGCCATTTCAGAGATTAGCCGGAACAAACAGACAGACAGACAAAAATTGTAAAAAATAATATTTTGGTGTATACGGTACTTTTATATTCATATGCATGTAGTAAAAAACAGTTATTTCAATATTACAAACAGACACTCCAATTGTATTATTGACGACCTCGGTGGTCTAGCGGTCTAGCACACCGCTTTACGACCGATGGTCGCGGGTTCGATTCCTCGCACGGCACAAACATTTGTATTCATGAGTATAATTGTTTGTATCGGTCTGGGTGTTTTTTATATACCATATAACAGGGCAGAATCTAAGAGCACCGCTTTCTGCATCTTTCCCGGGAGTGAGCCGCTCCGGAATCCCAACCGTCTGAGATGTTGCTCCAGACTGGTTGGGATAAGTCCGTTCACAGACATAACGATTGGAATGATTTCGGTGGACATCACCCCCCACATTTCGGTCACCTTGTGAGCCAGGTCGAGATATTTTCTCTTTTTCTCTGTTTCGGCATTCACGAGGTTCTCGTCATGCGGTATGGTGATGTCCACCAAAAACACCCTCGGGAGTGCCCGATACATCACCACGATATCAGGTTTGTTCGCAAGAACGGTCCTGTCCGTGATGATGGATCGGTCCCTATCGGTTATTATTATTATTATTATACGTATAGATGCATCGACATTAACACTATGTGAATACCCCGTCATTATCGCATACAATATAATTAGAGTTATCGATAGTGAATAATGAATAATCGCAAATCGGATCGATTTTAAATCGATTATGCACTTGTGACTTACGTAAGCTGGCGATGCGAGGCGAAGGCAAGTGTTGAAGGTCATGAACAATGGCCTACAGTTACTGTTAACCACTTATTATAATTATGTATTACTCATACTTATGCGGTAGTCACTGAGCGGTCGGTTAATGAGTATAAAGCTAATAATATCGATTTTTTATAATACTAGCTACCCACCCCGGCTTCACACGGGTGTACATGTATTATACATGTAAACCTTCCTTAAGAGGAAGGTTTACATGTACATATAATACAATCACTCTATCTGTTAAAAAAACCGCTTCAAAATCCGTTGCGTGGCTTTAAAGATTTAAGCATACATATGGACGGACAGACAACGACAGCGACTAGCTACCCACCCCGGCTTCACACGGGTGTACATGTATTATACATGTAAACCTTCCTTAAGAGGAAGGTTTACATGTATAATACAATCACTATCTGTTAAAAAAACCGCTTCAAAATTCGTTGCGTGGTTTTAAAGATTTAAGCCTACATATGGACGGACAGACAACGACAGCGACTAGCTACCCACCCCGGTTTCGGACGCAAGTACATGTATTATATATATAAACCTTCCTCTTGAATCACTCTATCTATTAAATAAACCGCTTCAAAATCCGTTGCGTGGTTTTAAAGATTTAAGTACACATATGGACGGACAGATAACGACAGAGACTTTGTTGTATACTATGCAGTGATTCCACTGACATTCAATTAATATACAATAGCATATTATAGTCTGGTAATGTTTTCTTTTTTCTATGTTTTTGAAAAGATAAACAAGCTCATAGTCCGTCAGTGATAACAATTTTTTTTAATGATACTGTTTTCTTTTTTCCATGTTTTTGAAAAGACAAACAAACTCATAGTCCATCTGTGATACCAATTTGTTTTAATGATATAATTTATTTTTTTCTATACTTTTGAAAAGATAAACAAGCTCATAGTCCATCTTTTTAATCTATTTAGTTTTCTTTTTTATATGCTTTTGATTGTTTTTCTTTTTTCTATCCAGCTAGGTAGGTCCAATTTCGCTAAAGAGGTCAATCGTCGAATCCAACTTGGTTGGGCAGCGTTCGGGAAGCTCCGATATATCTTTTCGTCCAAATTTCCGCAGTGTCTCAAGACGAAGGTTTACGATCAATGTGTGTTGTCAGTGATGACTTACGGAACAGAGACGTGGTCGCTAACTATGGGCCTCATGAACAAGCTCAGAGTCACTCAGAGGGCAATGGAGAGGGCTATGCTCGGAATTTCTCTGCGTGATCGAATCAGAAATGAGGAGATCCGCAGAAGAACCAGAGTGACCGACATAGCCCTAAGAATTGCGACACTGAAGTGGCAATTGGCAGGGCACATAGCTCGTAGGACAGATAAAGTCCTCGAGTGGCGACCACGGACCGGAAGACGCAGCGTGGGAAGACCTCCAGCAAGGTGGACCGACGATCTGGTTAAGATCGCTGGAAGGCATTGGATGCGAGCAGTGCAGGACCGATCGACGTGGAGATCTTTGGGGGAGGCCTATGCCCTGCAGTGGACGTCTTCCGGGCTGCGATGATGATGATGATTATGCTTTTGAAAACACAAACAAGCTCATAGTCCATCTGCGATAACAATTTTTTTAATGAGTCATCGTGGAGTGGTTTTTTTTCCTCTATAGTGCAGTAGCCGTAGGATGAAGGCAGTCCAGCTCTTCATGGTTAATTCAACAGAAATTAACCACGGTTCCTAAAAGTTCCTAAGAGTTCCTAACGGTTTCTAAGAGGAAACTGTGGAGATCGACCTGACATTGTTGCTAGTATCTGTGCTAGTACTTACAAGTTTCCTAACCTGATGCAAGATGTTAAAGCTTGGAAGATTTGAGGGATGGATTCGATTGATAGGTTTAAAATGTTTTATCTATACATATAAATAAAATTGGAGTATCTGTTTGTAATATTGACATAACCGTTTTTTACTACATGCATATGAATATACGGTTCATACACGAGAAAAACATTTTTTATAATTTTTGTCTGTCTGGTTGTTCCGACTAATCTCTGAATTAGCTGGACCGATTTTGACGGGACTTTTATTGGCAGGTAGCTGATGTAATAAGGAGTGACTTACGCTACCTTTATTTAAAAAAAAACTTTTATTTTAGAAAAATAAAGTTAAATTCCACGCGGACGAAGTCGCAGTACAGCTAGTCATAAATAAATATGACATTCAAAAGATGTTACCCTTATACAAATTTTACAGAGATAAATAAAATAGGAGATGAAAGTTTGTAAGGAAAAAAATTGTAGTTATTTTGAATTATTTTTGTTAATTTAGTTAGATTTTTTTTTTAATTTTATTATTTGGTTGTTTGGGCTATTGTCAGGTGCTTGCACCTGTAGCATTGCGACCTATATAGATCTATTGTGCTCGCCCTTTTCAAAGTTCGCTACCTAGACTCGACAGGGATAAGAATTGAAGGATATTCTTAGGAGCGATGGTTTTTATCTCCTCAGGATAGAGTGTACTTTCCAAAGGAGATATTTCGTTTATGCATGAGTGGGCTACAACCACATAGGATGTGTAGTGGCGTTTCCACTTCACTTTGGCCAATGTCATTATAACAAGCGACGCAGGTACAGCTATTTACCCAGCTTTACTTACCGTTCTTAAGTCTTCAAATTTTAGTATTGTGTCTGTTGGAAATAGGTTACAAAACAAAATTGACCTTGAATTAGTCATTATATTCCGTTGCCTTATAAGTTTGTCGGCTGTCTGTATGTATATGACAGTATGAGACAGGAAGTAACTAGTGCGTGTTTCCTCTCGCGTACTCTGTTGACATAAGGATATGGGCAAGGTTACCTATTTATGTGCTACATCTTATTATCATTACATAGTATAAAATAAAGTCAGAGAGGTTGAAGAGTAATCGTCTATCATGGTATGGACATGTAATGCGTAGGAACGAGGATAATATTTTAAAGAAGGTGTTACGTATGAATTTGGATGGTTATAAAGACGACTGCATGCAACTGAAATGAGAATGTTGAGATGGATGTGTGGTGTGACAAGAATGGATAATATAAAGAATGAATACATTAGAGGAAGTATGAAAGTGGCGCCGGTGTCGGAGAGGTTGAAGAGTAATCGTCTATCATGGTATGGACATGTAATGCGTAGGAATGAAGATAATATTTTAAGAAAGGTGTTACATATGAATGTGGATGGTTATAAGGGCAGAGGAAGGCCGAAAAAGAGATGGATGGACTGTGTGAAAGATGATATGGTAAGAAAGAAAGTAAATAACGCGATGACTGCGAACAGGGATGAATGGAAGAGAAAAACATATTACGACGACCACAAATAATTGGGATAAGGAAGAAGCAGATGATGATGAGTATAAAATAAAAGTCGCTGTCGCTGTCTGTCCGTTCCTGTGTATGTTTAAATCTTTAAAACTACGCAATGGATTTTGAAGCGGTTTTTTTTAATAGATAGAGTGATTCAAGAGGAAGATTGATATGTATAATACATGCACACCCGTGCGAAGCCGGGGTGAGGAGCTAGTTAATATTATAAATGCGAATGTTAGTATTGATGTTTGTTGCTCTTTCACGCAAAAATTACGGAGCGGATTTTGATGAAACCTACTGTAATATAGCTCATGCATCAGAATAACACGTAGGCTACATTTTGAATTGAAATTTAACGCGGATGAATCCGCGAGCACAGGTAGTATTAGGATTTTTTTTCGGACTACTCTAATGCTGTTGGCCGCAGCTGGCCTTTACAGCTTCACTGGACGATAGGGGGTGAGTGCAGATGACACTTCAAACTAAAGGAAGGACTTATGGAGCGGCTGAAGGACAACTCCCGCCTGACGGATACTTTAGTCTGAAGGCACGGCTATGGGTTCGAACCTCGGCTCAGGCCGTCGTAATATCGATCCCCGTTTGAATTAGAGGGGGGATCGATCAGCGGTTAGTATGTTCTTTGAAATGGCAACACTTAATGTAAAATGGTTATTTGTAATGTGGACTAATAGAACCATTGCTAACACATCAGGTCGACCTCCACCAGTTCCCTCTGGAAACGTGATAAATGTGGAGAATTGGTCACTATTCTCGAAATGTATCACGGTCTGTTCGTAATATTGAAATAACCGTTTTTACTACGTGCATATGAGTTTAAACACGGTACATACACCAAAAATCCACTTTTTACAATTTTTGTTTGTCCCTCTGTCTGTCGGTCTGTTTGTTCCGGCTAATCTCTGAAATGGCTGGACCGATTTTGACTGTATGCCTAAGTTACCCTTAATACTCGATGTATTAAGGGTAACTTAGGCTACTTTTATTTTAGAAAAATAAAGTTAAATTCCACGCGGACTAGGTCGCGGGAATAGCTAGTAGTAAATAAGATTTTTTTATACTAAAGTAGCAGTGCCCGTGGCTTCGTCTGCGTGTTATAGTAACCTTGACTAATTTAAAAATAATCCATAATATAAGAGTAACAATGGGCTAACTGACCTGACCAAGTATCGTTTAGAAAAAGTCAATAGGTATTTTATGGGAATAGGTATAAAATTTTACAATAAGATACTAAAGGATATATTGGAATTACCCTTAAATAAATTCAAAACATCTGTTAAATCATATTTACTGAGCAAGGCCTATTACTCACTAAATGATTACTTGAATGACGAGCGTGCATGGCAATAGTTTTCATGTTCGGGCTTTTCATTTAATGTTAGACATAGACACCTATATAAATACCTATGCATTGTAAATAAACTGGACTTTAAAAAAAAGTAAATCAATTGAGTTTCTTGCCAGTGCTTCTCAATTGGATCTATATACCGAACTGGACGGTAGGGAAAAAAAAATATAATGTAAAAACTTGACGTTCATAAGCGGCTAACATGTCCTACATGAATAAATTATTTTTGAATTTGAGTTTGAATTTGACCTCAAGTTCATCCTACACTGGCAATATAAACACCATTACATTATCAATAAAAAAATGGCAAGGCTTGATAGGTACAGGGGGCGTATTATGAACTCCTTAAAATCCAGTCAGTTTCCAGGCAATTCAGTTTAGCCGTAAACTGCCTGGGTATAAGAGTAATATACATAAAAGGCCCGCAGGCGTCACGTGAGAACGTGATGGCCGCTGTGCTGTTCATGTATACAGGCAACGGTTACCGTTCACCATCAGGGGGATCATCAGCTTTTTTTCCATTTTAAACCCCACTGTTAAACAAAAAGGTGACGCTTAACTATCGAAGATTCAGACGTATATCTACTTCTAATGGAGTAATAGACGAGTTTCTTTTTATTTCTCTGCTTAAACTGTATGTCGAACTGATGGTATATTTCATTTGTAAGTATCTTAAACATATATAACTCAAATGTGACTGACGTAGTGATCTATCAACGCACAGCCCGAACCACTAGACGGATCGGGCTGGAATTTGGCATGCAGGTAGATGTTATGACGTAGGCATCCGCTAAGAAAGGATTTTGATTAATTCTACCCCCAAGGGGATAAAATAGGGGATGAAAGTTTGTATGAAACTTTGTCAATTTTAAACCGATCGGGCTGAGACTTTGCATGCATAAAGCTACTATGACGTAGGCATCTCCTAGGAAAGAATTTTGATAAATTCCACCCCTAAGCGGATAAATTAACGCGAGCGAACCTGCGGGCAAAAGCTAGTCTTAAATATAACTCAAAGGTGACTGACATCGTGATCTATCAACGCACAGCCCAAACCACTGGACGGATCGGGCTGAAATTTGGCATGCAGGTAGATGTTTCGCTAAGAAAGGATTTTGAGAAATTCCACCCCTAAGGGGATAAATTAACGCGGGCAAAAGCTAGTTTGTAATAACAATAATCTCAGGACAATTTACACAGCGCCATCTGGACCCATGTTGAGCTAGCTAAAGCTTGTGTAATGTGTACTAGATAACTGATATAAATATGTATCTATTTACGAAAATATATATACATATATCTTTTTTTCGTAAGTACATACATATTATACGTAGAAAACACCCATACCGATGCAAACAATCATCGTGAATACAAAAGTATGTACCATGCGAAGAATCGAACCCGGGACTATCGGAACTAGGCGTGCTAAACAGCTAAACCGCCGAGTTAATAGAGTGGGATGCTTATCATCCCAACAGTGGACATAATGCTCAAATGTAATCATCAAAAACAATGCAAACAAAGTTCTGGTCTGTTTCATTGTTCAAATAGTATATCTATATTTAGTTTTAAATAAAAAAAAACAATAATAAATTTTGCAATCACCAATAATGACTTGCAGTAATGATATAATGATAAATAATGATGCAGTGTAATGACATAAAGGTGAACGCATAAAGGTGGCTCAGCAACTATACATATAAATAAAATTGGAGTGTCTGTTTGTAATATTGAAATAACCGTTTTTACTATATGCATATAAATATAATTACATCAATATAAATACGGTACATACACCAAAATAACATTTATTATTATCTAATCTAAATATATATTACTCAAAGGTGACTGACATAGTGATCTAGCAACGCACAGCCCAAACCACTGGACGGATCGGGCTGAAATTTGGCATGCAGGTAGATGTTTTGACGTAGGCATCCGCTAAAAAACGATTTTAATTAATTCTACCCCCAAGGGGATGAAAGTTTGTATGAAACTTTGTCAATATTAAACCAGTCATGGTTTAATATGCTATGCTGAGACTTTGCATGCATAAAGCAACTATGACGAAGGCATTCCCTAAGAAAGGATTTTGATAAATTCCACCCCTAAGGGGATAAATTAACGCGACCGAAGCCGCGAAAAAGCTAGATGTGTATAACATAGAATATATCTTTGTGCTGAACATATAGTTGCAAATTTTTAACAAGTACCAACATACTATGTAAATGATAGTGAATAATGTGCGACATAATGCGGGCTCGAGTTCACAAAAAGTACAACGTAACAATATATAAAAAGACATATTACATCCACCAAGGTTCCTTCATAACTCTCATAATCTATTCATTCAGACACGACCATCGTAATTTATTCCTATTCAACTAGACCACGCAGTACTTACCGTTCGTAAAAAACTTGCCACTATACTTGATTACCATCGTTGTGGTTCCGCAGAAAAGTTCTTTGTTCGAACTGTTATAATGCTGGTATGGTGAATGTGGCAGATGATGTGGTAAGAAAAGGTGTAAATAACGAAATGACTGCGAACAGGGATGGAAAAGAAAAACATATTATGGCGACCGCAAATAAATGGGATAGGGAAGAAGCAGATGATGATGGTAACCAACCTTGATATGTCACAAATGAACAGCTGCATCTTGATCACTGTTAAATAAGAGGTTTTGAAATAAACAAAATCATACAAAGAACGAATAAAAAATCATCCCAACCGCTTAGTAAAAACACTGATGAAAGTGAATCACTCTGGTCGAAGACTAAAACCCAAAATGACTCAGGATCTTATCAAATAAATAAAAGTAAAGTAGGATATGTGTGACAAATACCGAGCATGCCATGACTAGACAACCCAACAAACATACTACATAATGTTCAGTTGTGACAGATTGGAGTACACGAAAAACAAAAAAAAATCTTACGCTGTTGGTTGGAGCTGCCCTTTCCAACTTCACCGAACGAGACGGGGCCAATGCAGATAGCACTCCAAGTCTACAGTAGGACTTATAGAGCGGTTAAAGGCCAACTCTTGCTTGACAGATACTACAACTAGGAGTTCGATCCTTTTAAATTGGACAGGACATTGATCAGAGAGGAGTAAAGTTCTTCATTCTTGTATACCATTGTATCAGATTGAATTTCAACTTCAACATCCTCCTTGTTAAATCGGCATCTTTACAATCTCTCTTCAAATTCTCAAATCATTTATTCATGTAGGACATTTTAGCCGCTTATGAACGTCAAATTTTTTACATTATAATTTTAATATTTTGCCTACTGCCGTCTTCAGTATCTCTTGTATCATAATTATTATAATTTAAATCTGCTGTACTATATATGTATATTCTGACACTTCATTGTCGTTTCCTGGACACGATCGCGTAGAGGATAAGTAAACAATTATCACGTTGTCCAAACAGTATGGTACAGCGTCTGTTTATAGTTTACCTTCTTTTGTATAGGTGTAGTGTGCTTTGTTTAGGCAACTCGGTTAGTTAGGTTTTACGATATTCTGGGGATGAAAGGTATTACGACATTTGTAGGTACCATCTCACGACTTAACAATCTATATTTCAATGTATGTAAAATGTAAAATAATCGATCAGCAAATAGCTCAAAGTCTCTGGATTGCTAGGTAAAACCCAAGATTTTATGTATCTGACAATATTTTCCAATCTACCATTACTTACTTTATTGTATTTGTAACTGGAAGTAGCCAGCTAGCAACCTCTTTGTAATAGACTCGACCCATTGGCTCTGCGACGAGACATTGCATGTGTTCTAAGGAATTCTTCTAAATTTCACCATCGTACTACTCGCCAAAAACTAAAAAAACCATCCTAATCATTTGGATTAATGGCGGTCCTCAACCATGCATTTTCCAGAAACTTTTGGCCACACACAACATTGTTGAATTATCTTCCAGCAATGGTATTTCCAATCCAATACAATATTTAAACCTCCAAGAAAAGAGTCTATTCCTTCTTAAAAAGCCGGTAACGCACTTATAATTTCCTTAGTGTTAAGGGTACCTATGGGCAGCGGTAATCACTTACCATCAGGTGAACCGCAAGATCATTTGTCCATAGATCAGATAAGCTTTAAGACATCAACCATCCCTGTAGTACCGTTTACATTACTCCAACACGGTACCCCTATTCAGCCTATTTACATATACACCAGAGTATCAAATAAATACTTGTCAGAAAAAAAACCACAGTTCATACAGGCTTAAGTGAACAAAAAATTGTAACAAAAAAATATACTTCTAAGAAATGGTTGTCGATTGTGCGAACTCGCCTTTAGAAGTCACGGTTGGCTGCTTGCATGTCACTGCGGCGACAACCTGTCTAGCAACACCGGCGAGTTAAACAGCACCATATGATAACACGTTAGTTAGAGAGGGAGAGATGATGAGACTGCTCTAGCGGCAGAACGTCGTATAGGATTTTGTATCTAGCTCTTTCAATATGTAATAGAACGGGATAGTGACTATGACTGTTGCTATTGTTGCCATGTCCTTCGACAAAGAGCGTGCAAGTTGAAAAAGTACGGTTGACAACAAAACATGCCACCTCATTGCTCGATATTTTACCTTATTGTAGCTTAAAGAGAGTGCTATTTTCTTTGTTCTACTAGCAATGAAGTAGCTAAATAAATTAGTATAATCCTTGTTACTGCAGAAGTGAGATACAGCTACGCTTGTCGTTATGAATTTAACAATAATTCCTGTACTACAATTCACACAGCGCCATCTAGTACAAACAAAGCAAAACTTGTGTTATTGGTACTAAACAACTGATATAAATTTACTTTTTTGTAATACAGACGTAGTGGAGTAACTTGAAACAGTCGTGCTCGCTATAAAGTTCAAACTTGTGGCGGGGTGCTGGTACAGGTCGATGAGGTCTAATATGGTTGAGTACAATGATGGCTGGCTCATCCGTCGTACTCGTGAACGGGTGCTGCTTGTGGGGACTGGTCTGTTCAGGTCACGAACAGTAATTAGACTTTTTGCTTTTGCAATAGCATATGCTGGTGGTCACTCTAGTCTCCCAAATTTGAATTTAAATGAATCTGTATTATTGTAAATAAGTACAACATTTATTTGAAAAGAATACGAGCTGAATTTCTTATCAGTTCTTATCTCGACATCATTACGAACTTACGGTAGATTTGACATATCATAAGAGTCTGTAATAGACCTACATGAATAAAGATATTTTGAATTTGAATTTGAATTTTCATTGAAAACACCCAGAACAATACAAATATTCATACACATGAATGCAACTGTTTGTATCGTACAAGGAATCGAACCCGCGACCATGTATAAATTTTAATAAGATTTCTAATGTACAGATACTTTCACACGTTTGTAGTATAGTGGTTACTAGCAGATCACTAGTGGAAGATGATGGGATGAAGTTAGCAGGTCAGCTGGTCCATCGTGATTTAGATTATGCTTCAGTTGAAGGTATGACAGTGAAATTGAAGGGTATGGACGCATGACACCCCCTGTCTGGTAACAATGATATGCAACACATGATGTCCCTGGTACGTTTTATATATGAAGACTGTAACACTTACGAGGTACTGCGTTAGCTCTTACTAAAAAAATAATCACTTACCTTTATATAGTACTAGCTACTCACCCTGGCTTCGCACGGGTGTACATGTATTATATACATAAACCTTTCTCTTGAATCACTCTATCTATTAAAAAACCACTTCAAAATCCGCTGCGTAGTTTTAAAGTTTTAAGCATACATAGGGACGGACAAATAGCGACTTTATTTTAGGTTTTAGATATTTATTCTCATTAAGAATTACAAATAAGTCACTTAACATGAGAACTAAAAGCATAAACTTATACAAAATTAAATATTAGTGGAAATACAAAAGAAGGAATATATAATGCAGACGGTGTACGGCAATTTTATACTATGTCACTAGCTACTTGCCCCGGCTTCGCACGGGTGTACATGTATTATACATATAAACCTTCCTCTTGAATCACTCTATGTATTAAAAAAAACCGCTTCAAAATCCGTTGCGTAGTTTTAAAGATTTAACCATACATAGAGTCAGACAGCTACAGCGACTTTGTTTTATACTATGTAATGATAAAAAAACTTGTTAATATATTCATACACATTATCGAATAGGCTTATATAAAACGCTTTAAATAATAACAAAGGCATGTAACCCGACACTAAATATCCTAACATTCAAGCTAATCGGTTGGACATTTACGATATTTTTTCAATAAATCTGCCTTCTTGTACCCCGAGTACTAGCAACAAAAGAAACAGCTGATCACAAAGCTCTGACTACACAATAAAAACTACCTTAATTCCGCCCACATTGGCATAGAAATGTCCCACCATCGTGGCTTTTGTGCCCATTCCGGCTATAAAATATAATTAGACACCTGTTGAAGTCGTATACGAGGGTGCAAGATCCTCCTCGTGCGATTATAAAAAGTTTCATAAACCTATTTCGCAGGTAACTCCATTTCTTTTAGGGTTGCCATCCGTCCGGACTTGTCCTAGTTTCGAGGGCATTCGGAACGTCCGGGGTAATGTATTTTTTTTTAGGTTTAATATCTAAATATATATATAACTCAAAATGTAACTCAAAGGACTGACGTAGTGATCTATCAACGCACAGCCCAAATCGCTGGACGGATCGGGCTGAAATTTGGCATGCAGGTAGATGTTATGACGTAGGCATCCGCTAAGAAAGGATTTTTATTCATTCTGCCCCCAAGGGGATCAAATAGGGGATGAAAGTTTGTCAATTTTAAACCGATCGGGCTGAGACTTTGCATGTATAAAGCTACTATGACGTAGGCATTCCCTAAGATAATTCCATTTCAATTATTGATAAATTCCACCCCTAAGGGGATTAAATAGGGGATGAAAGTTTGTATAAATCTTCTTCGATTTTCGACTGAATAAACTGAAATTAAAGATTGGAGCTACTATAATGAAGAAGTTCGTTTAAATAGGATTTTGATAAATTCAACCCCCATGGGGATAAAATGTGGAATGATGCAGGATGTAAATGTATTAATTTGAACCTATCAGTACCTAATGGAACGCATAAATTAAGACGATCAAAATAAGTTTTAGTTCTTTAGGCTACTTTTATTTTAGAAAAATAAAGTTAAATTCCATTTCCCTTCTAAAAATATTTCTATCTCTATTTTAACTATTTTTTATTACACTGACTATATTTAAAAAACCTCTTGACACGTCCGGATTCTGGACCCTAAAACCCTTGGTTTTCACGCGTCCTGTCCTGGTCACCAAATTTTTGTGATGGCAACCCTATTTGTGGGCGTCTTGAGATTACTCTTATTAAAAGCCACAGAAAAAGGATTTTCTATTATAAAGTTAGACAGATAAGGTTGTGTTTGGGGTACCCGAAGATTGTTGGCCTCGTAAATTTTTTGCTTTTAAAAGCGTTTTTTTCTGTGACTCGATATTTCACGTGCGTGACCATCGATGGGCCTAAAATATTATATGACACGTCCCTCGGCAAAAAGTATTTAATAATTTTGTTTTCTATAGAAATAATCTTTATTCAAATAAACTTAATACAAGCACTTTTGAATAGTCACATATTTTTTTTCTACCGCTCATTCTAAATACAGACTGAGATAAAAAACTTGTGTGTTGCTCTTTTAAATAAATATTGTTTTAATTAGATTACATTAACAAGGATTTTTTTATGGATGATAATGTAATGGTGTACCCGCCGGCGCTAAAGGTTTACGCTCGCGAGGCACCAGTGGAGGATGATAAGATGAGCATGAGGTCAGGTCAGTTAGCCCATCATGACATATTCACCAAGAATTTATCACGACAGTTTCCAGGAGAACCGCGTGGAGGTCAACCTGACATGGTACATTGTTAGCAATAAGATCATCAGTCCACATAACTAACAATCCCCTTTCCCACCCCATTAACAAGGATTAGGCATGAGAATTTTCTTGACAGGTAGCTGATGTAATAAGGAGTAACTTATGCTACATTTATTTAAGAAAAATAAAGGTAAATTCCACGCGGACAAAGTCGCGGTAACAGCTAATATAGAATAACAATATTGGCGTAATATTTAATTTAATTAACAACAATCAGGTAAAAAAAAATATTACAGTCCACTTAGACAACAACGTAGGTGAACCCATCAAAGATTCACTGAAATGCCAGTTTCTGGGGCACAGTCACACATACGTACAAACATCGTAAATGCACCGCGAGAGATGAACGACAGATTGGTACGACACTAAATAGACGTGTGCGCATGTTTTTTTGGGTCATGGGTTCAGTGCTCGCGAAACGCGTTACGCATGTGTTGATCGCCGATAGTGGATTCAGGTCCATTGTGTTCAGAATCGAGTTTATTCAAATTGTGAACGATTGGTTCCCTTTTTATCAGATTGGCGGAAGGATGGTTATGACTTTCGGATATTTTCATCTTTACATAGTATAAAACAAAGTCGTTGCCACTGTCTATACGCTTATATCGAATGTGTGAGAATTATAATAATGTCAGACACATATTTGATATTTTCGGTGCATCAGTCAGTAATATTAAACGGACATTAAATTGTAATTTTCTTGAAATACAAGAAAGCTTTATAAAATAATTCTCTATTAATGCAAATTATTATTGTATAGTGTCATTTTGTGTGTGTAAAAATTAAGTTATGCATGCTGTGTCTACATCTAGAAGGATGTGTTACTTAAATAGTTTGTTTTATGTGTATTAAGTTATGTACTATGTAAGACATCCAGTTTTGTAGACCTAATAAATAAAAAAAAAAAAAAATATCTTGTAAATTGCGAAGCGTGTAACTAGTTAGTATTATAAAAGTTTGTGTGTGTGTTAATTTTAAACTTTCGTGTTTAATATACATTATTTAAATTATTAACCGGGTCTTAACACGAATAATTTTATGGCAAATAAAGGTATTTACCTCTCTCGACGTTTCGATTAGGTTGCACTAGCCGTGGTCACGAGCTGACTGGAGTAACAGCGATGTCAATGTAGATAGGTTTTAAAATCACTAGTATCCTGACGACTTAGGCGTAATGCCGGTTAGTCAGGGAGAGAAACACCTCAATGCCTACAATATTCACAATTACCTATTTCTTATTTGTTTTTATAACAATATAAACACTTTCGCTCCAAAACTCCCGCTGCCTCCGTTCAATCATCCGTCATCCACTTGTCAATGTCACATAGATTACTTTGGCTCTGGCCTCTGACGTTCCGTTTCAGGTTACATGATTATTGACTTTACCATTTTTAATTAATGGTGCGTCACACGATAGTTAACAGTCGGCCATCCTGCAATAGTGTCTGGCCCAGACACATAGGTAACTGATGAGCGTAGTCATGCTTATCAAAGGATATAGTGTCTACAGGATCATATAACAAATACTAAACTAAATAAATTAAAGATACACATTACTTTCATAACATTGACTATCTTAGTATACTATCACAGGTTTACAATCTAAAATCAATACTAACAGAGCTAAGTTTCGGCATGCATTCAGAAATGCACAAAATATAACATAACATATATTAATTTACATAATCCAAATCACCCAAAAACACGAACAACCTTTTAGAGTAACAAACAATTATTTGGCGGTGATTGACTTCTATGAGTCAGACTGTAACATATAATGTAAGTTTCCGATCTTATGAACATTGCATTTTTTTTTTTATACCTCCAAAATAGAACTTGACATTTCTCATCATGAATATTTTAACGGATAAATTTAACATATCACATTACAAAAGGTAAAACTTAATTACCTACATATATAGAAAAAAATATATAAAGAGAAAGTAATGTTCTCGTGACATAAAATTAGAACAAAATCGCTGCCTGCCTTCACCTAACCAATAGAAAATAACAGGTCAATATTATTCAAGTGGTTCTAATACCCTCAATACTACTACTACTATTTTACTTCGACGATACTCTTGATTTACCAGAGAATTATTTTAATATAACATAATTCATTGAATTTCAGTTATGATTTACTTAATAATACCATCAGCTCACTGGTCAAGTAATCTATTGCATCCTTTGAACCCTGTACATTTAGGGGACTATAAATGATTGTAGATACTGATCTCAATTTTCTTTACAACACCAGTTTAACATAAACCAAAACCCACTGTTCCAGATTAATGTGAAATAGAAATAATCTTTATTCAAATAAACTTAATATAAGCACCCTTGAGTAGTCAAGTCTTTCTTCAATCTATCGCTTATTCGGAACGCAGATTCATCACAAGAAGAACAAACAAGAAACCTGTGTGTTGCTCTTTTAAATAAATATTGATTTACTTATATTTAATTAACAACAAGGATTAGGCATGCGGCAATCAACATAAAAACTGCTACGCACTTAATCTCCGTTCAATCAGACAACATTGACAGCGCTATGAATTTCAAGTTAGATATTTTCTAAAAAACATTGATTTATAAATGACATTTATAAATTCTTCGATTTTATAATAAGCTTTTTTTTTTACAAAGAAAATATTTTATGACACATTTGATTTCTTTTTCTGGCAAATTGAGTACAGACTCTGGGAGTTTGTTGTAAAACCTTGCGCAATTTCCATAAAACGAATTACTAACTTTCGTCAAACGAACGTGAAAACTCACGTTCGTAAGCCTACTATTCACTTTATATTTAATCGATGGTATTCGTAGCCACTTCGGCCATCCAACGTTATCGAAGGGCCTCATTCGATATTATCATAACAGTTAACATCGGGTAATATAATAAAATTAAAATCATATAAAATTTAGTTTGAGATAATTTACATACTTAAAATATGAAAGTTGCCACTGACAACTACACATTACATTTCAACATCATGAATTCAGTCTTTGTTATATTTTTCCGCCTTAAGGTGTATCACTTAATTTTTCACACCAGGTACTAGTCAGCATCTCTGCAAACACGGCTGCCTAGCTAATTAGTGAAATACCTGTTAAAACAAAACATTAAAAAAATGCCACCGCTTGCCCACTATGAGCTACGGTCTCAATAGATCTGGATTTTATTAGACTCAGCCACCGCTTGCCCACACAAGGAGCTACGGCCTCAAACTGGTCAGATTCTCATTAAACTCAGCCACCGCTTGCCCACACAAGGAGCTACGGCCTCAAACTGGTCAGATTCTCATTAGACTCAGCCACCGCTTGCCGCCACAAGGAACTACGGCCTCCAACTGAAACACATCAAATATTTAACAACTGGTCATTTTCTCAATGAGGCATTCACCGCTTGCGCACGCAAGGAGTTACGGCCTCCAACTAGCCATATTCTTTATGGTACTATGCTATTTTTACTTCAGCCTCAAGTGATCTACATTGCAACTCAACTATGGGTTATATGCACTCCCATCAAATTTTACTTTTTATTCTATTACATTTTTTAAGAACTGGATTTCCTGGTTCCATTTTACTATTTCTCCAACGCTTTAAAGGACTTTATAATATTTAATCATAAGTTAATTCAATTTAATTATGTACCAAATTCGAATTATATATCTGGTTGATATATATCTATCAATTTCTGAACGAACTTGCAATATATTACTACCACATACCCTACTCCTATTATTATCTACCAAATCTTGAGTAGCATCAACAAAAAGCGAGTCGTTCGTTGTACGTCGCATTGAGCACACGCGGATCCCCATTTTCTCCGTGAACTAACGTATACGGAACCATTAGCCGCGATCTCAGCGCAATCATCTCATCAGTATATCATCAAATCTAAATCACCATCATTTACCTTAAAATCCATAAATCGTATTCATAGTCATATTATTATTATATTAATCTCATAATTTCATCAAAGTATTGCAAATCATTTTTCATTGTCATATCAACCGCCCGTTCTATTAGCCATTTTGCTCATAATTCAGCTTGTCATCGATTGTAACTCATCATTGTCACTCACTCATTATCACTAGCATTCCTTAATCTTTCAGATCTATTCGTTCATGTACAACTCTTCACCGCGTATATTTACCGACTATTTTCCATCGAGGTGTATCAAATTTTACCTTGTGATCGTCCTTACTACAATCTTGCAGTGTAACTATCTTGTACACCTCGAGCGCTTTATTCATAATATTTCTAAAGTGTCTGTATACGGTGTCTGGGTTCTATAAATTAGCACCTCTTCTAATTTCCCATTAATTACAACACATTTTCTAAAATATTCTGCGTATTCGGCTGTAACTTTCTGCTTACTAGCAGACCATGTTATCAAGCCATTAGTTATATTTAAATTCCAGACACATAAAATCAGTTCTGAAAGAATTAATTTCAATTTAAACTATTTAGTTAGTACAATAGTCAATCCGATTTCTCCAAAGAGCGTTCAGCCACACATACAAGTGCATATAGGTGCTCAGACTAATCTATGGAATCAAATGCCCAGCATTTGATTGCGTTGATCATTACTTATAAAAATTTTAACTTAACCAAATATTTGAAAACAACATCACCGTTATTATTATAAACTTCCAATATCTCTACACCTGTAATTTTGTACAATTCAACATTAAAACACCCTCACTTATTTAATACATCCGTTCTCGTATGCTATGCAAGTGACAACATCAATTCTTATATGTTGATGAGTTCACTATTAAAAGCCTTAGTTAACACTTTTATTTTACTACAACTCAACAATTATGTCAAAAGTTACAATGGTCTAAATACAACACATCCAATCTCATATTCAAGTCAATTGAGTCAACATGTATACCAACAATTCTTACATGCTCGTTAATTTAGCATTATATGCTTCGATTATTCTCTTTTTTTTTTTTTTTTTAATCAATTAAAATCTTAATAGATACAATATCTCAAGATTTAACAAAGGTTAACTAGAAATTAATAAAATTGGCAAAACCATCTACAACAGTAATTTATAACTGTAAACTGTAATCCTTAACAATATTTAACTTTCTTATATCTTAACTTTCATTTATGTCCTCTAGTAACTTTTCTTATATATTCCTGGGATTAAATTGACAGATATAGCCTTACTTCCACAACTTATATTCTCTCTCATTTTATTTGCATTGGATATAAAGGTCTCTTAAAACAGTTATAGGTTCAATAGGATCCTTTCAACTTAAATCTAGTATACCCATGTACACTTTTCAAAACTTTAATGCTCATACATTTAACAACAATCAATTGTCCTTTTGTTTTTTTCTTTTAACTACCTGTGCTTCTTACATTTGTATTCACTATAATACCATTATAATTAAAGAACAATGGCTCAGCTCGCAAACATTTTCTCAACAAATAATTCTCTATAACATGTAAAATTTACAACTTATTTATTTTTCATTCTACATATATGCTATTCATAAAGTAGTTTATTATCCATCAGTAAACCATATAAAAATCTCATAAATTACGCCAGTATCCATATTCATAAACCAGCTCGTCCATACTGACTATCCACGTCTCTCCCTATGGAAGTTTGCATCCAGTCTTTTCCTGCTGTTTCTTTTTTTTTTCTTATGTCATCTGCTTATCTTTTTTTCCACTGTCCTACTTTTCTTTTGTCTGTCGTCTCTGCCATTTTCTTATATATATATATATTCTTTGGCTATTCTGGCTCACTGGTCTCTTGGCTTATAAATTTTTCATTTCATTATATGGCGTCATACAATCCAATCAATCACAATACTATTTAAATGTTAAATAGGCATTACTATATGTATTTATACCTGTACATATGATACAATCTTCTTTTGAATCATTGCTATTTATATATTTTTTTTTTCTTCTATAAATTATACTGATACTGTGCTTGTTCATCCCAACGGATACCAACATCTCACTTTCAATCTAAGTTACATTTGCAGTGATTAACTTGTGTTCACAAGATAATGAGGATTTTTCCTATTCTTCTTTTTTTTTTTTTTTTACTTATATATTCCTGTCATAGCTATACCGAAATCACCATGCACTGTCCTCTACAGTACAGTAGACTCACAGAAGATAATTGGAAGTGTGGCACAGTATAGGAGTGCTATCTTCATAAAACTGACTAACTTCAGTCTCATCCTCTTTGGTAACAAAGTTATATTAAATAAAACAAACCACATGCTTATAAAGGCATAGCATAAAACACCAACAATCAGGAATTCTCATAAATATATAATGGTTGTATAGAATGGGAACGAATTTCCATGCATGGAAAGTTATGCAGCCTATTAATAACCACATTACCAAGGTCATCAGCAAAGTTTTCTAGAATATCCATATCTCTTTACTTTCCTAACAATCTTGTCTGTCTGTGTCTCATAATTTTCCTCTATAATAATTTTAAAGCTTATGTACTTTGAATATCTTAACATTGCCTCCCACAGAGACTATTTAATAATAACTAATTAATATACAGAAACTTCATTAGTCAAATCATAAAATATTTTATAATCCTGTAGTATACAAATACATAAAAGGTAAGTTACATAAACCATTTAAAAATAGTATCCAATTTTTTCTTTCTCCTCTATTTCACCATATCACAGTTTACATGTATTCACTTAATTCTCTCCCATCTGTCCATACCTATATACAACAAAAGAGTGCTATGCACTCATTTATTTCCATTTTCCTGCCATAATATCTGAATTATAAAGTTTATTATCCAAATTTCACAATTCTAGACCACACTGTTTGACACAATCCATGTGCTAACTTCAAGATGAGTTCATTATTAACTCATGAATGCTTTAAATCAGTTATTATCATCTTCTGATATACATTTATTTATATTAATATTCAATAATATATTCTATATATTATATTTTTTTTTTTTATTATCTGTACTTCACAAATATATAATACAATTTGAATTTAAACAATTATGATTTCCTCCTTGGTTGACATTTCAATTCCAATATAGATTTAACAATGAATCTGTCCACTTTATAGTTTCTTAGTACTGTCATTCTACAAATGACACTAAATAATAAGACTCAATGGATAACTTCTTCAGTTCATTAGCTTATGCAGTACACAAGATTGGACAATATAGCAATACATTGCAATATATTACAATAGTCTATTTTCATTATTGTGATAACAATTGTCTTATGTTGTACATATTCATATTATAAAATCATGACATTTTGTGCAATTTACTGTATGGAGAGTTATAACTCATCAAAAGGCAAATACTCTCACTGTTGCGACTCAATATATATATCCAAACATTCTGTATGTACACAAATATTAACTTATTTCCAAAAACTTTTATTCATATTCATAACACTAATAGTAAATTTAAAGACAAACTTGTTGCTCAAGTATTGTTTAGAAAATTCAACAGGTTTCTTGTACAATCAATAATAGAATCAAGAGCCAACAACATTAATTTCTGGCTTTACCAAAAGCTTTTCTTTAGGTTAAAAGACAACTTCATAAATTATAAAACTAAACTAAAGTCAACAGGTCTTTTGTACAATCAAGACCCAACAACATCCATTTCTGGCTTTACCAAGTCTTTCTTTAGGTTAAAAGACAACTTCATAGTTTACAAAACTGAACCATGTAAGAATAGTCTTACCTGTAATCTATAACTTTCTAACATGTCACATATTAATTGGGTGCTTATAAATTCCAACAATCACTTACTAAACATTGTCTCAAATGACAAATGTACATAGCTACAGGTACCTGCACAGGACCTTTAAGTACCTTTATTGATCAACAATGGCTGCTAAGGGCCATTCTAATGAATTTCAAGAGAAGCATCAAAGAAGTGAACCAATTGCTCAAACATATAATACATTCAATATGAGCATATATATAATATATAATTCCAGCATAATATGACACCTTTGAGGAATTGGATATCATCTCTAGGTGCTTTTTCAACACATTAATAATCAATATTATATGATTATTATAACCTTGAGGATCCTAATAGATCTCAATTGGATTTTATACTAATTAATAATTAAATAAGGAACTATTAATAATAATAGTTTACAGTTATTCGGTTTTTAACATTGGAGTTTACTACCAATTGTTAGCCATTGCTATATATATATACATTTATAAAATTCAAAACACAGCAAGAAATAAATATAATAATTGTACTATCAGAGTTAAGTACTATTTTCACTGAGAGCTTCACAGCTAATCATGAGATAGCATCTAAAATGTCTTTAATATGTAATATTATGAAATATAACATGTTATGTAGCTTGTATCAGTTTATGTCAACAATATACTATGTCTATCTATATTGATATGCTTTATTAATTCATTAATAAACACATATCAAAGCATCAACCAATATAATATATATATGACAGTATCTCAATTTGGGAATATAACCACAATCAAGACATATACCTGGACTATGCCTGTGATTGTCATTTATCTGAAATGGGATCATCAAACATATATGTATACCTATGTAAAGAAATAATAACAATTCTTCAATTCAATTCACGTAGAACAAACACACAAAACTGAACAGTAAGTTTGACTAATTTACTGTGAATTAGCAACAAACTCAGCAATACCATTACACTGTTTATATGTATAACATGGTATGTGTTCTCATGTTCAACCTGTATGTCAACATAGTTAATGTAACTGTTTCTAATCTGTTGATATCCTATCATACTCTATCATAGGCATTAATAACATAACAATAGTTACTCTGTATTTTAAACTAATTAGATATCCATGTTGTTTTATACTTAATGTATTCATAATACTTCTTTCTTAGGTATATTGTATACCTCAATATCGTGCTACATGTCATGTCATTACTCTCGCAAGTTATCGTACATACTAAATCTATTTAATATGTAGAAAGCAATTCATCCAAAAGTTTAATAAAACAAGTGAGATACTGCGTTTAATGGTATGCGTGTTATTAACGTAAATTCACTTACCACAACTTCTAGTCAGAATTACCTTACGGTGGAATTTGTAGGCGGGATTGGTACCGCTTCTGAACTTTTAAAATCACTAGTATCCTGACGACTTAGGCGTAATGCCGGTTAGTCAGGGAGAGAAACACCTCAATGCCTACAATATTCACAATTACCTATTTCTTATTTGTTTTTATAACAATATAAACACTTTCGCTCCAAAACTCCCGCTGCCTCCGTTCAATCATCCGTCATCCACTTGTCAATGTCACATAGATTACTTTGGCTCTGGCCTCTGACGTTCCGTTTCAGGTTACATGATTATTGACTTTACCATTTTTAATTAATGGTGCGTCACACGATAGTTAACAATAGGTGACAGCAGTTTTTTCTTCATCTACCGTCACTAGATTGTTTAACGAAAGTTCGCGACACACAGCACTCACGGTATCCGTACACTTATCTACTGTTGATGCTACTGAACTTTGCTTGAATTTATTTATGACTGGATTCCACGCAGATGATAATTTTAAGCCATCCTCTCTGTTGAAATTGGGATGTTTTTTAATTTCAATCGCCTCCCGGACCATTCGTGGGTAATAGTGGCGATCAGTAGATATAGATAGATCAGTAGATAGTAGATTTGTGAGTGTGGATGAATGTTACTCTTCCACGCAAAAACTACAGAACGGATTTTGATGAAACTTTACAGTAAGACAGCAGATATATATTAGAATAACACAGAGGCGATATATTTCACGCGGACAAAACCGTGGGCACAGCTAGTACCTAATTATAAAAGAATAATTTCACAATGTTACCCAGATGGGGTTGTAGAGCACTTTGAATTATGCAGACGAATTTATTACAATTTTACAATTTCACAAAGTACTTGCTTTTGTGTTTTTTTTAAATATTATATTGTATGTATGTGTATTTATATTTTGACGACCTCGTTGGTCTAGCGGTTAGCATACCGCTTTACGACCGATGGTCGCGGGTTCGATTCCTCGCACGGCACAAACATTTGTATTCATGAGTATGATTGTTTGAATCGGTCTGGGTGTTTTCTATGTATAATATGTATGTATTTACAAAAAAAATATATATCTATGTATATGTATCAGTTATCTAGTACCCATAACACAAGCTTCAGCTAGCTTAACTTGGGACTAGATGGCGCTGTGTGAATTGTCGTGAGATTATTATTAGTATTATTTCATAAATATTATAATAAATATATTTAAAAAAAAAAAAATAATATTTTTCCTTGCTGGAAATAAAACGTGTTTCTTAAGTCAACAACATAGTGTAAAATCAAGATAATATTTACTTTAAATTAAACAATAATTCATTCATTCAATGTCCAAGCCATTCGCCTTTGGAACTCTCTACCATTCTTCATTCGATCAGCTCAAACTCATGCAATATTTAAAAATCATCTAAGGTCTCATTAACTATCCCTATAGCTCATTTTTTCCTGTTTAACTTTGAAATCTTCCAATATGTTGTATATATGTATGTATATGTGTATGTATATTTATTTATATATATAAATAAATATAAGAAGAATATAGCAGACTCGCAGATAAAATTATTTCATAATGGTTTTAATAGCTAGTTTAAAAACTAGATACGCATCTAAATTTTAGTTTAGATTCATTTCTCTTTTTATTATACATGCAGTCCTAATAAAATATAAACGTAAGTCAGTCGAAATGTAGGTTTATACAAATATATAACTTTGCTAAAGATTTATGTTAAGATTACAGTTATGTACGCATTTAGAATTTAGTAACGTTGTTAGTTTCTATTTTTGTTTTATGTTTTTATTTGTGCAATAAACGTAAGTTGCCTACTTTACACTCACATATAAATAATTTTTTTAGCATATTTCTCTCTTACTAACAGACACTCCAATTTTATTTATAAGTATAGATAGAAAAGGAGTGTAGAAAGATAATATTTCTTTGAAATTATGTCTAATTCATTCACTGCCACTGCTATTAGTGTTTGGAATAGATTGACTGTAGCCCTACGCTAAGCACAGAGTAAGCCAATTTTCAAACGGAAAATTTTTGATTATCTCTTGAATGAACAATTTGTAACAGAGAATTACATTATTAGTAATTAATATTAAATATACAAATTTTGTCTGTCGATCTGTTTAACGTACTGAACAGATGGTAATAAAAATTTGGTAAACGATAGATGGCGTCACGAGAACACCATCTTTTATTTTATTGCCTGTAGCCCTGCGCTAAGCACAGAGTAAGCCAATTTTCAAACGGAAAATGTTTGATTATCTCGAATGAACAAAACAGTTTTTAATTATCTATTGTTGTCATAATAACTATGTAAATATCTCTTTTATTTAGTTTTATCTTATATATAAAATGCGAGGAGAGTGCGAGGAATCGAACCCGCGACCATCGGTCGTAAAGCGGTGTACTAGACCGCTAGACCACCGAGGTCGTCAAGTACTTTTTAATATGTAATATAATTTTTATATATGTATATATATTGAGTACATATAGGTTTCATTCATTCATAATTTAAGAGCTACGCTCTTGTCGGTGGAGCTCTTGCCTCTTTCCGCGATCTTCCATCATGCTCTTTAACATATAGGTTAGAACATGAAAAAAAATAAAGCTTAATATTGAAAGTCACGACGTGACTTACTTTACAAATGAGTCAGCGTGCAGTGCTTTTAATATGTTTACCTTTTAAGCTCATTACTAGCTGTACACGCGACTTCGTCTGCGTGGAATTTAATTTAATTTTTCTAAAATAAAATAATTATCCTGAAATTAAGGTAGCCTAAATTACTCCTTGTTACATCAGCTACCTGCCAATAAAAGTCCTGTCAAAATCGGTCCAGCCATTTCAGAGATTAGCCGGAACAAACAGATAGAGAGACAGACAAAAATTGTAAAAAATGACATTTTGGTATATGTACCGTATTTATATTCATATCATCATCATCATCATCGCAGCCCGGAAGACGTCCACTGCTGGACATAGGCCTCCCCCAAAGATCTCCACGACGATCGGTCCTGCGCTGCATTCTATTCATATGCATGTTGTAAAAAACGGTTACTTCAATATTACAAACAGACACCAATTTTATTTATATGTATAGATTAACAAACGTTTACACAATAAATACTCGTATTGGTGATAAAAACCGACCGTTTATTTAAAATATCGCAAATAAGGAGGGAGTACATTGTAAATATACTTTTATTACAAAAAAACACACTCAGACGAGACAAATATGGGTAACATTAATATATTTAAATATATTTTACATTAAAATTAAACGGTTCAGAACGCCTTCCACACATTCGTTATGTAATTAAAATACAATATATATAAAATATACAATTATAATAATATATATTAAATTTAAAAAAATCCTATCTTAGGGCATACCACCAGCTAGGTAGGTCCAATTTCGAGAAAGAGGTCAATCGTCGAACGTACCTCGGATGGGCAGCGTTCCCGAAGGTTTACGACCATTGTGTGTTGCCAGTGATGACTTACGGCAGAGACCCCCTCAGATCGATCCCCCGTCCAATTCAAACAGGGATCGAAATTACGACGGCCTGAGCCGAGGTTCGAACCCCTAGTGGTGTCCTCAGACTAAAGTCATATTCGTCAGGCTGGAGTTGGCCTTCAGCCGCTCCATAAGTCCTTCCGCGGGTTTGGAGTGCCATCTAACGTCCAGTGAAGCTGTAAAGGCCAGCTACGGCCAACAGCATTAGAGTAGTCCGAAAAAAAAGGCACAGAGACGTGGTAGCTAACTACGGGCCTTTTGAATAAGCTTACAGTCACTCAGAGGGCGATGGAGAGGGCTGTGCTCGGAGTTTCTCTGCCTGATCGAATTAGAAATGAGGAGATCCGAAAGAGAACCAAACTGACCAACACAGCCCGTAGAATTGCGACACTGAAGTGGCAATAGGCAGGACACATAGCTCGTAAGACAGATGGCCGTTGGTGCAATAAAGTCCTCGAGTGGCGACCACGGATCGGAAGACGCAGCGTGAGAAGGCTTCCAGCAAGGTGGACCGAATTCTGGTCAAGATCGCTGGAAGGCGTTGGATGCGAGCAGCACAGGACCGTCATGGAGATGTTTGGGGGAGGCCTTTGTTCAACAGTGGACGTCTTCCGGGCTGTAATGATGATGATGATGACATTCCTATCACTTAGTTTCACCACAGATAACATAATGTTACGTAATCTCACTAAAGTCTTACTTACTTATTGAAGCCATTATGAAAACAGATACTCCCTATGATATACACATGTATATCATAGGGAGTATCTGTTTTCATGTTAAGCACATGCTTAACATAGTTATATTCTTCATAAGAGCATGTTGTTATAACTTTAATCAAAGAATTAATAATTACGGGGAAAGCAATTGTTAGTAATGTGGACTAATAACCCCATTGTTAGCAATATACCATGGCTGGTTGAACTCCAACGATTTCCCCTGGAAACCGTCATGGTAAATTGCAAATTTTTAAGATGGGGTGACCTGACTTCATGCTAATTTGATCATCCTCCACTGGTGCCCACCAGCGTAAACCGTTAGCGCAGGTGGATGCATCTTTCCATTATCATCCTCAAAAAAAACAATCAATAATGGGAGAGTAGTGATTGTTAAAGAGTATATCCCCACTGCTAGCAATATACCATGTCGGGTCGATCTCCACGCGGTCCCCCCTGGAAACCACCGTGATCAATCTCTGGTAAATTCGTCACGACGAGCAAACTGACCTGACCTCATGCTCATCCTATCGTCATTCACTGGAGCCCTTTTTTTTTTTTTTTTGACTTGGAGAAAATCCCTCATGGAGACCCGCCGGCCCCGGGGGAAGCCCGCGGGTACTGTGAGACTCCTACTCACTAAAAACTCCAAGATGTCCCTCACCCAACGCCTATGCCGGAGTCGCGGGATCGAAAACATTCAACCGCAACTCCGACGGCGGTGGCCCACTCTAGCAGCGGGCCCCATCTCTGGAGCCCTGCCAGTGTATACTGTTGACGCGGACGGGTGCACCATTATCATCACTAAAAAACCAACCCATCACCTTCGATACGAGTGGTACGATGGTGAAGTTCAACAGCTGATATTAATCTGAACAATTCCTCAACACTCACCTTGATATATGCGGTAGAAAATGCACAGAGATGCAATATCTCACTGTCGGTCGGTCGGCCAGTGGCTAGATCCATCAGGGACAAGAATTGAAGGATATTCTTGGGGACTATAGTTTTTATCTCCTCAGGATAGAGTGTATACTTTCCAAAGGAGAAATTTCTTTATCATATATGTAAGAAGCACTAATTATGATGGACGACTGAGGCTTTGAAGCGGGCTACCGCAAGGGAAACCCCAAGTAGCGCCCGTGACTTGTGACACGGGTGTAGGTTTAAAAGGCCCTTTTAGAATGCATTAACACTCACCTTCACTACTTGCAGCTTCCCCCCAGGCCCAACTAAGACCGGGATAAACCCATTGCTAATACAATTCACTTTAATATCCAAAACACAACCGGCACGCTCTGCGCTCGTCGACTGAATGCCGCGGCTCACGTAACGAAAGAGGATTTTTCAACTACCGACCTCCGTATTTATAGACCAAAATCAGTGTAGTAGGTTGGTCTATAAATACAAGATGGCGCTATTTACAATATTCGTAATAATCCTTACATCGGGTACTTCAGTAGTACTAAAAACAAACTACCTTCTGTTAATATATTTTTAAAATATCGGATTTTTTCTACAATAATGATGTGAATTCTAACATATATGTAAGTGCAATAAATAGTATAATTGCAATTTGCAGTGTACGACTGCGCTACTGAGATCACC
Organism: Achroia grisella; assembly: GCF_030625045.1. Taxonomy (NCBI): domain Eukaryota; kingdom Metazoa; phylum Arthropoda; class Insecta; order Lepidoptera; family Pyralidae; genus Achroia; species Achroia grisella. Next base: position 6,312,351 of record NW_026713022.1, read on the forward strand.
GAATAGTAATGAAAAGAATACGAGCTGAGTTTCTTGTCAGTTCTTCCCATCTCGAAATCATTCCGAACTGACGGTAGATTTTGATATATCATAATAGTGTTATAGACCTACATGAATAAAGATATTTTGAATTTGAATGCTTTTTAAAAGCTTTCCAAAAGCTCGATGTGCATTCAATTCAATAATGCGACACGTAATACCTGAAACGTGTGCGTTGTGCGAATTATCCCGATTTAACGAAGCGGTCGCGCGACCGATGGTTAAAAAATAAATCGGTCGGACGAGCAGATCGTACGAGCGTCAAATGCGACACGATTAGTATGTTTGATTGCTCATTCGCATGTTAAATACGACGTGACCACTGCACGCGAGCGTTGTTTCCACCCTCACGAATATGAAGAGATAAATGTATCTATACGTACAATACAATTGATTCCTATTTTTTTATGGATGCACCCGCCTGCGCTAACGGTTTACACTGGCGGGGCACCAGTGGAGGATGATAAGATGAGCATGAAGTCAGGTCAGTTGGCTCATTGACGACCTCGGTGGTCTAGCGGTCTAGTACGCCGCTTTACGACCGATGGTCGCGGGTTCGATTCCTCTCACGGCACAAACAATTTTATTCATGAGAATGATTGTTTGTATCGTTCTGGGTGTTTTCTATGTATAATATGTATGTATTTACAAAAAAAACTATGTATATGTATCAGTTGTCTAGTACCCATAACACAAGCTTTAGCTAGCTTAACTTGGGTCTAGATGGCGCTGTGTGAATTGTCCTGAGATTATTATTATTATTATGATCGTGCTGAATTCACCAGGCATTTATCACGATGATTTCCAGGGGGAACCGCGTGGAGGTCAATCTGCCATGGTACATTACTAACAATCGCCTTCCTCCAGTCGGCGGGTATTAGCTAGTATTGACTAAACACAGTTTTGTTAACAGATTCAATTTCTGAATTACAGAAGGATTAGGGTAAAATCGGGAGAAGTCTTGTAAAATTCAATATTGAACTTAAAAGCTCTGCTTCATCATTAAGATAATGATGTTCATTACTGATTTCTCCATCATTTTTCAATCAAGAAACTTGAGATGCTCCGCCACAATTTCTGTGCTCAATGGGTTGAAACAGGTATCAGATATAATTCAAATACGACATTAATATCTTCCAGAATCTATAAATAATTCCGAAATCCCTTAGGGACGGAAATTAGAGGACGACTGAAAACGAATGTTTTGTCCCGCAAAATGTCATTTACGTCCTTCGAACTTATTGCCCACAGCACAATACCCATTTTGCTATATCAAATGAGTTACAATAACTCCACAGCAGGATTATAAACAAAGTTACTAATGCAGTCTCTACAACTCTTAACCCAAATGCATAAGGTTGACTATCCAGAATTGGTGTACTTACAAACAGTTTGTTTAACAAAGTTATGATAAACGGTTATGTTGGTCCTTAACACAGGGTGGCATGATTCATTTTAGATCGTTTGTAGCGTTGAAATGCTGGTTGTGCAGTCAACCTTGTTGGCTAAACTTGGGGATATGGTATTTATATTGACATAGCTTTTTGTCCGGCTCGCAAGGACCATAGGCCCCCAGCTGATAACATAATACACGTAACATTATTTCAGTGTACTATTTTGTGGACAATAGGCCCCCATTTCGTGGCCCCAATGACATTAACAAATTCTTGTCACAAAATAAAACAGGTCTTGGTCAAAACAATAATAAATACAATATAGCGCTCACAATATTATCTGATTCCACTAAGAATGAGTGCGTAGCAATTTCCATATTAATTATCGCATGCCTCTTAGTTGTTATTGTGTATTCTTTATGTATATAAAAAAAGAACTGAACAATTGTAAGTAGCTTTGACGTAGTCTAGTATTTTGAGTAGTCATGCTCACTAAAATGTCCAGACTTGTGGCGGCGTGGTGGGTCATTGGGCACCCTAAAATATGGTCGAGCGCAGTGATGGCTGGCTCATCCGTCATACTCGTGAACGGGTGCTGCTTGTAGGGACTGGTCTGCTCTAATCACTATGACTGATTTCCTCTTATTAATTGTTTAACCAGTTGGTTATATACTCAATATTTTTTCTATTTGAGTATTTAATTGAATTAGTGCTAATTGGTGGTTTGTATTCACACACTTAAACTTAAAAATGTAAAGTAATAATAAAATTATTTAAAAGAGCAACACGCAAGTTTCTTGCTCGTTCTTCTTGTGATGAGACAGCTTTCCGAACGAGCGGTAGATTAAAAAATGTAATGACTATTCAAAAGTGCTTCAATGTAAGTTTATTTGAATAAATGATTTTCTATTCTATTCTATTCTATTCTATGCAAAAGAGCAACTCACAAGTTTCACAAATATGATTATTCAAAAGTGCTTGTATTTAGTTTATTTGAACAAATATTATTTTAATTTATAAACTTTCTCGTTTAGTCGTTTAGTATATATGTTATAATAATCTATATATATATATATAACTCAAGGGTGACTGCTTTATGCATGCAAAATCTCAGCCCGATCGGTTTAAAATTGACAAAGTTTCATACAAAATTTCATTCCCTATTTTATCCCCTTGGGGGTAGAATTAATCAAAATCCTTTCTTAGCGGATGCCTACGTCATAACATCTATATGCATGCCAAATTTCAGCCCGATCCGTTCAGTGGTTTGGGCTGTGCCTTGATAGATCACTCACTATGTCAGTCACCTTTGAATTATATATATTTAGATATAATAAACATAGTCGCAGCTAATAACTAGTATAACTAGCTATTTTAAAACATACATATTTTATTAATTGTCAAATAGAATGGGACGAGCGATGACAAATCAGTTGCTATATAAAAAAAAGTCGTTAAACGTTATATGATAAACACAATGACTCACAACTGGACGGACAAACATACCTTCAATACAAATATTATAAAAAAAAGACCACATGGGGCCCCAAATACTAAATCTTGTATGATATATTTTTTGTATGATTGTGGATGGGAAAATCATTCAACTACAATTATGGTGGAGATAGGTCGACCTCCACGGGGTTCTCTCTGGAAATCATAATAGTAAATTTCCAGAACATTCGCTAATAATGATGTCCTAACTGACCAGACCTAAAACTCATCATATTTTGAATTCATCATCAACTAATCCGTCATACTAGTGAACGAGTGTTGCTTGTAGGGACTGATCTGCTCTTATCACTACGACTGATTTAATCTTATTGTGTTTTTATATTTGAGCCTAAATAAATTAGTGCTGGTTGGTAGTTTGTATTCACACGTTTCGACTTGTAAAATGTGAACTTACAAGGATTGTTTAAAAGAGCAACACACAAGTTTCTTGCTCGTTCTTCTTGTGATGAGACAGATTACCGAATGAGCGGTAGATTAAAAAAAATTGTTATGACTATTCAAAAGTGCTTAAATTAAGTTTATTTGAATGAATTATTTTCTATTCTATTCTATTCTAATCTATTCTATTCTACTCATATTTTGAGAAATAGTAGCAGGATGATCTTGAATGAACTGATTCCTGGTATATTTATAAAACTGGTTACCTTTAAATTATTACTAGCTGTACCCGCGTGAAATTTACCTATATGTTATTCTGATGCATGAGCTATATTACTGTAAAATTTCATCAAAATCCGTTCAGTAGTTATTGCGTGAAAGAGTAACAAATATCATACTCACAAACTTTTGCATTTATATTATTACTGGATGAAACCCCGGCTTCGTCCGCGTGGAATTTAACTTTATTTTTCTAAAATAAAAGTAGCCTAAGTTACTCCTTATTACATGAGCTACCCGCTAAAAAAAGTCGCGTCAAAATCTGTCGAGCGATTTCACAGATTCGCCGGAACAAACAGACAGACCGACAAAAATTAAAAATAATGTTATTTTGATATATGTACCGCATTTATATTCATATGCATGTAGTAAAAAACGGTTATTTCAATATTACAAACAGACACTTCAATTTTATTTATATGTATAGACTACCTGTACCCGCGACTTCGTCCGCGTGGAATTTAACTTTATTTTTCTATAATAAAAGTAACCTAAGTTACTCCTTATTACATCAGCTACCTGCCAAAAAGTCCCATCAAAATCGGTCCAGCCACTTCAAAGATTAGCCGGAACAGACAGACAGACAAAAATTTAAAAAAATGTTATTTTGGTATATGTACCTTGTTTATATTCATATGCATGTAGTAAAAAACGGTTATTACAATATTATAAACAGACACTCCAATTTTATTTATATGTATAAATTAAAATGGCAAAGGAATTGAAATCCTCATTCTCAAATATCTCTCGTAAAATTCTCTACTAAAGACGCGAGTAGAGTAGTGTAGACAAAGCGAGCTCGCATCGCCGCCTGCCAGTCTGTACCGTAAAGGGGCAAAGAATTGACGATCTGCAGACAGGAAAGAAAGGTACTCATTCTATTTGTACAATCAAATATATGTTGTACATTTTAGGTTATGTTGTTATATCAAAATAAGTACAAGCGGTGTAATGCAATAGGTTTATTGATAGACTAGCTTACCCGCTGCTTCGCTCGGGTTAATTTAACCCCTTAGGGGTGATTATAAATATCACCATATCAAACGGAGAATACTACAAAATATTTATTTATTTATATTGCATTGCACAATTATGATATAGTCAATTTACACACATATATACACCTTGTTAGGTATAGCAACGTGGAAGAGAGGCGGACGTTTTAATATTATTAATTTATGATGACAATTCACACAGTGCCATCTAGTTTGATGCTAAGCAGAGCTTGTGCTATTGATATTACACGATTGAAACAAATTTTTATCATTTTTTGTATATATAAATAGAAAACACTGTGAATACAAACAATCACACTCAAAAATACAAATGTTTGTAACGTGCAAGGAATTGAACCGAAATTGGTTTAGCACACCATCCATATATATAAATATATGTTGTACATTTTAGGTTATGTTGTTATATCAAAATAAGTACAAGCGGTGTAATGCAATAGGTTTATTGATAGACTAGCTTACCCGCTGCTTCGCTCGCGTTAATTTAACCCCTTAGGGGTGATTATAAAAATCCTTTCTCAAAGAAATATATATAACTAGATTTTGCCCGCTGCTTCGCTCGCATTAATTTTTCCTCTTAGGGATGGAGTTCAGCAAAATCTTTTCTTAGGGGACGCCTACGTCATAGTAGCTTTATGCATGCAAAGTCTCAGCCCGATCGGTTTAAAATTGACAAAGTTTCATACAAACTTTCATCCCCTAATTTATCCCCTTGGGGTTAGGATTAATCAAAATCCTTTCTTATGACGTAGGCACGTCATAACATCTACCTGCATGCCAAATTTCAGCCCGATCCGTCCAGTGGTTTGAGCTGTGCGTTGATAGATCACTATGTCAGTCAGTCACCTAAGAGTTATATATATTTAGATACATCTATGTAGTCTTTAAATATTATCATATTTAATGTGAATTAACAAGAATTGCCTCAGTAGTTTAGCAGATGGCCTTACTTCTGATGGTCGCAGGTTCACATTATGCAGGATAGATATTTGTATTTATGATAGTTGATGTAGTAGATGTAGTTTTAAAGATATAAGCATACATCGGGACGGACAGACAGCGACAGCGAATTTGTTATATACTATCACAATGATTATAAAATCATTCTAAAACAAACTATTTGGATATAGTACACCTAAAATGCCTCCTATTTTTAAATTTATTGAAAAGCAATTTCAAAATGCCGACATCTGCCTACTCTTTGACGGCCTCGGTGGTCTAGCGGTTCAGCACACCGCCTTACTTCCGATGGTCGCGGGTTCGATTCCTCGCACGGCACAAACATTTGTATTCATGAGTACGATTGTTTGTATCAGTCTGGGTATTTTCTATGTATAATATGTATATATTTACGAAAAACAAAAACATATCTATGTATTTGTATCAGTTGTCTAGTACCCATAACACAAGCTTTAGGTAGCTTAATTTGGGTCTAGATGGCACTGTGTGAATTGTCCTGAGATTATTTATTATATATTTATTAAATCTGTGCCATCTGTCCATTTATCTATGCTAAACCATGCCACCCACCGAGTGCGATGAGCGATACAGCTATCGCGGCACATAACGGCAACGTCGCGTAACGTAGCTCCGTCTCGCTCAGTATCGCTTGAGAGTCGCCACGGGGGACCCGTGTTAGCCGGCCCTATTTGGTTCAGTTGATTAAAAGTTTTATATTGTAATTTTTTAATCTGTGATTAGAATTATGGATTGGACTACTTCGTGTCAGCAGATCTGAATCGGATACATTTTTTTTATAGGTGAGTATCTAAATAAATACTTAATAATTATACATTATAAAATGCAGTCGCTTCCGCTGTGTGTTCGCCTGTATCTTTTAACTACGCAACTGATTTTTAATGCAGTTTTTAGCAATAAATAGAGTGATTCAAGTGGAAGCTTTATATGTATTATACACTAGCTGTTCCCGCGACACGTCCGCGTGGAATTTAACTTTATTTTTCTAAAATAAAAGTAGCCAAGTTACTCCCTATTACATTAGCTACCTGCTAAAAAAAGTCCCGTCAAAATCGGTCCAGCCATTTCAGAAATTAGGCGGAACAAACAGATAGACAGACAAATATTGTAAAAAATGTTATTTTGGTGTATGTACCGTATTTATATTCATATGCATGTAGTAAAAAACGGTTACTTCAATATTACAAACAAACACTACAATTTTATTTATATGTATAAATGTATATTCGTGCAAAGTTGGGGCGAGTGTAATTTAATTTACAAGTACCTGCATTTATTGCGTTGATATGAGAAAACTATCTCAGACAAATGTTTCATTACAATCGATCCGATTTAATAAAAATAGACAAAGTGAATAGTGTGGGGTGAAGCGATATCGTTACGATATTATAGTATTTAGTGTGTTAATGCTTTAATTTATAGTTCAACCTTTCTATCACACTAATATTATAAGTTTGTGAGTATCGATAGATGTTTGTTACTCTTTCACGCAAAAACTACTGAACGGATATCGATGAAACTTTACAGTAACATAGCTTATACATTAAAATAACACATAGACTATAATTTAAAAACATATTATGTAAATTGGGTGATATATAGTGAGAATGCAGACGTCGCGCGGGGCAGGTAGTCATTACATAGTATAAAACAAAGTCGCTGTCGCTGTCTGTCCCTATGTATGCTTAAATCTTTAAAACTAAGCAATATTTGGATTTTGAAGCGGTTTTTTTAACAGGTAGAGTGATTCAAGAGGAAGGTTTATATATATATTACTATCTTTTGTCCGCGGCTTCGCTCGTGTTTATTTATCCTCTTATGGGTGGAATTCATTAAAATCTTTTCTTATTTACAAAGGTTTGATATTTACAAAGTCATATAGAATAGAATAGAATAGAAAATCATTTATTCAAATAAACTTACATTGAAGCACTTTTGAATAGTCATAACAATTTTTTTTTTTAATCTACCGCTCATTCGGAATGCTGTCTCATTACAAGAAGAACAAGCAAGAAACTTGTGTGTTGCTCTTTTAAATAATTTATTCTTACTTACAATTTAAGTTTAAGTGTGTGAATACAAACCACCGATTAGCACTAATTCAATGAAATAATCAAATAGAAAAAACATTCAATATACAACAACTGGTTAAACAATTAATAAGAGAAAATAAGTCATAGTGATTAGAGCAGACCAGTCCACACAAGGAGCACTCGTTCACGAGTATGACGGATGAGCCAGCCACCATTGCGCTCGACCATATTTTAGGGAGCCCAATGACCCGGCCCACCACGCCGCCACAAGTCTGGACGTTTTAGTGAGCATGACTACTCAAAACACCAGACCACGTCATAGCTACTCACAATTGCCATCTGATGGTTATTAGTATTCACATTTCACATAAGAATGCATGCAGCAATCAATACAAAAACCGCTACGCTTTAATATTTCTAAAATAATTTAATCAAGAAAGCAATGAGATAAACATATAAACTTTCATCCCCTATTTTATCCCCTTGGGGATACAATTAATCAAAATCCTTTCTTAGCCGATGCCTACGTCATAACATCTACCTGCATGCCAAATTTCAGCCCGATCCGTCCAGTGGTTTGGGCTGTGCGTTGATAGATCACTACGTCAGTCAGTCACCTTTGAGTTATATATATTTAGATACACGTAGACTCGGGCGAAGCCGGGGCGAGTAGCCAGTAGTTAATATTACACAAGTAAATTATTTATGAAATAATAACAAGTTCTGTAGCGTACGTAACAGTGATTACCTGGTTAACTCTGTCTCACTTATTTTAGTATCTACTACTTCTTAGGTTAGGTTAAGTTAATTTATACTTTAACCGGGTCTTAACACGTATAATTTTATGGTAAATGAAGGTATTTACCTCTCTCGAGTTGACTAGACAAAAATTTGTTTAATTGTAAACATTGCTATCGAGTTGCTAGCTTAAGTTAGTTTAAGAGGCTCATTATGCAATTACCCAGGGTTTGTTACCCCCGAAGTTGATGCCGGGGCAAAAGAATTCGACCCCAGTTCCAAACCTTCACCTTCACCCCTTTTGGGATGCGGATGACCAGTGCCAAATAGCTCATTTTAGCCGCCTTTTTAATTTATAAGTTGTATTTCAGTTAAAGGTTGAGATTGGATAGTGAAATTACAGGATATGCAGATGGTACCATCATCTGATCTCGCTACGCATGAGTGATACAGTAGTCAGTCATCATATGATAACTTAATATGTTTTTCTCTTTCATTCATTCCTGTTCGCAGTCATCTCGTTATTTACTTCCTTTCTTATAATATCATCTTTCACACAGTCCATCCTGGTGCTGATCTTTCTGGTTACCATTTACGATCTATGGATCGTCAACTTGAGTTCCATTATACTTATATAGACAGCAACAACGTTTTAACACACCGCCTTGCTTCCGATGGTTGCAAGTTTGATTCCTCGCACCGTAAAAAAGTGCATTTTTTGATTGTATCGGTCTGGGTGATTATATACATTATTTATCATCATCATCATTGCCTTGCCTTTATCCCATTATTTGGGGTCGGCGCAGTATGTCATTCTCTTCCACTGCTCTCTAGCAGTCGTCATATCTAAACATACTCTTCTTTTATTCATATCATCTTTCACACAATCCATCCATCTTTTCTTAGGGCGTCCCCTCCCTTTACATCCATCCACATTCATATTATACTCTTTCCATAAGACATGGCTCTCATTGCTCCGCATAACATGCCCATACCAGCTCAATCTGTTACCTCGCAACTTTTCTAGGTAACAGATTGAGCTGGTATGGCATTATTTATGTATATACAAAAAATATATAATTCCCGTGTGTTTATATTAATTGTCTAGTAGTAGTCCATAACAAGCTCTGCTTAGCTTGGGCTAGATGGAACTGTGTAAATTGTCCTGAGATATCTATTTATTTATTCTTTATCTTATATATAAAATTCGCGTGTCACAGGTTTCGTTCCAATACTCCTCCGAAACGGCTTGATCGATTCTCATGAAATTTTGTGAGCGTATTCGAGAATCGGCCAACATCTATTTTTCATCCCCTTAAATGTTAGGGGTAGTCCAACCTAATTTTTTTTTTATTTCAAGGCAAAACAACGTTTGCCGGGCCAGCTAGTTTAGCTATAAACTTTTGTACAGGCGAGCTCATCTCTCATCTCTCATCACTCATCGAGTCATATGGCATACTCTCCCACCTAATCTTAGAGTATAATCAGAAAGCGTTCTGAGGTAATAGCAAGAATTGTGATAAATTTCAAAACTATATAAATCTAACCTAACCTATAATAGATAAGCAATAGACATAAGTAATAAAAAGAATAATAGTAGTAGTAAAAACTGTAATATATCTATTACAGTTTTTACTACTACTAGTAAGAAATACAAATAGGCTAAAATAGTAGTAAGTAAACAAAAACAAAATAGATAACCTTTAGAAATGTAAATCCCTAATTAAGTTCTCCTCTAGGTTTAAGTGTAGCAAATAAGAAAGTTAAAAACCTGGAACTTCACATCCGGGCTTAAGTGTGTTTCCTTGGCTGTACCCCCTAGCATAAGACCCTACCTAGACGACGGCCCACCCTGTAAACAGCGGTGGGGAGGTAGGCCAAGTAGGAAAAAATAAATAAATAAATAAAAAAAAAAAAATAAAAAAAATAAAAAAAAAAAAAAACCCTAACCTGTAATAATATCTATTATTATTAATTATATAAAAAATATGTGTTTCATTTTAGATTAGGTATTAAAGGCAAGACTAATGGAATTGAACAGCAGGCTGTACAGAGAGCGGCTGATCGATGAGGTGAAGAAGTACCCGGTGCTGTATGATACGAGGCACGAGAGCCACAGAGACATAGACGTCAGGGATCGCTGCTGGCTAGAAATATCCGAGAGACTCGGGGCTAATAGTGAGTAACATTTTTGGATGGAATGGATGATCAATCCCCCATCCAATTTAAACGGGGTTCGAAATTACGACGACCTGAGCTGAAGTTTGAACCCCTACAGGTGTCCTCAGACTAAAGTCGTATCCGTCAGGCAGGAGTTGGCTTTCAGCCGCTCCATAAGTCCTTCCGCGGGTTTGGAGTGCCATCTGCACTCGCTACCTACCTCGCTATTAGAGTAGTCCGAAAAAAAAACTATCTGTCCGGTCCTATGTATGCTTAAGTCTTTAAAACTACGCAACGGATTTTGAAGCGGTTTTTTTAATAGATGGAGTGATTTAAGAGGAAGGTTTATATGTATAATACATGTAGCTAGTAGATATAGAAATAATCTTTATTGAAATAAACTCATTACAAGCACTTTTGAATAGTCATATTTCGATTCTACCACTCATTCGGAATGCAAATTCATCACAAGAAGAATGAGCAAGAAACTTGTGTGTTGATCTTTTGAATAGAAGTTTTTTTATATGAACTAGCTGTCCCGGCAAACGTTGTTTTGCCATATAAATTAATAACGCTATAAAAAAATAGGGGTTAATGATAGAAGAGAGGTGTCCTCAGACTAAAGTCTAATCCGTCAGACGGGAGTTGGTCTTCAGTCCATCCGGTTTAGAGGGACGGTGTCAACGCCAGCTGCAGTCAACAGCATTAGAGTAGTCTGAAATAAAATGACAATGTAATCGTCACTGCGGTTAGGGTGTATGCTGGCGGGGTACCAGTGGAGGATGATAAGATGAGAATGAGGTCAGGTCAGTAAACACATTGTGATGAAATCGCTTGGTTTCCAGGGGAACAGCGTGATAGCCGACCTAACATAACATATTGATAGTACCCACTAGGTTACTGACAATCCCCTTCCCCCACAGTGAGTAACCTGTACCCAACACTCCACCGTGGGGGAGAAGGTATAGTAATGTGTTCTAATAACCCCATTGCTAGTAATATACCATGTAAAGTTGACCACGCGGTTTGCCCTAGAAACCATTCCTGGAGAATTTCTCACGATTGGCTAACTAACCTAACCTCAGGGTCATCTTATCATACCACTGGTACTCCACGATTTAACAAGGAAAATACCTGTATTTCCTTTTCAGGTGAGGTCCTCAAACGAGAATGGAAAATCTTAAGAGACTCCATGCGGCAAGCTCTAAAGAGATCCAAGAAAGGTACCACCACTAAAGCAGGCACGCCGTGCAAGAAGTGGAGGTTCGAGAACAGAATGTCATTCGTGTTACCATACATGACTATGAGGCGGTAGGTACTAATTTCTTACTGTTTTCTGATATATAAATATCAGTTTTAGATTTGATTGTGAAAAAAAAACGAGAAAAATAATCATAGTTTAAAAAAAAAATTATCACCATATCAAAGGGAGAATACTACAAAATATTTATTTATTTATATTGCATTGCACAATTATGATATAGTAAATTTACACACATATAGGTAGGTATAGCAACGTGGAATAGAGGCGGACGTTTTAATATTATTAATTTATGACGACAATTCACACAGTGTCATCTAGTTTGATGCTAAGCAGAGCTTGTGCTATTGATATTACACGATTGAAACAAATTTTTATCATTTTTTCTATATATAAATAGAAAACACCCAGACCGATACAAACAATCACACTCATGAAGACAAATGTATCGTGCAAGGAATTGAACCGAAATTGGTTTAGCACACCATCCATATACATAAACCACTAAACAACACCTTCAATTGGGTCAATGGTTCCAAACAGCACCAGGTGTACGTTCCTCATAAAAAAAATGCTCTTTCTTTACTGTGCGAAGAATCGAAGCCGTCAACATAGGAAGAAAGATGCTGTACTAAACGGCTAGACCATCTAGTCTAGGGCATCGAGAATTAACAAAGACATTGCATAACATAAACGTTTCTCATCCCCAAAATGATAGAAGTGAATTAAATATAGAATCCGCGTCGTCATGTTTTCATTCCGCCAGAAAGCGAGCACGCCACATCTATAAAATCCTATAACGTACCGTCAAAAAAAACCTCCAGTCCTCCAGTTGCCTCCAGGCATGGCATTTGCAATTTTACACAAGAGAGCGCGTGCAAGAAATTATTTTTGCTCCGATGCCTCGATTGTGACGAAAAATTGACGAGTTGTGACTTACGTGACGAGATCTCGCAGATTAGGTTTATTGACTTGTGCACGTGTACAAACCACGGATATCCGACTAATAATGCGTTAAAAAATGTGAAAATTTATATATATACACTTGCTATTCAATGTCGTAACCGTAAATCTAGATGATTTAGATCAATTTACTTAATTTTTGTTTAAATACATCTAAGAAATATTAGTAAAATAATGATGTTGTCATCTCTGGAAGATGTAAAATTATATAAAAAATGAATCATCATTATTTTTGCTTGTATATTTCCACTATTAGATATAGGTCTTTCCCAATGCTTCACCCAACATCTTCCGCATATAGTGGATATATGCGGAAGATGTTGGGTGCAGTTGGGTGATGTGGTGTGATGTTGGGTGGGATGCTGGTCACCTTTTTGACGTCGTCAGTCCATCTCGCAGGATGGCGCCCGATACTACATCTACCTGAACACGGCCTAAAAAATGAATAGTAGTATAAAATTAGCAATAATTATTATAGAATTCAAGAAAATGAATAAATAATGCTAAATTTAATTTTTCGAGTTTAAGAACGATACTATTTAATTACTCGGGTCACAATTGGAATTACAATTTTGTAATGTTTTTTTAATATTTAAACACCATTGTGATTTCCAGGAACCAGAGACACATAAAAGATGACGTGAAAGTGGTGGAAGCAGAGGAACAATCAGATCACGAGTCAGAAGTGTGGGACCCTGGAAATTCGTCCACTGACCAGGATTCTTTAGACTTATTCTTCGCCAGCGTCTGTCAAAGTACAAAGAGATTGCCACGAAAGTTCCAGAATCAGGTTAAAAGACAGGTCCTGAACGTCCTACTGAAGGTGGAAGATGAATTTGAGAACGATCAAAGTGATACAAAAACTGAAAATAAAAGTTTTTAAAAGCGAATTTATAGTGCATCCTTTAATTTATATACATAAACTATCATTTAAATTGTTCAAAATAACATATTCTAAAACACAAGACAAAAAATTATACTATTACTAGCTGATCCAAGCAACTTCGTCTGCATTACACTTTGTTGACATTTATCAACATATTTCGCCCTATTTACCTAAAATCTTTATATATATAAGCAATGTTACTGTAAGCTTTCATCAAAGTCCGTTCAGTAGTTTTTGCGTGAAAGAGTAACAAACATCCAGCCATCCATCGTACTCACAAACTTTCGCGTTTATAATATTAGTAAGATAGTCTCATAAGGACTGATTTAACACAAAATTATAAAATAGTATGCTATTGGTTATAATAAAGATAAATGAAACACGATCCAAAAACACACAAAGACAAAAAATATTTCAATAAGCTGTCATACCAGAGACCTTAAAAATACCACCATTTATATGAGTCAAACAATATTTTTCAAATCTAGCATTTTTATTATGGATGTTCATGGAATGATGCAACTGCCTGCATTAAGGTTACACGCTGGCTATACACCAGTATAGGATAAAAGGATGAGCATAAGGTCTGGTCATTTAGACAATCATGGCAGATTTACCAGAAATTTATAATGATAGTTTCCAGAAGCAACCGTGTGAAGGTCAACCTGACAGGGTACAGAGCTAGCAATGGAGTTAGTCAGTAAGTTAGTCCACATTACTAACAATCACCTACTAAGTATGGCATCGAAGACAAATATTATACAGAGATATTCGGCAAATATTATTCATATAAAACACTTCCTTTGCAAAAAAGCTTACTATATAATTGAAGAATTCGTTAACGATAATAATGTTTTTATAGAAAAAATTCAAATCCATAGCACTGACAATATTATCCGATTACACTAATAATGACTGCGATTTCTATGTTGATTATCGCATGCCTCTTACTTGTTATACTGTAATTATTTATATAAAAAAAAAAACATATATTCAAAAGAGCAACACACAAGTTTCTTGCTCGTTCTAGTGAATCTGCATGACAAATGAGTAGTGGAATAAAAATATGACTATTCAAAAGTGCTTGTAATGTTTATTTGAATAAAGATTATTTCTATTTCTAGAGACAATAAATGCTGTAAAATCCATTAAAATTTATGGTTAAATTTATATATTCAGGATATAGAAAACACGTAAGGTACATACAGACTTTACAAATTTCAATCAAGCTATTCCTTCGTCTACATTTAAGGACTCCATTGCAATATCTTAATGTTTGCAATCATGAAATATTATATCAAAATTTCCATCTGTTATTGCAAACTCCAAAAACGAACCGAAAAACAGCAAGGCGTTAAGACAACAGAGCTTGTTCATATTCGTCCCTATTCTGTAAATAAGCGGACCAGTATTTTTTTAATTTAATTTCGCGTCCATCACTCCACGCGGTGGCAGCGCCGCCGACAGATCCAGTCACTCCCTGTTTAACAAACAATTCATTGTTTTCAAATACATTTATACAATTTACATCACACTCGCCGCATTTGTGGAACGGAACAATGGCCGATTTATAAACTTGGGCTATTTAATTCAATTGAAATATCGAAGGATAGTGCTTTAAACAATTTAACGTGCGGACATTGAATGGCGAGGCAATTCGTTGAATGCACTTGTATCTTAACTTACTTAAGTACTACTATTATATTTGCTACTTTCACCAGAACTAGATTTTACTATAGAAATAGAAAAAGTGCTGTAAAATAGTACGTTCGTAGGTTGTATTTGCGTAAATTTTGGCACCGAAGTCGCAAATTCTATACTCGAGATATAATCAGGAATTCTTAGAATAAATGAAGATGTGACTGAAGCAGGAGGACAACGACAATTTTATTAAGAATGAAATAATTGAAATAAACGTGTTTATTTCTCAAAAGGGCCCACAACGAAGAAGTAACAACAACTAGTCAAAAGTGACATATAAATAACAGATACCAAAAATGCAAATTTTATAAAAAGAATGGCAGACAAGCTGCCAGCAATAGAAGACGGTATCGTACTCCCGACTAAGCCAATGGTGATATAATTGGACAGATATTAAATCCTGATAACTTGTTACGAGCAAACTGACCGACCTCATTATCATAATTTTTAATAAGTTCTCTCCAATTACCAACAACACAGAAATAAGTGCAATCATCATCAGCCCACTGCAGTCCACTGCTGGACATAGGCCTCTCCCGGGCACGCCACTGGCCACGATCTTCAGCCCTTCTCTTCCAGTTTTTACCCGCAACTACGTATTTCGTCGCTCCACCTAGCTGCAGGGCGTCCTACACTACGTTTGCCAATTCACGGTCTCTAGAACACGTCTACTCCAGCGAGCATCGGTTCAGCGACAGATATGACCAGCCCACTGCCACTTCAACTTGCAAATACGAAGTAAGTGCAATTGTGTCCAAATATTACACCAAATTTGGACTTTCTCGTGATATTGATGTGGATATTATATTAAAAGCTATTTCATCCTATGACCCCCATCATAATCGCGACAAAGAGCTATCATAAGTCGCGTGGATAACAAAAACAAAGATATAAATATTATCAATCGGCAATTTATGGCTGCGCCCGATATCGTAGGGAGACAACAATTGCTCTATAAATAATCAGGTCGCGCTCCGATATCATTATTGCTAGGAACGTGAATCATCGCCCGTTTCCATTGCCTCCTGCCGCATACCCGTCTCCCCCTTTGCTGCGGACAGTAGCGCAAGCGATTTCATAAGCGGAGCGAGCGAGCGAATAAAAATTTGGAAAGAGTTATAAAGTTTAACTAACGCAAAAATCTTCACTTATTTTCAAGAAATCGTCATATATTTATAACATTAATGATGGATTTATAGACAAACTTGCTGTTACTAAGTATTGTTAAGATAAACTTAATGGGTATTTTATGGGAATTGGCATAAAAATATACTAGAATTACCTTTAAGCGATTTCAAAACTTTTGTAAAATTATATTTATTGAGCACAGCTTTATTAATAATAAAAATATCTCAGGACAATTCCCACAGTGCCACCTAGTCCCAAGCTAAGCACTCAAGTAATTGTTTAGTGTGTAATAACATAGTGTGCAATGACAGCCTCGGTGGTCTAGTGGTTTAGCACACCGCTTTACTATCCGATGGTCGTGGGTTCGATTCCTAGCACGGTACAAACATTTGTATTCATGAGTATGATTGTTTGTATCGGTCTGGGTGTTTTCTATGTATAATATGTATTTATTTACAAAAAAAATGTATCCATGTATTTATATCAGTTGTCTAGTACCCATAACACAAGCTTTAGCTAGCTTAACTTGGGTCTAGATGGCGCTGTGTGAATTGTCCTGAGATTATTATTATTACTATTATTATCCATACTCAGTAACTTCCGCGATTATAATAATAATAATAAGATCGAATACTCGGTTCTTATGTACGTAATCTATACAACAACATATAAATAAAATTGCGGTGTCTGTTTGTAACATTGAAATAAACGTTTTTTAGTACATGCATATGAATGTAAATACGGTACATACATAAAAATAACATATTTTACCATTTTTTGTCTGTCTGTCTATCTTTTTGTTCTGTTTAATCTCGATTGGACCGATTTTGACGGAACTTTTTTTGGCAAGCAGCGAATGTAATAAGAAGTAACTTAGGCTACTTTTATTTTAGAAAAATAAAGTTAAATTCCACGCGGACGAAGTCGTGAATTATTTCTTTTAAATCTTAAATAACCAAATTCTCCAACACCGTTATGAATATCTGGTGATTGTTAACCACTCGCAGTGAAACAGACGCCTCTGCCTTTATTGTAGTATATATCACATGACGACATTAGAAGCAGCGTCCGAGGGACATTATTGTCGATGAATTATTAACAATACAATATCTGGGAATATATTTTCGCAGTACGAGTCATTCGTACTATTTCCGTATTCATATCACCATGAATGTATGTATGGATACATTTAAGATTCTATCGATTTGTTCTATAAGAACTTTATTTAAATTATTAACCGGGTCTTAACACGAATAATTTTGTGGCAAATAAAGGTATTTACCTCTCTCGACGTTTCGACTAGGTTGCACTAGCCGTGGTCATGAGCTGACTGGAGTAACAGCGATGTCAATGTAGATAGGTGACAGTAGTTTTTTCTTAATCTACCGTCACTAGATTGTTTAGTGACGATCAGTAGAGAGGACCTCAGGCGCGTATAGTTCAATTCAGTGATTTGTTCCAGCGTTCAATAGATGATCGGCAATCGCTGATTTGTGTGGTTTTTTTTTGTGGATCATAATGGAATGGTGCACCCGCCTGCGCTAACGGTTTACGCTGGCGGGGCACCAGTGGAGGATGATAAGATGAGCATGAGGTCAGGTTAGTTAGCCCATCGTGACAAATTCACCAGGAATTTAACACGGTGGTTTCCAGGGGGAACCGCGTGGAGGTCGACCTGACATGGTACATTGCTAGCAATGGGGTTATCAATCTACATTACTAACAATCCCCTTCCCCCCTGATTTGTGTGGTTGTCGATTTTTAACCGGTGCGATGTGCTCTTTGACCTATAAGGACTTACTGGTATATAGTAATAACAGCTCTATACTGAGGGGTAAGGGGTTATTAATGAGGATAGTAGCCCCATTGCTAGCAATATACCATGTCAGGTCGACCTCCACATGGTTCCCTCTGGAAACCATCGTAGTCAATTTCTAGTAAATTCGCCACGATGTGCTAACTGACCTGCCACCATGCTCATTCTATCATCCTCCACTGGTGCCCGGCCAGCGTATACCGTCAGCGCAGGCGGGTGCACCATTCCATTATCATCGCTAACAAACATCTCAATACTAATCACACAACGCCATCTAGTCTTAAGCCAAGCAGAGTTGCTTTTTAGCACAAAAAAGGATTGTAAGGGGTTGAGAGCGAAGATGAAAGGTTGTATGAGTATGTCATAATTTTTTAAGTAGAACGATGTATCTTTTTTAGGTTATTATCTAAAATTTAATTTGTTTGGTTGGTATATTCCACGCGGACGAAGTCGCGGGCACAGCTAGTTGTTAATATATTTATGAACTACTAGCTGTCCCGGCAAACGTTGTTTGACCTTAAAATAAAAAAAAAATTAGAGGTGGACTACCACTCCTAATTTTTTTTTAATAGTACAGAAATTTAAAATCTTATATATAAAATTCTTGTGTCACAGTTTTCGTTCCCATACTCCTCCGAAACGGCTTGACCGATTCTCATGAAATTTTATGAGCGTATTGAGTAGGTCTGAGAATCAGCCAACATCTATTTTTCATCCCCCTAAATGTTAGGGGTAATCCACCCCTAATTTTTTTATTTTAAGGCAAAACAACGTTTGCCGAGACAGCTAGTAATATATAATATATTGTTACCAAATATATTGCCGTGTTATCAAATTGTGAAACGTCCATCTCCCGAGCAGACAGTGCTACGGAGGCTGTATAATTGATTTATTCGTCCATTATAAATTGTTCCGGTGAAATGAGATATTACACTGTTAATGGCGTCTGAATATTATGATATGGGTGTGACAGAGGTACCAGAGGGCGATGGAGATACGGCGGCCGGGAATGTCTGCTCTATACTACCGTATTATGCCTTGGTGGTTTAGTGGTAAGCATATAGCTTTACTATGTAATATTATGTTATCTGTGGCTTTACTATCTGATGGTCGCGGGTTCGATTCCTCGCACGGTACAAACATTTGTATTCATGAATATGATGGTTTTTATCAGTCTCGGTGTTTTCTGTGTATATATGTATTTGTATATGAAAAAAATGCATCCATGTATTTATATCAATTGTCTAGTACCTATAGCACAAGCTCTGCTTAGCTTGGGACTAGATGGTGTTGTGTGAATTGTCCTGAGATATTATTACTATTATTATTAACTATCTATATGCACTTAGACACCCAGACAACAAACAATATTACTAAATATAAATGTTTACTGCGCGAGGAATCGAACCCGCAACCATCGGAAGAAAAGCGGTATGCTAAACCATAAGACCAGTAAGTACGTCGTATAACAAGACATTGTGACTTCGACCTTAAAGAATACAATCATACTTGTGAACAGAAATTACCGTGCGAGGAATCGATCCTGCGATCGTTGAGAATAAAGCGGTATCCTAAACCATAACACACATTGTGACTTGGACTGTAAACAGACAGACATTTTGGCAGCTAAAAAAGATGACGGCAAGCTGCCGTTGGATTCAAATTACCCAGTGAAATGGTGGACACGTCAAGTGTATTCACCACTAGGTCGACAGTTAGACAGACAGACAGACATTGCTTCTAAAGTAAAATATGACAACAACGAAGATATACTGTCGACTTTCGACGTCGATGTGGACGTGCCAAGTGTTTTTTTTATGGATGATAATGGAATGGCCCGCCTACGCTGGCAGGGCACCAGTGGAGGACGATAAGATGAGCATTAGGTCAGGTCAGTTAGCCCATCGTGACAAATTCACTAAGAATTTATGACGATGGTTCCCAGGGGCAACAAAATTCAAAATATCTTTATTCATGTAGGTCTATTACAGATTCTTATGATATGTCAAATCTACCGTCCGAATGCTTTCGAGATGAGAAGAACTGACAAGAAACTCAGCTCGTATTATTTTCAAATAAATGTAGTACATGTTTACAATAATACAGATTCGTTTTTAAATTCAAACTTGGGAGAATAGTGTGACCAGCAGCATTTGCTATTGCTAAAGCAAATAGTCTAATCAGTGTTCGTAACCCGAACAGACAAGTCCTAACAAGCAGCACCCATTCACGAGTATGACCGACGAGTCAGCCATCATTGCACTTAACCATATTAGAGGGGGCCCAACACGCTGATACAAGTTTGACTGCTGCTGCACTCACTTTGTTTCTCTTTTTTTTGTTACTACGATGGTGGCAAACAAGCACACGATCCATCTGATGGTAAAAGGTTACCATAGCCTATGGACGCGTGAAACACTTTGCCCTAAGAAAACTTTGTTACCTTCTCGAAAAACCCCATGCTCGAGAAAACCTTGACGCTAGCGCTACCCGTTCATTCTACAATTTAAGTGTAAGCTCCTCTGAAACCGCTCTCTCCGAGACCACTTAGGTTCTAGCGTGTGGGGATGAATTCCCTGTCGTTAGCGAGCGGTGCGATGGTAAAAGGTAGCCGTAGGCATCATGTCGAACAAGTCCTCAGAATACATTCCGTTGTATATTCGGTAAAACACAAAACGAAGCGAAGCTAACAGATAAAACTGCAGGCACAGCCAATTCATTCATTCATAATTTAAGAGCTGTGCTCTTGTCGGTGGAGCTCCCGCCACCTTCCACGATCTGCTATCAATCCCTTTAGCTGTTGATTCGACACGACTCCAACTTTTTCTTTAACTTGCTTGATATATCTGTGTCTTGATCTTCCCCTTCCTCTCTTTCCAGCTATTTTTCTTCAATAATATTGTTAATTAGTTCGTCGTGTCGTATCAAGTGCCCCAACATTTTTCCCCGCCAATTCATAATATATCACAGTACTTTGTATTTATATGACTAGGATCCAAAACGAGTTTCGGATGGATGCGAGACAACATAAATATTATCTTTCATTCAACTATAGATCCCATTGATTTCTTTAAGCCCCTGGTGCGTGGGCGAGCGTATTTTTGTATGAAATCTATTTTGGTGGAAAAACAAGCCTGTAGTATTTCACAATGACGCCGTGCAATCGATGTGAGCATTATAAAGCCGCTCTGGTATATTTAGCGCACACTGTTGGGTTTTATTGCGAAAACTAAAAAATAACGTACAACATTGCCAGTTTGGCAATCGTTAGGAACAAGATTAATGTAAATATTTATCGAAATTGATTCAGTATTTTGGTTAACCTATCCAGTTTCGCCGGTTTGGAAGTTTCTGGTGTTTGTCAGCATGTTAGTGGTGTATTTCGACCTCGTTCACAAGTAATTCCTCAGTTTTGGTGTGAAAGGGATTGTTAGTAATGATCCCATTGATAGCAATATCATCATCATCATCATCTCAGCCCGGAAGACGTCCACTGCTGAACAAAGGGGTTTCCCTTGGGCTACCCCTAAGAGAATAAAATAATCAAAATCCTTTCTTAGGGGATGCGTATGTCATAACATCTATCTGCATGCCAAATTTCAGCCCGATCCGTCCAGTAGTTTGGACTGTGCGTTGATAGATCACTATGTCAGTCAGTCAGTCACCTTTGAGTTATATATTTTTAGATTCATATACCCGTCTGAAGTCGGGGCGAGTTGCTAGTAGCATAATTTAAGTAAGTTGATTCAGTTCGTAGTTCACAGACACACGAACGTCCAAAGTTAATATTAGATTTCCATTTATTTTCTGGACGTCTGTCTTATAAGTGCCTATACAACCTGACTTGGTATATCCTGTAAACATGAATTTCTGTTGAAAAATTTCGTCCTATTGGACGAAATTTTTCATTATCCGATCAATTTATCCTACAAGAGGCAACTTGCGTCCGTATACAAAATAAACTGCGGGTAGGAATCCTAAACACATAGACGTTATACAAGGGGTGATATTAACATGTCCAGATAACTGTAGCAAGTACTCTACACCAGTGTTTTTCAAACTGTGGGTTGCGACCCCTAGACGGGTGGCGAAACCTTACTCGGGGGGTCGTCGGCTGAAAGAAAAAGTCTAGATTCATATACAACAAATACAGAAATTTAATAAAAAATAATTACATAGTATAAAACAAAGTCGCTGTCGCTATCTGTCCCTATGTATGCTTAAATCTTTAAAATAACGCATCGAATTTTGAAGCAGTTTTTTTAAATAGAGTGATTCAAGAGGATGGTTTATATGTATAATACATGTACACCCGGGCGAAGCCCCGGGGCGAGTAGCTAGTAACTAATAATTTAATTTTTACCTAACGTATGTAGGCTTTTAATTAAATTATTTCTGGTTTTCTATGACACAAGGGGGTCGCCAGAATATTTTAACTTGTAGGCCCTTCGTACACAAGGCTACTGAAATCTTCGATACTCTACGATGTTAGACTCCAAGCGTCTACCGCTATATAAATCCATTGGTTCGTACACGAGTCGCGTCACCAACGTTTGTCCCGCGACTTGTATCGCGCCAGTTGTGCGCTGCCTGTCGGCCGAGATCGTCGCTACATAAGTCGCAGCATATTCCAATATGGCGGAGCAGTAGGCCCTTCGTACACAAAGCTACTCAAATCTTTGATACTCTACGATTTTAGTCTCCAGTCAACTACCGCCATATAAATCCATTCGAGGTTCGTACACGCGTCGCGTCGCCGACTTTCGTCCCGCGACTCGCATCGAGCCAGTTGTGCGCTGCCTGTCGGTCGAGATCGTCGCTACATAAGTCGCACGTATTCCAAGATGGCGGCACCAAGGAGTAATATCCTTCATTCGCGACAACGTTGTCCGAGGCACGTTGTCATAGATCCCGATGACCCCATAACGGCAGTAAACCTCCCCCGGGCCCACCCATTCCGTCCCGACCACATTTTTATACACAGTCACGACATCGTCCTCGCCTGCGAAGACGACGACCTCATACACATCATATCGCGCATTCAACCGGGCGCCTACGCGCGTTGGGGCGCTCCATACCGGCGCCACCGGTCGCCCCTCCGATCGATCCCCCGTCCAATTCAAACGGGGACCGATGTTACGACCGCCTGAGCCGAAGTTCGTACCCCTAGCGGTGACCCTCAGACCAAAGTCGTATCCGTCAGGCGGGAGTTGGCCTTCAGCCGCTCCATAAGCCCTACCTTTGGTTTGGAGTGCCTGCACTCGCCCCCTATCGTCCGGTGAAGCTGTAAAGGCCAGCTGCGACCAACAGCATTAGAGTAGTCCGAAAAAAACATGATGGTGGAGCATTAGACATTTAAACGTGTGATCTGTTTAGTCGCTACCCCTATTAGTGATTGAATAGGCGAATTGCATCTAGCGATACAACGTCATGTGTATGGACCGTGCTATACAACATCAGTATCGTATATTTAAGTAGCCTTGTCTACAAAGGGCCTAAAGGGGTCGCGAAATCGAAAAGATTGAAAAACACTGCTGTACAGGGTGGGTTATTTGCACAGGACACCCCAATCCAACTGCAAATATCGACAAACGGACCCAGTATCGACTCGACTTGCAGATGCTTACTCGCCACAATTGTGATAACTACACCCCTTACTAACTTGGATGGTTATTTGTTAACTATAGTTTATATGCTAACTGTTGTGAACTCCATGGTATCTCTCTGGCCGCTTAAAAACTTTTTTAGTACAAAGAATATTTAATAATAATAATAATAATCTCAGGACAACGCCATCCATCACACACGCCATCTAGACCTAAGTTAAGCTAGCTAAAGCTTGTGTTCTAGGCACTAGATAACTGATACATATATACATAGATATATATTTTTTTGTAAATACATACATATTATATATAGAAAACACCCAGACCGATACAAACAATTATACTCATGAATACAAATGTTTGTGCCGTGCGAGGAATCGAACCCGCGACCATCGGTCGTAAAGCGGTGTGCTAACCACTAGACCATCGAGGTTGTCATATTTATTTATTTATTAAACCTAGACTTAACACCATGAAATATTTTCTGCCAGTCCACCTTTGGGCAAACAGAGATTTATATAGGCAGTGCATTTAAAAAAAATGTATACCATTTAAAGTAACAATGTAAAAAAAAGAACTATGATTATAAACGAGTTCATAATCATATATAATAATAATAAAATAAATAATTACACATATTCAATATTTATAAATATAAAAAAATATACTCGTACATATACATACAAACACATACAATTAAACATATACATTCAAATTCTAAATATCTTTACTCATAAAAATATCTTTATTACACATACATGAGGTCCATTACAGACTCTTATATGTCAAATCTACCGTCAGTTCGGAATGATTTCGAGATGAGAAGAACTGATAAGAAACTCAGCTCGTATTCTTTTCAAATAAATGTTGTACATGTTTACAATAATACAGATTCATTTAAATTCAAATTTGGGAGAATATAGTGACCACCAGCATATGCTATTGCAAAAGCAAAAAGTCTAATCAGTATTCGCAACAAGAACAAACATATTGTTTTACCCTTTTGGCATTGATTTATATTGTATCGTTTTCGTTTCGACTAGGTTGCACTAGCCGCGGTCACGAGCTGACTGGAGTAACAGCGATGTCAATGTAGATAGGTGACAGTTTTTTCATCTACCGTCACTAGATTGTTCAACGAAAGTTCGCGACACAGCATTCACGGTATCCATACACTTCTTGACTGTTGATGCTTGAATTTATGTATGACTGTATTCCACGCTGACAATTTTTTAAAAATTAAAAAAATAATGCAAATATTTTTTTTATACTACTATGGTGGCAAACAAGCATACGGCACATCTGATGGTAAATGGTTACCGTAGCCTATGGACACCCGAAATACCAGGGGTGTCACGTGCGCGTTGCCGACCCTTAAGAAACCTTTAATATATCCTTCTTGAAAAACCCCAAGCTGAAGTCTCGTGACAAAACCTCTACAGGTAGGTCATTTCACAATCTAAGTGTACGCGGGAGGAAGCCTCTGAAACCGCACTGTCCGAGATCACTTAGGTTCAGCGTGTGGGAATGAATTCCCTGTCGATGGCGAGCGGTGCGATGGTAAAAGGTAGCCGTAGGCATCATGTCAAACAATTCATCAGAACACAGTCCGTTGTTTATTTGGCAGAATAGACAAAGCGAAGCGAAGTCTCTCATCAAGCTAGGTGGTTCGATACCGCCAGAGAGATCAAGATCATCGACAATTCTCATAGTCTTTGAACCGAGTCAAAAGGAGCTGGTATCCAGATGCTCCCGCCCAAAGATGAGAGCAGTACTCCATGTGCAGCCGAACCTGTGCCTTATATAAATGTGCTAAATAATTGTAGCTTCGTTATTTGTTTAGCTGATTTAAATTTTATTGTTTTATAGATTGCTTTTTCTTTAACATATCATGCATGGCGTTCATGTAGTCTGTATGTAATGATATTAGATATTCACATATATATATAACATCTACGTATTTAGTTAACAGATGCACGTGGTATATGATCTGTCGGTACACGGTCCAGTCCTCTCGTAGCCTGTGTGTAATCGTTAAAATGATTTCCATTTCAAATTGCAATCTTTCTAGGCGTTTGAACAGAAATGCCAAAAGGAACCTGAAAGAAATTGACAATTGTTGCTAGGCACAAATAATTATTTTTTTTGTAGCTGTGTCCGCGCTTCACCCACGTGAAAAGTCTTTTTGATGTTGTGTGGGACTGTGTATAGGGCGCTGGGGTCGGTGCAGCCAACGATGGTGGTTAAAGATGCAATATGTAAAAGGATAGTATATTATAAAAATATATGTCGTAACAAACTATATGAAAGCAAGAGCAATACAAGGAATAGTAAAATGGAATAAATAACAAAACCATAGCAACCGATATAAAATATAAATATTTAAAAATAAGGAATAGTCGTACCAGCCAGCGGCCCAATGTAAGGAGTCCTGTACAGATGTATAAGGTATATTACTGTACAGTTTCATCAAAATCCGTTCAGTAGTTTTTGCGTGAAAGAGTAACAAACATCCATCTATATCCATCTCTTTCGCGTTCATAATATTAATAAGATTTCAGAGACTAGTCTGTATCTACAAACAGACAGATAAAATAAATCTGGACATGTTCTATTTCACTTCTAACATATCTCTGACTCAATTAATGGTATTTTTTTTCTATGTACATTTGACCTCTGCAGTTTCATTACATGTATAGACTTTGAGTCTATGGTAACACATAAATGCCACAGGGTGGCACCATTATTCTGTTCTATCCACTACTCTGCTTCTGTCCACGTTTCGTCTACCATATTTTGCTTAATGTAATTTATAATAAAAAGTAAAGTCGTGGTCTTCGAGGCCAGAGGCAATAATACAGATGTTTTTCCCGAAATCAAACTCAATGGCATAGCGCTGGAAAGGGTGTATAAATTTAAATACTTGGGACATCTGTTGAACTCTGACCTTAGAGATGACGACGATATTGAACGAGAAAGGAGAGCGCTGGCGGTGAGGGCGAATATGATAGCGCACAGATTTGCGCGGTGTTCTAGGGATGTCAAGATCACTCTGTTTAGATCATTTTGTACATCCTTTTACACTTGCAATCTGTGGGCTGCATACACCCGAAAGTCCTACAGCGGGCTTCGCGTTCAGTATAACAACGCATTCAGGGTGTTGATGGGGCTGTCGCGATGCTGCAGTGCATCAGGGATGTTTGCGGAGTACCGTGTGGATTGTTTTTATGCTACAATGCGGAAAAGATGCGCATCCCTGGTGCGGAGGGTACGTGCCAGTACCAACAGCATCCTGAGCATGATTGCGGGCAGGCTGGACTGTGCATATGTTAATCACTGCTGTACTATTTCTAATGGAATGGTACAGCGGTGATTTTTATACTGATTTATATGTGAATGTATTTTAATTTATATTTTAACTTAATTTAATATTAATTTTTGATATTATTTGTATTATTATTATTTTTGTGTGTGTATTTTGTGTCTGTAGTCTCTACGTACTAACATTAATTATAAGAAATCTGTAATACTAACAAAGTGGGCAATTAAGCCTGATAATAAATACATTATTATTATTATTATATATATATATATATTTTATATCTCTCTTTTTACGGGGGTAATATATTCAAACACGCGGGCCTTAGCCAAGCATGGATGAGTTATGTGATGAAGATAGAAATTTTCTGACTATTCGGCATGTGTTTAGTATGACGGCTTTCTGTAATAGGTCTATTGTAGAGGAGGGGATATGCAACGTGTCTAGGTGTTAGTTCAGACTTTTTGGTATAACTCCTGTGGATGACAAAACTATGGGTACTATGTGGATGGTGTGTGCTTTCCATTGTTTTTTTAATTCTATTGCTAGATCTGTGTACTTTGTTAGTTTTTCATTGACTGTGCTTTGTATATTGTGTGTGTTTGGGATGGCTATATCTACAAGATATACTTTTTTATTGATTTTGTCGTGTAATGTTATGTCTGGTCTATTGTGATGTACAGTTTTGTCAGTAATTATTGTTCTATCCCAGTACAGTTTACAGTGATCGTTTTCTAATACATTAACAGGGCTGTATTTGTAATATGGAACTTTGCTTTCTATGAATTTATATTTATGTGCTATATATTGATGTATAATTGTAGCAACTTGATCATGGCGGTGCTTATAATCATTTTGAACTAATGTCTTACAAGCACCCGTGATGTGTTGTATGGTCTCGGAAACACTATTGCAATGCCGGCATAAATCATTTGCCAAATTTCTGTCTTTTAAGATGTGTTTTGTATAGTTTCTCGTACAAATTATCTGATCCTGAATTGCTAACATAAATGCTTCGGTCTCTGGGAAGAGCTCACCGCGTTTCAGCCATTTGTTCGACGCATTCTTGTCGACATGAGATTGGCATAGATCCGCTCTGTGTCTTCCATGAAGAGACTTTTTTCTCCAGTTGTCTATTTTTTGGTCCTTATTTATAATGTGTTCATTTTTTTGTATATTTTTGTCATGTAGATTAAGAGGTGTACATTTATTGTCAATATTTGTTGCCTGAGAATATAATGATGATTGTTCTGCTTTATGATAAAAATATTTTCTTAGTGAACGTATTTGTTTGTTATGAAGGTTTTGTATGTCGATGAGTCCTCGTCCGCCTTCTTGGCGTGGTAATGTGAGTCTTTGTGTGCATGATTTCGGGTGATGTTTTCGATTTTGTGTCATGTGTGTGTTAATAACGCGTTGTAGTTTTTTTAAATCTGTTTGGGACCAGTTAATTATTCCGAATGAGTACGTGAGAACAGGAATCGCGTATGAATTAATAGCCTTGGCTGTATTTCGTGCATTTAAATGAGATTTAAGTATCCGGTTCAGCCTATATTTTAGTTTTCTTATCAGGGTCTCCTTGGTTTCCTTTTGACGTATTTGTTTGAACTGTAACATACCTAAGTATTTGTAAGGGTTTTGTTCATTTAAGGATTCAATGCAATATCCATTCACGAGTGGGTATTCAACATGTTCTACTACTATTCCTTTCTCTATTGAATGAATTTTACACTTATCTATTCCAAATTGCATTTGTATGTCTTGAGAGAATTTTTGTGTAATGTCAGCTAGTGTGAATAATTCTATTTTGCTAGATCCATATAGTTTTATATCATCTACATAAAGTAAATGTGACAGGATTTCAGAAGTGTCGTCGGATGTAAGTCTGAATCCTTGGTTAGTCATATGTAATAGTTCAGAGAGAGGATTTAACGCCAAACAAAACCACAGCGGGCTGAGGGCATCTCCTTGGAATATACCTCTTTGTATACGAATCGGTTCAGTAGTTATTGTTGAATTAGGTTGATTTATTTTGAGTTTCGTTTGCCAGTTTTGCATTACCGATTTTAAGAAATTCACTATTATTATTATAAGTTGTTCAAATATAATGAGAGATGATTTATAATATTTTACTAGTATCCTACAGTCCACGGTCCCAACATTAGTCCTTCGAGCCGGATAGGAATCAGCGACCTAGGGGTACTTAATATTCAAATTTTTATAATTTGACGGGTTTAGTCCTTCGAGCTGGATAGGAATCATTTTTTATAATTTAACGGGTATTAATAAACTCAAATATATGATATACTCGTGAACGGGTGCTGCTTGTAGGGACAGGTCTGCTCTGATAACTATCACTTATTTTGTTACTCAAGTATTATTTATAGTACTATTTCTTTACTTATGTCGCATTTACTACTTATCCGTTTTTTATTCACACAAAATTCTTAATAATGTCATTTCTTTAATAACATTTATTTAAAAGAGCGCAGTTTTTACTTATTCTTCTTGCTATGAGTTTGCGTTCCGAATGAGTGGTTACAAATTCATCAGTTTACCGTTCACGATCAGGTGGGTCGTTAGCTTGTACGTCATTTGCATTTTATAAAAAAACAGTAAAACATTCAAACCTTAAATCTTTAGAATATTTATCGAGAATAGTCGTCAGTTCCTGCAGCCTAAATTTCGTGCCATAAATTATCTGCTGCATTACATTTATCGTCTTTGAATTCAAGTGTTGCTCAATCACATCTACGTGTATTGCTTTCTTCTCTTTCTCAATTCTTCTCCCTGAAACCTCTTCTTCTTTCACTAGACTGCTGATATTTCTTAAGGCTAGTTTAGATAAATAGATGGATGGATTTTTCTTATTCATTCTTTCAGATAGGGCTTTAACGATCTGTTGG
Source organism: Achroia grisella (assembly GCF_030625045.1). NCBI lineage: Eukaryota > Metazoa > Arthropoda > Insecta > Lepidoptera > Pyralidae > Achroia > Achroia grisella. The sequence continues at coordinate 6,342,464 of NW_026713022.1, forward strand.
TCTTCACCTTCAAACTTTTGGTCTCTGAGTGATATGAAGGATTTTTGAGCTGATGTAGTTTGAATATCTATAATTGTACAAACAGTCATTATAATAATAATAATAATCTCAGAACAATTCAAACAGCGCCATCTAGACCCAAGTTAAGCTAGCTAAAGCTTGGGTACTAGATAACTGATACAAATAGACACTTTTTTTGTATATACATACATATTATACATTGAAAATACCCAGACGGACACAAACAATCATACTCATGAATTCAAATGTTTGCACCGTCTGAGGAATCGAACCCGCAAACGCGATGATTGTATCGGTATATTAAGAATTTACAAAAAAAAATATTTATGTCAGTTATCCACATAGTACCCATAACATGAGCTCTCCATAGCTTGGGACTAAATGGCGCTGCAGGAATCTTCATGTTCATCAGCCCACTGCAGTCCACTGCTGGACTTAAGCATCTCCCAAGGCCCAGTGGCGTGCCTTCAATCCTTTTTCAGCATGAATCTTATCTTCATCATCATCATCATCATCGCAGCCCGGAAGACGTCCACTGCAGGATATAGGCCTACTCCAAAGATCTCCACGACGATCGGTCCTGCGCTGCTCGCATCCAATGCCTTCCAGCGATCTTGACCAGATCGTCGGTCCACCTTGCTGGAGGCCTTCCCACTCTGCGTCTTCCGGTCCGTGGTCGCCACTCGCAATCACAATCTTATCTTACTAATATTCTAAATACGCAATTTTACGAGTATGGATGTTTGTTACTCTTTCACGCAAAAATTACTTAACGTATTTTAATGAAACTTTACAGTAATATAGCTTATCCATCAGAATAACACATAAGCTATAAATTTTAAATGAAACCGCGGGCACAGCTGGTTGTCGAATAAAAATACAAAGGTATACTTACATATTAATATTTTTAACAGTACCATCAAGATTTTAGCCTTCATAATGTCATCTCAAGTTTCCAATTACGAAACGACCTATACACAAATACGAGAGTCCAAAACGTGAATACACTATGGTCCCGCAGAGTAGCGGCTGGCGCAATCTGCTGGTACCCAAAACCAAACCTAATTACTATCCAGCTATTATGCACAAAAAGGAATATGAACGACTTAAAAAGCAGGCTAAGGTATGTTAAAACTGATTATACGGTTATATTGTAGTTGTTTATAACAAAATTAATGTAATGCAAAACACTTCTACATATATATATGTATATATGTTTATATAGGCTTTTTGGCCGTCGTGGAAATCTTTGATGGAGACCTTTGTTCAGAAGTGGACCTCTTCCGGGCTGAAATGATGATGCTGATGATGAAAGCCTTGTACCAACTATGTTTCAAGCACTTTTCTTACGTGTCTACGAATAAAATCTTAGTCTTTCTCTCTATTAGGAATACTAAGTTCTGCATAACTGCATAATCGTAAAATAATTAAATTTTGAAATTGAAATATGCTGTTATAATCTAGGTTTATTGTTAATTAATAATTTCATGATTAAATACCATTACATCACAAACGTAAAACGACTACACATCTATACATATAAATACTAGCTGTACCGGCAAATGTTGTATTGCCTTGAAATAAAAAATAAAAACTTAGGGGTGGACTACCCCTAACATTTAGGGGGATGAAAAATAGATGTTGGCCGATTCTCAGACCTACTCAATACGCTCACAAAATTTCATGAGAATCGGTCAAGCCGTTTCGGAGGAGTATGGGAACGAAAACTGTGACAGGAGAATTTTATATATAAGATATAACATACATATGTACATACATGTTTTTTTTATCCACGTAGGTGGCAATCAAGCATACGGCCCATCTGATAGGCTACGGTAACCGTTTACGGACTAACCTATGGACGCCTGAAACACCAGGGGTGTCACATGTACATCTATACATATAAATAAAATTGGAGTGTCTGTTTGAATTATTGAAATAACCGTTTTTTACTGCATATGAATACAAATACGGTACACCAAAATAATATTTTTAACAATTTTTGTCTGTCTGTCCGTGTTCCGGCTAATCTCTGAAATGGCTGGACAGATTTTGACGGGACTTTTATTTACAGGTAGCTGATGTAATAAGGAGCAACTAAGAGTTTGTTATAGACAAATTCTTATGATATGTCAAATCTACCGTCAGTTCGGAATGATTTCGAGATGAGAAGAACTGACAAGAAACTCTATTTATACTGTGTAAAAGCCAACTCTATTTTATATATTTGTATTTACTCAATAGAGAAAACTAGAATGCGTAGATTTACCTCACAAGAGAGAACCATCCAATGTATTTGGTACTTGCTTCAGATGGTAAGATTACCATCCAGTAGTGGTCTATTAAAGGTACCCACCTTTCGCTCCGGTCTGACTTGGCCATTTTGCCATATCGTCCACTAGTAAAGCTTCATATTGATAAGTAGCTATGACGTGGTCGAGTGGAATGAGTAGTCATGCTCACTAAAATGTCCAGACATGTGGCGGCGTGGTGGGCCGGGTCAGTGGGCTCCCTAAAATATGGTCGAGCGCAATGATGGCTGGCTCATCCGTCATACTCGTGAACGAGTGCTGCTTGTAGGGACTGGTCTGCTCTTATCACTACGACTGATTTAATCTTATTGTATATTTATATTTGACCTAAAAAATTAGTGCTGGTTGGTAGTTTGTATTCACACGTTTCGACTTGTAAATGTAAACTTACAAGGATTATTTAAAAGAGCAACACACAAGTTTCTTGCTCGTTCTTCTTGTGATGAGACAGCTTTCCGAACGAGCGGTAGATAAAAAAATTGTTATGACTATTCAAAAGTGTTTAAATTAAGTTTATTTGAATAAATTATTTTCTATTCTATTCTATTCTATTCTATTTACATTTTAATTAATATTTATCAGATTACTCGACTGCGTGATTACTTAAAAACCCGCAAATATGCTAATTATTATTTTTAATAGCGATTTTAATTTATATAGCAAAACTACGTTTGCTAGTCATTACATAGTATAAAACAAAGTCACTGTCGCTGTCTGTCCGTCCCTATGTATGCTTAAATCTTTAAAACTACGCAACAGATTTTGAAGCGGTTTTTTTTAATAGATAGAGTGATTCAAGTGGAAAGTTTATAGGTGTAACTAGCTTTTGTGTAATTTATCCCCTTAGAGCTGAGATTTATCGAAATCTTTTCTTAGGAGATGCCTACGTCATAACATCTACCTGCATGCCAAATTTCAGCCCGATCCGTCTAGTGGTTTGAGCTGTGCGTTGATAGATCACTACGTCAGTCACCTTTGAGTTATATATATTTAGATACACGTACACTCGGGCGAAGCCGAGGCGAGTAGTTAGTCATAGACAAAAAATGGAATACAGAAATGACCAACTATTCCGTATCAAATGTGGACAAAGCAGGGCGTCACTGCTAGCAATTAATTATTTATGATTATTGTTTTTTGTGACCTAGTGTATGTTCATTGGACTTGCAAATGTCGACCTATATATATATATATATATATATATAGACAATTGCTAACAATGGTTCAGTTTGACCCGTATATATTAAACTTCTAACATTAACCTCGCTGCCAAGGCTGGTACCGGAAATATTACATTAATTTACCTAATTATTTCGTCACCCTACAATTGGATATGTTCAAGTTTATCCATTAACTAGCTTTTGTCCGCGGCTTCGCTCGCGTTAAGAAGAATTATTATTAATTAGGTATAGTTTTTGCGGCTTTACAGTACTTTTATACGAACTTTCATCAGCTATTTTATCGCCTTAGGGGACGAATTCATCAAAAAATTAAAAATTAAAAAAAAAGTCTTAGGGGATGCCTACGTCATACTAGCTTTATGTGTTAAGTCTCAGCCCGATCGGTTTAAAATTGACAAAGTTTCATACAAACTTTCATCAGCTATTTTATGCCTACGTCATACTAGCTTTATGTGTTAAGTCTCAGCCCGATCGGTTTAAAATTGACAAAGTTTCATACAAACTTTCATCACCTATTTTATCCCCTTAGGGGACGAATTTATCAAAATCCTGTCTTAGGGGATGCCTACGTCATACTAGCTTTATGTTTTAAGTCTCAGCCCGATCGGTTTAAAATTGACAAAGTTTCATACAAACTTTCATCCCCTATTTTATAGGGGACGAATTTATGAATGCCTACGTCATACTAGCTTTATGTTTTAAGTCTCAGCCCGATCGGTTTAAAATTGACAAAGTTTCATACAAACTTTCATCCCCTATTTTATCTCCTTATTCTCAGACCTAATCTATACGCTCACAAAATTTCATGAGAATCGGCAAGCCGTTTCGTAGGAGTATGGGAACGAAAACTGTGACACGAGAATTTTGTATATAAGATTTTATATAGAAATATATAAATATGAAGACAGTTAAATGTTGTGTAAGTTCTTAATTTTATTGTAATTGTAAAAACTTATTCCTAGTACAAATAGAACTGTAATATCTAATGATTGTAATGTTAATGGGATCACGTTTCCATAAAGACCTCCATTAACCGCGCAGTTACATTGCCTCTAGAGAATTTGTATGCCAAATTAATAAACTTAATAATAATTAGATTTATAAAACAATATCTGACACAAATAACAATGTTTTAACACAATAAATATATTGTCTTCTAATTATTAAGTTTAATGCTAAATATATAGAATAGAATAACATTTATTACATCACACATCACAACACAATAAAAACGATGCCGATAGCTGTATATAAATTATTATATAAGATAAACGACAAACAATTCAAACAATTCAAAACAATTCAATAAATTAGAGATGAAATCATTATAAAAAAAAAAAGAAAAACATAGTAACAAACAAATAAATAATAATAATAAAGTAAAATGCATTTCCTATACACCACTGCGGAGCATCGTCACCGCGTCACTGTACTGATGTGTATGTAAGGGGCCCATCTCGGCATTATGCCATGACAAAAATATATATATATATATATATATATATATGAAGTTATTCTTAAAAATTATAAACACAATCAAATAATTACCAACTGAGAGGGATCTATTTTTTTTTCTTTATATCTCTAACCGTTGTATAATTATAATTTATTTAGTGTAGTATAAGCATCATAATTTGTTTAACTTATATCAATTTTCGGTTGATCGGTGATCTTATTACAGGTTATGCTTATCTCAGACACCAGCTCCTCACAGCAAATCGATTAAAATAATAAATTTAAGTATTTTACTATAAAAAATACTACATGTATTGTTGCCATCATGTTTGTGAGGAGAAATAAATAAATCATATTATTATATTATTATTATTATTAAATTGCTTTTATTAGAGCACAGAAACACTCGATCTCAGTTGTAGCATGTAATATGCTTCGATTAAATCATATCTGATGTGGGTGCCACATCAAATATGATTTAATTTTTTAATATTATAAATAGCTCCCTCTCTTCTTGATTCGTATCACATTCCATCAACAGGTGCTGGACATCTTCGACTTTTTGACACAGAATACGATCGGCTGACCTCTCTGTGAATTTCCAGTTTTAAACAAGTAAAACAAATTGATCGAAACGGGATGTGATGTTACTTGTTACGTATATAAACGCGAATAATAGTGTTATCAATATACACTTTGTTTTTCATCTACAGGTGGGTGCAATGGTCGCCCTTGATCCTTTGACCTTCCATTATGCGAAATAATATTAGCCTTCAGGAATAAACAGCACGAGAAGGCATCGTGAGCCAGGTACACTTGGCGCCGCGATGCAAATGATCGGAACATTTACAAATCAAAACCACGAATTTGCAAATGGAAAAACAATATGTAAAACGGACGATCTAAATATATAATTTTATTACTATGACTTGGTTTACTATGTAGTTTTAGAGATGGAGTGTAACGGTTTAGTGGTTTACTACTCAGAAACTATTAGGCACATTGATTTAAGATGAAAAAGTATCTAATATATATAATAGCTTTTGCTTGCGGCTACGATCGCGTTAATTTATCCCCTTAGGGGTGGAATTTATCAAAATCCTTTCTTAGGGGATGCCAACGTCATAGTAGCTTTATGCATGCAAAGTCTCGACCCGATCGGTTTAAAATTGACAAAGTTTCATACAAACTTTCAACCCCTATTTTATCCCCTTGGGGGTAGAATAAATCAAAATCCTTTCTTAGCGGATGCCTACGTCATAACATCTACGTGCATGCCAAATTTCAGCCCGATCCGTCCAGTGGTTTGGGCTGTGCGTTGATAGATCACTACGTCAGTCACCTTTGAGTTATATATATTTAGATAATCCATCACATCTAAAATAAGTGATCATGTTGCTATCTTCTGTATATTATTTTATATTATGTATGTTATTTAAATGTAGAGTGTTTTAAATAATGGATTAAGGGACCGTATTGGGCACATTGGTTTAAGATGAAAAAATATAATCTATCACATTTAAAATAAGAAATCATGTTGCTAAGTAACAGTTTATATGTAACGTGCAACTGATCGGAACGAGAATAAATTACATTTACTGCTGTATATTTGTAATCCACTGAATATCTCCATCAGAAAGGATGTAGGTACTAATTTCTTTATATTTTTTATTGGCACTCCGATGAAGACGATCAAACCAAACTAAATGGAGAATATAAGGAAGAAAGAAACCTATTCTTACTTCCTTATTTTCTCCATTACTGCCTGTAACGTTTATTCAAATACAGTACTATGTTGGGGGAAAGGGTTTTTTTTTATTTTTATTTTTTATTATTATAATAATAATAATAATCTCAGGACAATTCACACAGAGCCATCTAGACCCAAGTTAAGCTAGCTAGAGCTTGTGTTATGGGTACTAGATAACTGATATATTATATATACATAGATATTTTTTTTGTAAATACATACATATGATACATAGAAAACACCCAGACCGATACAAACAACCATACTCATGAATACAAATGTTTGTGCCGTGCGAGGAATCGAACCCGCGACCATCGCTCGTAAAGCGGTGTGCTTGACCGCTAGACCACCGACGTCGTTATTTATTGCACTTTTTAAAATTTTACAATTTGGCGAGCTTAATACCATATGGCATTTTCTACCAGCTAACCATTAGGTAAGAACAGTAAGCGGTTGATGGTCAGTGGTGGGAAAAGACTAACCTATAATTTTACCTTACATAGGTAGGTCTTTAAAAATACATACATAAATATAAATATGTACCTACGATAATACATAATAATACATATATATATATATAGTAGTTGGGTAGTATAGGATTGTTAGTAATGTGGACTGATGATCTTATTTCTAGCAATGTACCATGTCAAGTTGACGTCCATGCGGTTTTACCTGGAAACCATCGTGATAAATTCTTGGTGAATTTGTCACGATGGGCTAAATGACCTGTCCTCATGTTCATGACCACCCCTAAGGTGGTCAAACCTTATCACTTAGGGTTATGAAAAATAGATAGTAGCCGATTCTCATACCTACTGAATATGCATATAAAATTTCATAAAAATCGATCAAGCCGTTTCAGAGGAGTATGCTAACTAATATTGTTAGATACACACGAGAATTTTATACATAAGATAATTCACACCATCAAATCAGCCGTCGACAACAGAGAAAACCAAACCATAAGTCAGCACCTATTTTCCTTACAGTTTCCTTATAAATCATACATCACAAAAAATTAAAAATAAATCTCTTCCCGTTCACATTCAGGCGCACCCCTCAGACCTCCCTGCTCGCTGTTTCCAGAAGCTCACCCCTCGCCCCTCGCCCCGGCTCCGCCCGCCCCGCAGGTAGCATCGATCGCCCGACACCGCCCAGTAACAACTTAGACTCACTTACAGATATGTAAGTTAACATTACAAATTCAAATTCAAAAATTCAAAATATTTCAGTTTTCTAGAAACTTTTTGCAACCACATTGTGGAATCACCTTCCAGCAATGGTATTTCCGAACCGATACGATATTGAAACCTTCTAGAAAAGAGCTCATTCCTTTTTAAAAGGCCGACAACGTACTTGCAATTCCCCTGGTGTTGCGGGTGCTCATGGGCGGCGGTAATCACTTACCATCAGGTGAGCCGCATGCTCGTTTGTCCCCTGTGTTATAAAAAAAATATCTTTATTCATGTAGATCTATTACAGACTCTTATGATATGTCAAATCTAACGTCAGTTCGGAATGATTTCGAGATGTAGAAGAACTGAGAAGAAACTCAGCTCGTATTGTTTTCAAATGAATGTTGTACATGTTTACAATAATACAGATTCATTTATAAATTCAAATTTGGGAGAATAGAGTGACCACCAGCATATGCTATTGGTAAAGTAGTTTGTTTATTTATATACATTTACTAGCTACTCGCCCCGGCTACGCACGGGTGTACATATATATATAAACCATCCTCATGAATCCCTCTATCTATTAAAAAAACCGCTTCAAAATCCGTTGCGTAGTTTTAAAGATTTAAGCATACATAGGGACGGACAGACAGCGACAGCGACTTTATTGTATACTATGTAATGATACACTAGCATACTATACAAGATTAGATCTAGAGCACTGGCTTAGTGATTGATTACCTATAACATCTTCAAGGTCGTGAGTTCGAATCTGCCAGATTGGTGCGTTAATTTCAATTTGTGACTGCTCCAGTGATCGAATCTTCACCCTGGACAGTTCATAGCGCCATCTAGTCCCAAGCTAAGCAGAGTTTGTGTTATGGGTACTAGACAACTGATACAAATATTTAAATACCTGTATTTTTGTAAATATACGTATAAAACACACAGAGCAATACAAACACTCATGAATACAATTTGTACCATGCGAGGAATCGAACCCGCGACTCAATAAAGCGGTGCTTTAAACCACTAGGTCTCAAAGACTGCCAAATTATTATGAGAGACTAAGTTAGATGCTAAAATACACCTGATACGATCACTGGTTTTCTCCATCGCGCTATATGGTGCAGAGACATGGACCCTCAAAGCCGATAGGCAAAGAGTTGATGCCTTTGAAATGTGGTGCCGGCGTCGACTATTGAGGATACCGTGGACAGCCCACCGAACAAACGTCTCTGTACTAATAGAGCTTAAATTGGAAGATTCACAGCGGCTGTCTTCTACTTGTCTGCATTGTGCGATACTTCGGACACATCGCGCGGAAGGATGTAGACAATATGGAGAGACTGATGGTAACAGGGAAGATAGAAGGTAAAAGACGTCGAGGCCGATGTCCCATCCGATGGTCAGATCAAATATCACGTCAACTGAACATTACTGTCAGCGCCGCAATACATCAGGCATCTGAGCGCAGCAGATGGCGCCGGCTAGTCGACAAGATAGTATAGAGACACGATCCTCAGCAGTGAGGGAACGATTAAGAAGAAGTTAGATGCTATATTATATTCAAATATTATCAGAGAAATGTATACATGTTAAACATCACGTTCACCATAATTAGGGTTGCCAACCATAATTTATAACGTATCCCACTTTGTTTTTGGTAATTATACTTTATACATACAAGTATGCAAATATACTTTATTTTCAACCTTCACTGTGACGCGTAAAACTAAATACATTATGGGTACTTAAAGATTTATAATTATTGAACGAAATGCTAGATGTCAGTTGTGAGCTGTGACGTTTTGCCACAGTTCACAGATTTCACTCACTATTGACGAAATTTTACAAAATAATACTAAAGACAATGGCTGTATGGGCTGAGTCCTTTTGCCTTTCCCTGAAAAAGAAAACCGAACCAAAACAAAACTGAAACATAAAGATTTAAACTTGGCGATTTCTAACCGATTCCATAAAAGGAAGTGGACGTTCTTATTTCGGGTGTATTTTTTAAATGTCCAAAACAATAATATACCTTCACATTGGTGCCAATTTTTTTGGAGTTTTTTTTTTAAGTAAATTATGGCGCCTGAAGTTTTCATAAAATATGCTTCAGAACCAACTACAAGGTTCGAAGTTCAAGAAATAAAAAATCAAACTCACTTTTTTTTTTTTTTATTTATAAGGTCTACAAAACTGGATGTCTTACATAGTACATAACTTAATACACATAAAACAAACTATTTAAGTAACACATCCTTCTAGATGTAGACACAGCATGCATGACTTAATTTTTACACACACAAAATGACACTAAACAATAATAATTTGCATTAATAGAGAATTATTTTTAAAACAAATATCCTCTCAAAACTATTTACTGAGCTTAATAAATATAAAAACTGAACGCATTAGAAACAGATAGACTCGAGTTAACTCGAGTTGAAATTCACGTATCTCGAGTTAACTCGAGTTGATTCGAGTTACCTGGAATGAACAGTTTTTTTTGTTTTTTTTTTAATTTTTCGAACAAATCTAATGTTTTTGGCCGCAGCTAGCCTTGAAAGCTTCACCGAACCATAGGGGGCGAGTAGAAATAGCACTTCAACGCAGCAGAAGGACTTATAGAACGCATAATCATTTTAATGATAACATAACTGGACGAATATACGAAAAAAAAATGATAACAACCTCAAATCAATATTGAAACATTTGTGACGAGTGAAAATTGTATGATATGAAATGATCGGAAAAATTCATGTCATTGTCGGTTCGACGATAGACTCATGTTCTCGCTCTTTCACTTGATTCGTTCATTTATCAGTTGAATACTTCCAACTCGAGTTGGCAATTCAACTCGAGTTAACTCGAGTTAGTAACTCGAGTTGAGACATCTCTAGAAACAGAGTTAGTCACATTTCAGACGGATCATTGGGCACGTTAATTTATCGTAAATGTAGTGAACATTTCCGCAAAATAAAACCCCTCGTGGAATCGAACTCATGCTCATTATTCTGACTGGTGGTCATTTATAAACCTTTGCTCTACCACAGTAACTGAATGCTTGTATAATAATAACATTAAGTAGCGTTGAAACGGGGAATCTATCACGAACCACTTGTCAATTCTACATCTATACATATAAATAAAATTGGAGTGTCTGTTTGTAATATTGAAATAACCGTTTTTACTACATGCATATGAATATAAATATGGTACATACACCAAAATAACATTTTTTACATTTTTTGTCTGTCTGTATGTTTGATTCGGCTAATCTCTGAAATGGCTTGACCCATTTTGATGGAACTTTTTTGGTAGGTATATAATGTAATAAAGAGTAACTTAGGCTACTTTTATTTAAGAAAAATTCTTTTATTCTTCGGAACAGCTAGTTCATAATAAATTAGTAAATATATAACTCTGAATTTAAAACACTGCGCCATCTAGTGTGTGAATCTTGACAAGATGAGTGGATTTAATCGTTGAAAACAATTATAAAAACACCAAATCGTAAATAAGTCGTAATTACAAATTACATATATACATAACTTAATTATACAACAAAGAACCTAAAATTAAAAACCTTAAAAAATATAATATAGCTGCGCCCGCTACTTCGTTCGCGTAAAATGACAATACTTCCATATAACCTTTCATCTACCACTTCAACCCTTTACAACCCTTTTTAGGCATAAAAAAGTAGCCTATGTCCATTCTCAGGGTCTACACTATATATGTACCAAATTTCATTTAAATAGGTTCAGCGGTTTCGGCGTGAAAGCGAGACAGACAGACAGACAGAGTTCCTTTGCAGTTACAATATTAGCAAGGCTTACCAAAGTCCTTGGAAAGATAAATTATCTGTGTTACAATGATAAGAGAAGTTGTGATAACAGTGAGGTAATGTGCAGGCCGCACCCTCGCATCAGCTGCGTCAGTCCAGCTGCCACCGGCAGCACATAGTCCGTGTTATAAATAGACAACCTCGCCCACTGCCAAGGTCGGAGCGGGTCGATACAGCGGGGAGGGGGGGGAGGCACGCGCCTCTCGTACTGTTACCATCATGTACGAATCTTATGGGACATTTACAGATATTTCCACTAATATTACACACACACACACGTACACACATACATATCGCTAATTAAATGTAATGTGTGTGTAAATAACCCTAGAAGAGCGTGATCTCCTATCACAAGTATTTAATTATGCTTACAAGGAGATCCCAGCCCCAGCTTAAGGAAAAAAAATAAAATAAAAAAAAAAATGTATGTGAGTGATTCTCCACACTGAGCTATGTACCAGTTTTGTATTGCTGTAGTACACACATGCAGGTTTACCATTATTGAATTGTTATATTGTAGGTACTTGTCATTTGATGTTATAATTAAGCCTATATACGTGTACTAAGATACAAATAAAAACTATTATCTATCTATCTAAATGCCAAAGGGACACAACGCAAAAAAACTGCCTTTTTTTTCAAAAATGGTATCTAAATCGTTATAATTTTTATATTAGAATAGAATTGAAAATCATTTATTCAAATAAACTATTTAAGCACTTTTGAATAGTCAACAATTTTTTTTTAAATCTACCGCTTATTCGGAAAGCTGTCTCATCACAAGAATAAGCAAGAAACTTGTGTGTTGCTCTTTTAAACAATCCTTGTAAGTTCACATGTTACAATTCAAAACGTGTGAATACAAACTACCAACCAGCACTAATTTATTTAGGCTCAAATATAAAAACACAATAAGATTAAATCAATCGTAGTGATAAGAGCAGACCGGTCTCTACAAGCAGCACTCGTTCACGAATATGACGGATGAGCCAGCCATCACTGCGCTCGACCATATTTTAGGGAGCCCCATGACCCCCGGCCCAAACCTAAAAAAAGACACCCAAGATTCTAGAGGTAACACATATTTATACCACTTAAAGATTTGTAAAAAAAGGAAAAATATTACAGTGAAAATTTTGATGAGAAAAAATTTACATTTTGCATCATGTAGCCCATTGGTATTTTATCAACGATATATTCATACATACACAGTCTCACTCACACATATGTTCATTTTCGATATAGGTACATCCACAACTTTTACACAAATATCTCCTTACATTTTACACACAAGTTTTTCAACTAGCTATTGCTCGTTTAATTTATCCCTTTAGGGGTGGAATTTATCAAAATCCTTTCCTCCTTTATATCCTGCAACATCCCTTATTTTATCCCCATAGGGGTTGAATTTGTCAAAATCCTATTTAAGCAAACGTCCTCATCATAGTAGCTCCAATCTTTAATTTCAGTTTAATCAGTCGAAAATCTAAGAAGATTTATACAAAATTTCATCCCCTATTGTATCCCCTCAGGGGTAGAATTAATCAAAATCCTTTCTTAGCGGATGCCTACGTCATAACATCTACCTGCATGCCAAATTTCAGCCCGATCCGTCCAGTGGTTTGGTCTGTGCGTTGATAGATCACTATGTCAGTCACCTTTGAGTTATATATATTTTTTATCCTTTCTTAGGGGATGCCTACGTCATAGTAGCTTTATGCATGCATGCTTTGTACTGGGACGTCCTCACATTGCCCGTAGATGTGGTGAAGCTACTGTCACCACTCGCGGTACGCCCCCACCGCACAGTTTCATCGATTCACTTTCATTTTATGCAAATATTATAATGTTTTTTTTTTATTACGAATCAGATTTGGTCCGTTTTGATAACAGATTTAATTATCAATTTACTAACTAGTATTATCAAAGACTATACTTCTATGCGTGTATGTCAAATGTGCGGTAGTGTATCTTTTATTGGTATATGTATTCATATACATAATTTTTTTTTTAACTAGACTTACGCAATAAATTTCTGACAGGTATCAGACGTTTGTGTGGGAAAATATAATAGTTGTTTCTACTATTTTACATGCAATTTCTTCATATTTTATCACTCTAGATTAGGGTTCATTCCGGGAATTCTCGGTTCGAGAATTCCCGGGAAATTCATGGGTTTTGTTCCCGGGAAATCAAGCTCGAGAAAAGTCGAGAACTCGAGAAATCATGTACCTATATAGAAATTAAATTGCCCTTTGTATTCATGCGAGGCGGCGCAATAATTTAAGATATTAACGTTTTTGTTTAAATTCATGTTATTTTTTTTATTTTGTAGAAACTATTTTTGTTTACATTGTTTTTTTTTATCTAAATAAGCAGCCAAAAATGGAGCTATCATTATAAATATAAGTCTGAATAATTAGGTCCCAAAAAATTTAAATTGGCGTTTTGTAAGGGACTAACCTGAAGTATTTTTTTAATATAATATATTTATTTAATCAAAGTATGTACCATTTCTATGTATGCACTTTTGCCTTTAGTTTTTGTGCTTTGGACTGCCCCATCGGAGTTTAATTTTTTCCCTTGCAAGAAGTTATCCAAATTTCGAAAAAAATGGTAATTTTTGCAATTGAAGCTCTTCTAATTTGATAACTGTCTGTTGTGCAGTATGTGGTCAAGCGTTCTTGGCGGTTGACCATATATAGCTTTTCCATCATGGTTTCTCAATTGCTGACAATACACATTTGCCGTAATCGTCTGGCCAGATTTAAGAAAGCTGAAGTATCGGAAATAGTCCACCAAACGCTCACATGTAACATTTTTTGAGCCAATTTTCGCTTGGGGCAGGATTTGGTTGGTTCGCCAGGGTTTAGCCATTGCAAAGAGCGTTTCCGATTATCGTACAAGACCCACTTTCCATCACAGAAAATGATTTGATTTAATATTCCTTCATTATTATGCCGGTTGATTAATGTAACGCAGCAGGCTACGCGCGTTTGTCGATTTACTCCATTGAATTCATGAGGGACCTACTTTTCAAGCTTTTTCACCTTCCCAATTTACTAAAGGATTAAAACAGTTTTGTCACTAACACCGCAGCCTGCAGCTAACTCCGACGTGTTTGCGATGGATCCGCTTCCACAATAGTCTTCAATTCTTCATTATCAACCTTGGATTCCGGCCGCCCACAGAGATAGCTTTATTTCCAGAACGAAAACGTTGGAACAAAATATGCACGTGTTTTCTTTTGCGAGACCACTGCCATACACATCATTAATACTTCGAGCCGTTTTAGCACTGGTGCCACAGCGGAACTCGTACTCGTAAATAACGCGATATTTAAGTTTTTGTATGCTGTGAGTGACCCAAAGTGAATAGCTGTATAAATTTGGATATGGAATTCCTAACCAAAGAGGAGATATTTAAGATCAAAGTGGCCAGTACGACAAAACGCCAATTTCATATGTAAGGACATAATATTATTTCTCTATTAAAAAAAATATATTCATAATATTAATGTTTTTAAATATACTCAATATAAGTTTAATTTGATACTTTTATTTGAGAGGAAAACCGCTGAATTTTTTGACGTTATTGGAACCAAATAATATGAGAAAACGTACGTAAATGTAAATTTCTCGACAACCCGAGAAGACCCGAGAAATTGACCTCGAGAATTCTCGAGACCCGAGAAATTGAAAAGCTCGAGAAATCATGAACCCTACTCTAGATTTATGTAAATAAAAAATATTAGTATTTGGCACTCATTCTCTATATAAACTACTAACTGTGCCCGCGATTTCACTCGCGTAATATATATATATATATATATTTTATGATAGTGGAATGTTGCACCCGCCTGCGCTAACGGTTTACGCTGGCGGGGCACCAGTGGAGGATGATAAGATGAGCATGAAGTCAGATCAGTTAGCCCATCATGGTAAATTCACCAGGAATTTATCACGATAGTTTCCAGGGGGAACCGCGTGGAGGTCAACCTGACATGGTACATTGCTAGTGATGGGATAATGAGTCCACATTACTAACAAGCCCTTATATTTTTCAAAAATAAAATATTTTTTCCAAAATAAAAGTAGCTAAGTTACTCCTTACATCAGCTATGTACCTATCAAAAAAATTTTACTACCAGATAAAAATTGTAAAAAATGTTAATTTGGTATATAAAATAACATTTTTTACAATTTTTGTCTGTTTGTCTGTTTGGTCCGGCTAATCTCTAAAATGGCTGGACCAATTTTGACGGGACTTTTTTTGGCAGATAGCTGATGTAATAAGGAGTTACTTAGGCTATATCTTCATATACATATAGTAAAAAACGGTTGTTTTAATATTACAAACAGACACTCCAATTTTATTTATATGCATAGATTATTGTTATAGATTAAGATAAGCACTACATTACAGTATCCAAACTCGATCTACCAACCGATCTGCCCATCAGTCTAGGATTTTAGGTAATTTTCCACATATACAACAAAATGGCGTACATTTAAATCCGAACATGTTCTGTATAGGAATAAAGAATACGTTTGAAGGGTGTATTTTATAGGGTAGGGGGCGGAAGGGATGGGGTGCGATTATGATGAACGCCAGGGGTTTAAAGTTAACAGCCACTGTCATATATTTCAGAATTTGTAATGAATGATGGAGAACTGCTGATTTCTGGGCATCATAATCTATATATATAAATAAAATTGGAGTGTCTGTTTGTAACATTGAAATAACCGTTTTTTACTATAAATACGGTACATACACCAAAATAACATTTATTACATTTTTTGTCTGTCTGTTCCGGCTCTGAAATGGCTGGACCGATTTTGTCGGATTTTTTTGGCAAGTAGCTGATGTAATAAGGAGTAACTTAGGAAACTTTTATTTTAGAAAAAAATCTCTTATTAACTTTTTGTTAAATTCCACGCGGACGAAGTCGCGGGTACAGATAGTTTGAAATGTGTTAGAAAATTACACAACTTTGTCTATTTGTTATGAGCTTAGTACTCAGAAGTGATCATGAATAGATAGAATATACTTTATTTATTATTACATCAGCTACCTACCAAAAAAAGTTACGTCAAAATTGGTCCAGTCATTTCAGAGATTAGCCGGAACAAACAGACAGACAGACAAAAATAGTAAAAAATGATATTTTGGTGTATGTATAGCATTTCTATTCATATCCATGTAGTATAAGAGGATTATTTCTATATTATAAACAGACCAATTTTTTTTTTTATATGTGCAGATATAGATTTAAACTTACAAACTGGACCACAACTTGGTATGATGGTGCTAGTTGAATTAGGTAAGTGTATGCGTTATATAGGGAGAGGCCTTTGTCCAGCAGTGGATGTCTTCTGGGCTGAGATAATAATAATAATAATTGTGCCTCTGCCGGGGGTAAGTTGCCATCTCCTCTCCTTAAGAGGGGAGATGAGAATTTTTGGAAAAAAAAAAAAATCTAACACCCCATCAAAGGGGTATATATATATATAATATATATATATAAAAAAAATAATCTAAGGACAATACACACAGCGCCATCTAGTCCCAAGTTAAGCTAGCTAAAGCTTGTGTTATGGGTACTAGATAACTGATACAAGTACATAGATTTTTTTTTTCTTAAATACATACATGTTATACATAGAGAAAAACCAGACCAATACAAACAATCATACTTATGAATACAAATGTTTGTGCCGTGCGAGGAATCGAACCCGCGACCACAGATAATATAATATTACCCGCGACCATCGGACGTAAAGCGGTGTGCTAGACCGCTAGACCACCGAGGTCGTCGAGATGATGATGATGATCCGTTATATATTGTTGTTACATTTCTTACATTCTTCAAAAGTCCTAGAATTTAGACATTACATAGTATAAAACAAAGTCGCTGTCGCTGTCTGTCCCTATGTATGCTTAAATCTTTAAAACTACGCAACGGATTTCGAAGCGGTTTTTTTTAATAGATAGACCCGTGCGAAGACGGGGTGAGTAACTAGTTGTTAATAAAACATGTAACCTCTCTCGTTTCTTTTAATACAATTACAACATAATGTAAATTGTTATGAATAAAAGAAATGAATTAATGAATGAATAGGAAGAGAATTGTACTACATTAGTCCACATATATATATATATATATAAGTATTGCTTTTGTTTGTACCTGTCTATCCTCATATATCACAATAAAATTCTCCAACAATTAAATTTTATAAATACACTCGCTGGTTCCTTTGTCTCGTGTTATAATTAAAAAGTATGGCAAAAAATCCGTCTATAATAAGAATCTGCATATAATACGCACACAAAGGGGCGCTCTTCGTGTGCACTTAACTATAGAATAATCAATAAATTGGGGACAACAAAAAAAGACGCATCAGCTGTTTGTTGCTAAGGGCTAAGTCGACGAGCTACCCGATTTTACAACCTATTTATCCAGCGACCAATCTACCAACTCATATAGTGCTCGAACAACAATCTCGACCAGTCGACTCCAGCGTCAACTATTAACTCGACAAATATTCCCCTGACTCGATTAGCGATTAGATAAGTTGCCCGACGTGTGGACCTCTAGTGCGCATGATAGGCGTATCGACTACGAGTATCTACTCAAACAGCACGCTAAAACAACCTTTATTACAGCGTCATAAAGTTCATCTTACTAATGCAGATGTCGATAATATTCCCAGTACCCTACCATTTACTCTTTATATAGACTTCAAGCGATTAACGTCTTTATATCTCTAATAATAAAGTCGACTGAACACATAACTTAACTTTTTGTAAGTATAGGACCATCCTAATTATTTCACGGTCTATATTTATGAAATAGCTATTAGCTGTGTCCGTGACTTTTTCTACTTGGACTTCGATCGTAAATTATCCCACAGGAATGCACTGTGGGGCTGTAAAACGTTCAACAGGTCCCTGCCGACTGTAAAGTGAACATTTTTATAGACTTTTAACTAAAACTAAAGAACAAAGAATGTGATTTTCGAATATACATTAGAAAAATGGGAATTTACACAAAACTGACTCCATCTATCTCATTCAATTTCATCCCTATTTGCTTTTCCCTAGCTGTATTCCGTTTCAAAGTGGAGATATGACAGAAATGAAGATGAAATTACAGAGTGCGGTTGCATAACATCTCAGAAATGGCAGAATCAGAGCTACAATCGACGACACAGCGTATTTTGAATTACCATGTCTATTTACTTGCCGTAAGTGTTTTAATGTATATGATTTACAGCAAATAATTGAAGAAAATAAGTACATCAGTAGTCCGGTATATATAGCACAAGCTCCACATAAATTAGTCTAAATGAAGTGGTGTAACATGTCTTTGGTTGTTTATTTAGCTACTGTTTCATCCGTCATACTTGTGAACGGGTGCTGCTTGTGGGGACTGCTCTGTTCTTATTACGAACACTGATTAGACTTTTTGCTTTTACTATAACATATGCTGCAGGTCACACTATTCCCCCAAATTTGAATTTAAAAGAATCTGTATTATTGTAAACATGTACAACATTTATATAAAAGAATACTAGCTGAGTTTCTTGTCAGCTGTTCTCATCTCGAAATCATTCCGAACTGACGGTAGATTGGACATATCATAAGAGTTTGTAATAGACCTACATGAATAAAGATATTTTGAATTTAAATTTGAACTGCTACTGCTCTATCATATGGCAACACCAAGTGAGCAGTTTCAAGAAAGCATATGCTAAACGGATCAATAAATCAGATCTTTCAATCGGAGATTCAGTAAACAACAAAAACAACAATGAATAAACAAACAAAGTACCTCGTGACATTAATAAACAAATGCTATCACTCCAAGTAGAATGGTGAGGAGAATCCGACGTTTTTACAGCTGTCATTTGAGATACGATGTGCATGCAATTCAAAAAGTGGCAAATGAAATGTGTCTGAACAAATCGACAGCTGTCTCTCCCCTGAATTATCGGAGACGCTTGGCTGCCAAGGTGTCCCGGTAAAAGCCGTAATATTTTATCTCGACACAACACATTTTTGATAAAGCACAAAAGAGGGCGATAGAAAAGCGTAAGCCACATATCGAAATGATTTTGGAATTGACTGATATGTTTTCCTTTATTTTTACGTATGGATCTAAATGGATTGAACAGGTTTTATGTTATCGGCATTTCCTTTAAAACTACGCAACGGATTTCGAAGCGGTTTTTTTTAATAGATAGAGTGATTCAAGAGGAAGGTTTATACATATAATATATGTACACTCGTGCGAAGCCGGGGCGAGTAGCTAGTATTACAATAAAACGTATCGCAAGAGACTAAATCTGTCTAGAATGATTTACGCGTAGTTTTGTGAGAGTGTTGTTTATTGAATAAAATGAATATAAATGTCTGTCTGTCTGTCTGACGCCAGCAGTAATTGAACTCACATTCTCGTCCACTCTCCTAATATAAAGAAAAAATGAGTTTTTTTTTATTCTATACGTTACTGAATTGAGTTTGCGCCAACAGGAAAAAGCTTGTAAAATACGAAGATGGTGTACTTTTGTAAATACATTGTGTCGTACGGCAATATAAGTAGCTAATGTTTTAGATATTTCAGTTATATATATATATATATAACCATCATCGTCATCATCTGCTTCTTCCTTATCCCATTTATTTGTGGTCAGCATTATATGTTTTTCCCTTCTATTCATCCTTGTCCACAGTCATCTCGTTATTTACTCCCTTTCTTATATTTATAACCCTGAACAATTAAGACAGCGCCATCTAGTTCCACGGTAAGTAGAGCTTGTGTTATGGGTACTAGATATGGGACACAGTCACCTAGATACATCAAAATAATAATAATATCTAGTAAGACAAATTCAATATTGTCAACTAAGCACTGCTGTGTCTAAACTGTGTCACCCCACCTTACATTTTCCTATTGTTATTTAGTATATAAGATCATTATTTCTGTGTACATATTGTCAGTTTATTATCATCTGTAATATACATCGTCTCGACCAACAACATAGTATCATTTACCCACAACACTAGACAACTGATATAAATACTTAGATAGTTTTTTGTTTGTACATACATACATAACATACATAGAAAACACCCTATCCATCTTTAGTCTAATCAGTAGCAGTAACTAGAACAGTCCCCACAAGCAATACCAAGAGTTTTACTATTAATTTCATTTCATAAATATGCCACTAGATATGCCAATAGACCACCCTCTCCCTCACACACACACACACGCACACACACGCACACACAAACACATAATAATCTCAGGACAATTCACACAACGCCATCTAGACCCAAGTTAAGCTAGCTAAAGCTTGTGTTATGGGTACTAGATAACTGATACAAATACATAGATATTTTTTTTTTTATATATTATTATTATAGACAAATGTGTGAAGACAAATGTGTGCGAGGAATGAAACCCACGAACATCGGATGTAAAGCAGTGTATAAACCTAAACCGCTAGACCACAGAGACCGTAAAATTTTATTTTGCCCCATTTCCTTTATGTACTACGTTATAGTAGCTTTATGCATGCAAAGTCTCAGCCCGATCGGTTTAAAATTGACAAAGTTTCATACAAATTGTCATCCCGTATTTTATCCCCTTGGGTGTAGAATTAATCAAAATCCTTTCTTAGCGGATGCCTACGTCATAACATCTACCTGCATGCCAAATTTCAGCCCGATCCGTCCAGTGGTTTGCGCTGTGCGTTGATAGATCACTATGTCAGTCACCTTTGAGTTATATATATTTAGATATGTTATTCTGGTATATAAGCTGTATTACTGTAAATAATTCATCAAAATCCGTTCAGTAGTTTTTGCGTGAAAGAGTAACAAACATTCATACATACTCACAAACTTTCGCGTTTATAATACTAATAAGATATACAAAATAAAGTATTATTATAACCTAAAACATAAACTGAAATACCATCCTGATCATCTGGATGAATGGCGGTCTTCCACAGTACGGTTTTCTAGAAACATTTTGCCTCGCACAACCACATTGTGGAATCGCCTTCCAGCAATGGTATTTCCAAACCGATACGATATTGAAACCTTCAAGAAAAGAGACTTATTCCTTTTTAAAAAGCTGACAGCGTACTTGCAATTCCCCTGGTGTTGCGGATGCTCATGGGCGGCGGTAATCACTTACCATCAGGTGAGCCGCATGCTCGTTTGTCCCCTGTGTTATAAAAAAAAAATATAACCTAAGAAAACTATTTTATTTTAAGACAAGTTAAATGGTTATACAACCTATGACATTAGATTGGAAATTACGCCATAACGTAAAATATCAAATTACCCTCATTACCAAAAATATACTTTATTTCTTTGATCAATTATATGAACATATTATTTTTGGCATTGATGTAAATTCACGTCAACAATTCACCAATTAGTCTCAGTTTTTTTTATACAAATACAAGCCAACATGTTGGCTTCAATCTGAATTGTGACATCACCGGTGCGGTGTGACCGTGAACCTGTCACCGTCACCTGTCTCTTGTCACATCACCCGGACACTTTGACAGAAGCACTATAAATATAAACATCGGTTGCCAACTCTGGGGAGTGCTACAACCGAGCTGTGTGGTACATCAACGAAACTAATTTGGAGATTATTCATTTAAATATGAAATATATACTTTGTGTTACCCCCTCACTTAGATCCCCCGTCCAATTCCCGAGATCGATATTACGACGGCCTGAGCTGAGGTTCGAACTCCTAGCAGTGAACAATTAAGACAGCGCGTGGGGGGAAGGGGATTGTTAGTAATGTGGATTGATAGCCCCATTGCTAGCAATGTACCATGTCAGGTCGACCTCCACGCGGTTCCCCCTGTAAACCATCGTGTTAAATTCCTGGTGAATTAGTCACGATGGGCTAACTGACCTGACCTCATGCTCATCTTATCATCCTCCACTGATGCCCCGCCAGCGTAAACCGTTAGCGCAGGCGGGTGCACCATTCCATTATCATCCACAAAAAAAAAAAAAAAATTAAGACAGCGCCATCTAGTTCCACGGTAAGTAGAGCTTGTGTTATGGGTACTAGATATGGGACACAGTCACCTAGATACATCAAAATAATAATTGCATTTAATAATGCCTAGTAAGACAAATTCAATATTGTGTACTACTCACTGCTGTGTCTAAACTGTGTCACCCCACCTTACATTTTCCTATTGTTATTTAGTATATAAGATCATTATTTCTATGTACATATTGTCAGTTTATTATCATCTGTAATATACATCGTCTCGACCAACAACGTAGTATCATTTACCCGCAACACTAGACAACTGATATAAATACTTAGATAGTTTTTTCCCGAGTCCAATTCCCGAGATCGATATTACGACGGCCTGAGCTGAGGTTCGAACTCCTAGCAGTGCCCTCAGACTAAAGTCGTATCCGTCAGGCGGGAGTTGGCCTTCAGCCGCTCCATAAGTCCTTCCGCGGGCTTGGAGTGCCATCTGCACTCACCCCCTACCGTCCGGTGAAGCTATAAAGGCCAGCTACGGCCAACAGCTACAACAACAACAGTAGTATATAAAAAAACAGCATTAGAGTAGTCCGAAAAAAAACTTTGTGTTTCGGTTACCCCTGTCTATCTAGATACTTCCCATTACTTCTTAATGCTATATGGCATTCTTCAACAGCTAATGTAAAGCACCAAATATTAAAGTAAAATATAACCGGGAAGTATTGAATGTATGCTTTCTTGATTTAATTGATTGATTTTAGAAATATGAAAGCGTAGCGGTTTTTGTATTGATTGCCGCATGCATTCTTATATAAATGTGAATACTATAACTATCAGATGGCAATTGTAAGTAGCTTTGACGTGGTCTAGTGTTTTGAGTAGTCATGCTCACTAAAATGTCCAGATTTGTGGCGGCGTGGTGGGCCGGTTCATTTGGCTCCCTAAAATATGGTCGAGCGCAGTGATGGCTGGATCATCCGTCATACTCGTGAACGGGTGCTGCTTGTAGGGACTGGTCTGCTCTAATCACTATGACTGATTTCCTCTTATTAATTGTTTAACCAGTTGGTTATGTATTCAATATTTTTTCTATTTGAGTATTTAATTGAATTAGTGCTAATTGGTGGTTTGTATTCAGACACTTAAACTTAAAAATGTAAAGTAATAATAAAATTATTTAAAAGAGCAACACACAAGTTTCTTGCTCGTTCTTCTTGTGATGAGACAGCTTTCCGAACGAGCGGTAGATTAAAAAAAATGTAATGACTATTCAAAAGTGCTTCAATGTAAGTTTATTTGAATAAATGATTTTCTATTCTATTCTATTTTAATCAGAATCAGTTACCGCTGCTAATGCCTTATGAGGCATTAGCAGCGGTAACTGATTCATAAAATCACGAGATTATCGTCTCAATTGTAGTAATATAAGAAATTAATAGAAATAGAAATAGAAATAATCTTTATTCAAATAAACTCATTACAAGCACTTTTGAATAGTCATATTTTGATTCTACCATTCATTCGGAATGCAGATTCATCACAAGAAGAATGAGCAAGAAACTTGTGTGTTGCTCTTTTTAATAGATGTTTTTTTATATAAATAATTACAGTATAACAAGTAGAAGTCGCTACGCACTCATTATTAATGTAATCAGATAATATTGTCAGTGCTATAGATTTAAAGTTTTTCTATAAAAACATTATTATCGTTAACGAATTCTTCAATTTTATAGTAAGCTTTTTTGCAAAGGAATTGTTTTATTTGACATTTAAATATTTTTTCTGGCAGATTTATAACAGACTCTGGTATTTTATTGTAAAACCTTACGCAATTGCCATAAAACGAATTACTAACTTTAGCCAAACGACATTTAGGTAAAATCAGTTAAATTGTTGATAATAATATTAGACATGTATGTAAGTTTAAATCCATTGGAAACAAAGAACAGTGTAATGTAATAATAGAGTTTGCTGGCAGTGCGCCCGCTGCATGCCCCCCACTGGACGCACTAACGGCGGAGACCCACCGCATCCAATATACAACTAAATTAATCTTACGCGATATTGATTTCACAGAAACATGCCATCGCTTTATCTAACACAAGTGAGGGTTTTATGGACGGCTATAAAAGTACCAGTTATTTCTGTAATTCCAGGGTTCGAATCTCCGTCCCGGAACACCGCACGACCTGAGTGCTAAACGGCCTACACCGCTAGTACCTGTGTCGACTGCCGTCGTGTGACGCAGGATACTCCAGGGCAGTGGTGCTACTAGATGCTAAATTGTGCGATTTTGTGTATGGACAAAGAACCTCCTTATGAACTACAGTGCTAACTATATATATTACATAACTTATGTCACATAATTATATTCTTTCACACAATCCGGATTTTATTTAACTTATTTTAACACCAAACTACTAAAAGTGTGACATTAATTCAAAAATTATTTATTCATGTAGGGCATTTTAGTCGCTTATAAATGTTTTTTTTTTAATAGTTATTTCCCTACCGTCCAGTTCAGTATATAGATCCAATTGAGAAGAACTGGCAAGAAACTCAATTGAACATTTTTTTTTAAAAGACAGTTTATTTACAATGTCTATTTATATAGGTGTATACGTTTAACATTAAATGAAAATTCAGTGCATGGACAACTATTGCCATACACGCTCGTCATTCAGGTAATCGTTTAGTGAGTAATAGGCTTTGCTCACTAAATATGATTTAACACTTGTTTTCAATTTACTTAAGGGTAATTCCAGTATATCCTTTGGTATCTTACTGTAAATTTTTATACCTATTCCCATAAAAGATCTATTTTACTTTTTCTAAACAATCAACTCGAAACACACAGATCTGAATACCAAAAAATAATTTGCAATATCGAGCCATAAGCCAGCTTTGGGGCGCCACACTACAAAAGACTCCGCTCGATCTCATCCCCGGACGTCAAATATCGCGCCGAAATTACTTTCCTTTATAAATAAACCCTCGTAAATTGAGAGCGAGTCTATTCTTCAACAAGTTTTTCGCGGAACTGTTGACTTTGTACTCGGCCAGTCGCGACGTAATGGAATATCAGCCTTCGGTGTTAATGAAGGACGAAATTTAGTTCTCACTTGTAATGGGATTGTGGAAGTTACTTAGGGCGGGATGAAGGTTTAGGGCGCAGCGGCAGCGGAGCCCCGCAGCACAATTATGCAAATTTCAACCTTAATTTCATGCTCTCTCTCCGTCGACTGTCTCACGCAGAATATAACTAAGCTCTAAATTAGGATAAAGAGATTAGATAACGTTATCCAGCAATAAAGCCAAATTAACTTCGGCATTAATTCCCAATTTAATCGGGCCACTGAAAGTTGTGGATAATAAATGCGGCGGTAAACATTACAGTTGAAATTTTAACTGACAACCCTTTAACTGGCGTGGATTATACGAAAGTTCGGCGAAAGGGAACTTTATTTTGGTGCGCGACGAAAATATTACGAGTTCAAAAGAAGTTCTCCGAAGCGGTCTCGGTGCCTTGGCAACGAAAAATGATGACGATGGGCGACAATGTCCCCAGAGGAAAGAAAGACCAAGGACACGTAGCCATGAACTTATCAGTAAGAGACAGACCGAGCCGGCACGGGCGGACATCTAAACTCGCCACGGTGCCAACTAGCTCGCGCCAACTTGTCTACCACAGGTACATTAACAACTCGATTTCGTAATGCTGCAACCATTGCCTGACAACTGAACATCACACATGCAATGATATCATTTATGAGCTCCCGATATTTGGATGCTCTATTTTTTATAACATAGGGGACAAACGAGCATGCGGCTCAACTGATGGTAAGTGATTACCGCCGCCCATGAGCACCCGCAACACCAGGGGAAATGCAAGTACGTTGTCGGCCTTTTAAAAAGGAATAAGCTCTTTTCTTGAAGGTTTCAATATCGTATCGGTTCGGCAATACCATTGCTGGAAGGTGATTCCATAATGTGGTTGTGCGAGGCTAAAAGTTTCTAGAAAACCGTACTGTGGAAGACCGACCGATGCTGTCACAAATATCCTGGTTAGGGGGGTTACGTTTCATCATCATCATCATCGCAGCCCGGAAGTTACGTTTACCGCAGAAGTAAATCTAATTAAAACAATTTAAAAAAGCAACACACAAGTTTTTTGCTCATTCTTTTTGTAATGAGTCTGCATTCCGAATTAGCGGTAGAATATTCAAAAGGTTTATCTGAATAAAGATTATTTCTATTTATATTATTAATAAATATGTACAAAATTTTTGATCTGTGAAGGTAGAAAATGTTGACCACCAAAAAATTATTATTTTTATCATCTTTTGTTCCTTTGTTCTCATATATTGCAAATTCAAATTCAAATTCAAAAATCATTTATGTAAGACATTTTAGTCTCTTATGAACGTAAAATTTTTACATTATAATTTAAATTTTTCCCTACCGTCCAGGTATATAGATCCAATTGAGAAGAATTGGCAAGAAACTCAATTGGATTACTTTTTTTTTAAAAGTCAGTTTATTTAAAATTTATATTTATATGTCTAATATTAAATGAAAATTCAGTGCATGAACAACTATTGCCATGCACGCTCATCATTCAAGTAATCGTTTAGTGTGTAATAGGCTTTGCTCAGTAAATATGTAATTTATTTAAGGGTAATTCCAGTATATCCTTTGGTACCTTATTGTAAATTTTTATACCTATTCCCATAAAAGATCTATTGGCTTTTTCTAAACGATTTGCTTCAGTTATATAACGTTATACGACTTTGAAGTGGTAAATGGAGTTAATAATTGTGATTTTAGCAAGTTTTAATGTTGGCAGCCCTGTCCACGGTCGGGACCACGTGTATTTTGGCACGCTTCTCCTCGTCGTCGTGTTTCAAGACAGTATTACGGTCAATTGCATCACCAGCACCGCACGTGTTTTGATATTCTCTCAAAACATCGTGCACCAGGATTGGAATCCCGCCAGTATTGATAAATACTTCTGGATATGCCCTCTCTGTTACATTATTGAGGTGTATGTATAAATCTTCGTCGTGGTACAAAAGAAGAGGCGCACAAACAGGGTCAATAGGAATCATTGTGGCACTGCACTCACTGGGCCCAACTTTCTGCTGCGTGCTGCTACACCGACCACGACAATGTACCTGTCCCGTCTACATTACGCCATAAGGAGCAGGACATTGTCGATTATATTCGTACCAAGAGTAACCTGACATTGAGGGTGACGCAGCTGAAGTCGAGTCACAACACGAGTTTCAAAGCGTTTGTGGCCCTGGTCCCCACCGACTTGCTGCCCACCTTCATGAAAGAGGACTACTGGCCGAAAGGTGTGGTGTATCGGCGCTACCGTGGCAGATTGCCGTCTTCAGTGCCGTGATCACACAGACAATATCATTGTATTAGTTTTTAAATATTATATTATATGTATGTTAGTCTATAAAATATTTATAATATGGGCCTAGTTGCCTGAAATAAATGAATAAATAAACATAAAAAAATAAATGTATTGACATGTTACTAAGTTTATTATATTTATTTGGCACATACAAAATATTCATATCAAAAAGATGCAAAATGATTGTAATACAATCATTTATAATTAATTATTAAAAAAAATACAGTTGTTACCAAATTGGTCTGTCTGTTCAATCAGATAATATTGTCAGCGCTACGAATTTTATTTTATTTTTATTTAAATTACTTTAATTCACGTCATACATAAGTATAGAGTACATATGGCGGACTTAACACCTAATGGCATTATCTACCAGGCAACCATGAGTTGTGCAGAGATAAGTTGGTGGCGGTGCAAATAATATTATAATAATTTTATATAATATACATATGTGTATACATAAATATTTCTACAAATATACATAAATACATATATTACAGCCGACAGTGACAGCATTTTTTTCAAAAACAGGTTCACAATTAGGAAACTTATAATTATTTTACATTTTCTATGTACTATGTTATTGTATACCCAACATGCATGATCACAAATTATATTAAAGTATTAAGATATGTGGGTCGCATACATACTAAACGCATACAAACTAATATATTTTCTACTTATAATTATGATGGTGTATATGTAGTGGGTTGAATGAGGAAAAGAGATATGAGATGAGATATTACAACATAGTACTAGATACACATATATATATATATATATATATATATATATATATATATATATATATATATATATATATATATATATATATATATATATATATATATGTTTAGAGTTGTAATAAAAATGAAGAGACTTAACTAATTTTAAGTTAGTTATTTTCTACAAACATTCTGTCAATATTTTTGTATTATAATCCTTATAAGAACAGCTTTATCCGGCAACTCCGGATATAATATAAGATCATTTTATCTACATTGACAGTAATATTTGTAACGCAGAATCTCCTAAAATCATAGTAAAACATGTTAATTTAATTTTCTAATCCCTAAATATTACAAAACCGTGTATATGTTTCCATTACTTTCTGTAGAACGTTCTGGTAACGTGTTTTATGAGCCAAGTGTCAGATTGTGATCTCTTGGCAGTCCGCTTTAAATTAATCTTAGTTAAACTTAATCTATACGTATAAATAAAATTGGAGTGTCTGTTTGTAATATTGAAATAACCGTTCTTTACTACATGCATATGAATATAAATACGGTACATACATCAAAATAACATTTTTTACAATTTTTGTCTGCCTGTTTTTTCCGGCTAATCTCTGAAATGGCTGGACCGATTTTGACCGGACTTTTTTTGGCAGGTAGCTGATGTAATAGGGAGTAACTTAGGCTACTTTTATTTTAGAAAAATAAAGTTGAATTCCACGCTGACGAAGTCGCGGGAACAGCTAGTATCATATAAATCTTGATGTACAGAAGATCAACTTCAAATGTTTCATGTCACAGCACGCTACGGAACCATTCACGGCCCTATTCGGCCTCGGTGGTCTAGCGGTCTAGCACACTGCTTTACGTCTGATGGTCGCGGGTTCGATTCCTCGCACGGCACAAACATTTGTATTCATGAGTATGATTGTATGTATCGGTCTGGCTGTTTTCTATGTATAATATGTATATATGTACGAAAAAAAAATTCTATGTATTTGTATCAGTTGTCTAGTACTTATAACACAAGCTTTAGTTAACTTAACTTGGGTCTAGATGGCGCTGTGTGAATTGTCCTGAGATTATTATTATTTGTTCCATAAATTTGTATTACAATGTACGCAATCAAATGCCAGGTAATAGCAAATAAGATATTACCATTACCCAGTCTATATATTTATCACATATGTGTATTTGTTCATACTAATATAAATTCGTTTCAGAAAAGCACGACACTGAGCAAAAGGAGCACTAATATTTATAAAATTCAAAATCCTAGACAGAAATTGACCGTTTATTCAAATAATGTATATTGCATGGCGATCCGTATTTATTTATAATAAATTACCAGACAATTTTAAAAGTCTCAATACCACATTCTTAAAAAAACGTGTATATTCATGGATACTGGAAAAATGTTACTATTCAATTGATGAATTTATTAATGACAAGTAACGGCTAGTAATGTGATTGTGATGTATTTCGCAATAGTATCAATGAATTGAATTATTTAGAATTAAAATAAAATGTTGACAATTAATGAAATATTGACATTCTATTATATTCCATAATGTTTTTAAAGTAAGAAGTTATGGTGAATGAGTAATATTTATAATTTATAATGACACGACTCACAAAACGTCTATTAAATCTAAATAGGTAAAACCTTAAAATTGATTGATTTAATATTTGTACGCTGGAAACAGCAGAATATGATGAAACATATATTATATATACTTACCACCATTGTACATACCATATTCTGACAAATAAATATATTATTATTATTATTATTTGGTTTGGAGTGCCATCTGCACTCGCCCCCTATCGTCCGGTGAAGCTGTAAAGGCCAGCTGCGGCATTAGAGTAGTCCGAAAAAAAAAGGCCGCAGTGCTACAGGTCCATACACCTGTCAATAGCCCAAACAACCCAATAAAAAAAATGTACTCATATATACAATGTAGTGAAGGTCATAAAGTGTTAAAATTTATAATAAAATTTGAGCAACAGAGAAGCAATAAACTACAGTAGACAGTAACAAATGATGATGCGGACAGAATTTCAAAAAGCGTTTAAAGATAAATTGCTCGACCGCGGGTGAGATCAGCTCTTTTTTGTATATTAATCATAGTTATATTATATATTTTTGTTTTTAATATTCGCCTTCCCTTTTTATATTGCTTTTTAGAAGATTTATAGGCCTTCGCACAGGATTCGCACGGGCGTACTAATGAACAAATTTATATTAAACTAGCTTTTGCCCGCGACTTCGCTCGCGTAGTACTAAGTATTATTATTAATTAGGTGTAGTTTTTGCGGCTTTACTTTCGTGTGTAAAAAATTAGGGCCTACAAAATCTAAGAAGATTTATACAAACTTTCATCCCCTATTTTATCTCCTTAGGGGTGGAATTTATCAAAATTCTTTCTTAACGGTTATCTACGTCATAAGATCTACCTGCATGCCAAATTTTAGCCCGATCCGTCCAGTGGTTTGGGCTGTGCGTTGATAGATCACTATGTCAGTCAGTCGCCTTTGAGTTATATATATTTAGTTAGATTTTCTAAAGAATAAAATCAAATTAAATCAAAAATCATTTACTCATGTTTTTTGATTTAGTTCGATTTTATGTCAAGTATTTCCTACCGTCCAGTTCAATATACAGATACAATTATCAAGAACTGGCAAGAAACTCATCTAAATTTCTTTCTAAAAGCCACTTTTTCACAATATACGCGAACTAATAGTGAAAGTGACATTTCTAATGGCGTAATTAATGTAACAACGCAACTAATGCAACAATACATCATAAACTATTATGTTAATAAAAGAAAGAATATGTTTGTTGTAATGAAAAATATTCGACCGTAAATACTTTTGAAGTAATGGCAATAAACTGAAACGCTTGGCAATTGTCCAATAAAAAAACTAATGCGCTGGCGATAACCATCAAACTATATACTACGAGCTTCATCAGGGATGCTGTAAACAAATAAATTATCAATTTAGTCGCTTCTAAACGTACATAACATACGAGTTGAAACTATGTTTATAGACAGTTTCAAAAGTTATAGAGTTAGTGATGATATATATATATATATATAGTTAGCTAACTACTATAGTATATATATAATATACTACTATATAGTTAGTAACTATATATAGTTAGTATGTTTATAGAGTTAGTTAGATTGCACTAATAAAAGCTTACGTAACAATAACAAACTGGTTCCAAAATGTCGTTTAACTAAAGTTAGTAATTCGTTTTATGGCAATTGCGTAAGGTTTTTCAACAAAATACCAGAGTATGTTATAAATCTCCCTGAAAAAAGATTTATATGTCATATAAAATACTTCCTTTGCAAAAAAGCTTACTATAAAATTGAAGAATTAGATAATAATATTTTTATAGAAAAACGTAAAATCCATAGCACTGACAATATTATCTGATTACACTCATAATGAGTGCGTAGCGATTTATATGTTGATTATCGCATGCCTCTTACTTGTTATACTGTAATTATTTATATAAAAAACATCTATTAAAAAGAGAAACACACAAGTTTCTTGCTCATTCTTCTTGTGATGAATCTGCATTCCGAATGAGTGGTAGAATCGAAATATGACTAATTAAAAGTGCTTGTAATGAGTTTATTTGAATAAACATTATTTCTATTTTCATTTGTAGAGCCCAACAGACGTGTTTGGATGGATAGGAGTATGTCCTCAAATCTGTTTAAATTTTTTAAGTTCATTATCTCAGAACTGTTCTTTTTTAATATTAATACTGGAGAATTCAGACAGCTGGTCTAGTCCCAAGCTAAGAAGAGAGGGTTTAGACAACTGATGTATATAGAGGGGAAAGAAGAAGAAAGAAAGAAGAGTAATGTGGGCTCATCACCCCATTACTAGCAATGTACCATGTCAGGTGACCTCCAAGCGGTTCCACCTGGAAATCATCGTGATAAATTCCTGGTGAAATTGTCGCGATGTGCTAACTGACCTGACCTTATGTTCGTCTTATCATCCTCCACTGGTTCCCCGCCAGCGTAACACACCGCTTTACGTCCGATGGTCGCGGGTTCGATTCCTCACACGGAACCATCATTTATTTCATCCATGAGTATGATTGTTTGTATCGGTTTGGGTGTTTTCTATATATAATATGTATGTATTTACAAAAACAAATGTATGTATTTGTATCAGTTGTCTAGTACCCATAACACAAGCTGTGCTTTATTTGGGACTAGATGGCGTTGTGTAAATTGTTCTGAATATGTTATTAAAATATTAAGAGCCATATAAATGTAGTATGTATTTACAGAAGGTTAATTACTTGTAGGTAATCTTAGTTATCATATTATCTTAGTTATACATATTATCTTAATCCAAAAAACAGCAATATTCATAATATTAATACTAGATTTAAAGACAAACTTGCTGTCCCCAAGTATCGTTTAGAAAAAGTCAATAGGTCTTTTATGGGAATAGGTATAAAAATTTACAATAAGATACCAATGGATATATTGGAATTACCCTTAAATAAATTCAAAACATCTGTTAAATCATATTTACTGAGCAACGCCTATTACTCACTAAACGATTACTTGAATGACGAACGTGCATGACGATAGTTGTTTATGCACTGGATTTTCATTTAATGTTAGGCATAGACACCTCTATAAATATACATTGTAAATAAACTTAAAAAAAAGTAATTCAATTGAGTTTCTTGCCAGTTCTTCTCAATTGGGTCTATATACCGAACTGGACGGTAGGGAAAAAATAAAATTATAATGTAAAAATTTGACGTTCATAAGCGGCTAAAATGTCCTACATGAATAAATGATTTTTGAATTTAGATTTTTTTTTAATTTAGTAGTTTAATTTTCACTAGAAATTACTTATATTCTATTGTTAATGTTCGCTCGTTCGTTACGTTCGTATCACGTAACGAAGGCCGTGAGATCACTGCCGGGAATAGAACCCACTGCCCTGAAGACTGACATGTGCTAATGACTGCCCCTGAACCTGTCCGCACTCCGTTTGAAACATTCGAGTCATTACATCTCATATTATTTAACTTGACGCAGTCGTGTTATATTTTAAACTCGAAAGTATATATACTAGAAGCCTGTCCCGGCTTCGCACGGGTGGATATTTTTACATTCTACATTTTTATCTCATCTTATTTAATTAAATTGACAAAGTTTTTTTTATATATTTTTTTAATATTATATATATAATAATAATAATAAACTCAGGACAATTCACACAGCGCCATCTAGACCCAAGTTAAGCTAGCTAAAGCTTGTGTTATGGGTACTAAACAACTGATACAAATACATACATAATATACATAGAAAACACCCAGACCGATACAAACAATCGTACTCATGAATACAAATGTTTGTGCCGTGCGAGGAATCGAACCCGCGACCATCGGACGTAAAGCGATGTGCTTGACCGCTAGACCACCGAGGTCGTCAAATAAATATATTAATTTTTTTCTCATCTCGAAATCATTCCGAACTGACGGTAGATTTGACATATCATAAGAGTCTGTAATAGACCTACATGAATAAAGATATTTTGAATTTCGACAATAGTCGACATCACAGAAGACCGAAGAGATGGCAGCTACCTTGGACAAAGAATTAGTCTAGCTATTCAAAGAGGGAACGCTGCCAGTATCTTCGGAACGTTGCCTAAAGGGATCCCTTTTAATAATATATTTTAGTCCTCATATTATATTTTTTTAAGCTTTTTAATTCTAGGTTCTTAGTTGTACAATTAGGTTATGTAAATACTAGTAATAAATATATTTCTGTACAAAAAATACCTACATTTATTTGAAAATACCTACGTTTATATAATTTTTTGATTTTTGAATGTGATGTCTTGCCTCCTGACGCGAGAGTTGAGGCAGCCCACCGTGTTGCTACCCGCGATATTACAATTTCCACTTAGCAATTGGAAAGGTGCCTTTTACGTCATCGCTGTCCGCGCCAGATAGTCTGGATGTACAGATTGGATGGACTTCAAGATGAAAAACGTGATGATGTTGTGCAACAAGCCATATGGAATCGTATGTAGCAAGGATACGGTTGTTTGTGGCGTGCGAGAATGAGGTGGTGCTCAGCTGTTCGCGTGCCATCCGTAATTAAATTATGACGCAAACGGTCATTTAAAGATTATGTCGCTACATACAATTATATATTTTACTAGCCGTGTTAAATACATAAAATATTTACCATATTGCAAATTAGGCAAATTCAATAATAGTAGTGAGCAACACTTTTGTATTGCTGGTAACACTGTATAACACTAGCCCACTCATGCATAAACGAAATATCTCCCTTGGAAAGTTTACACTCTATCCTGAGGAGATAAAAACCATCGCTCCTAGGAATATCCTTCAATTCTTGTCCCTGACGGGTCTAGGTAGCGGATTCTGAAAAGGGCGAGCACAATAGATCTATGTAGGTCGCAGTGCTACAGGTTCAGGTATCTGACAATAGCCCAAACAACCCAATAAAAAAAAACACTGTGTCGCGTACAAGAAGTAACAAAACGCAACACGAGGGCAGCGTTCTGATTGGACCGCACACCCATCCAATTTAAATACGCAACGTATCGTTCAGACTTTAAAAATCAACCGATCGATCTAACGTATAAATTGTTCACTCATCCATAATTTGTAATTAATAATATATTTGCCATTAAATTTAAGATAACAAGCAAATTCTATCAATCATTTTTTTTTAATCATTTATTCAAATAAACTTACATTGAAGCACTTTTGAATAGTCATAACATTTTTTTTTAATCTACCGCTCCTTCGGAATGCTGTTTCATCACAAGAGGAACAAGCAAGAAACTTGTGTGTCGCTCTTTTAAATAATTTATTCTTACTTACAATTTAAATTTAAGTGTGTGAATACAAACCACCGATTAGCACTAATTCAATGAAATAATAAAATAGAAAAAACATTCAATATACAACAACTGGTTAAACAATTAATAAGAGAAAATAAGTCATAGTGATTAGAGCAGACCAGTCCACACAAGCAGCAGCCGTTCACGAGTATGACGGATGAGCCAGCCACCACTGCGCTCGATTCGAGCCGCAACATCATCTACCATCTGAGCATTCAAGCCGCATCATCACGAACCACACTGTATAAAGTAATTTGTTTTTTTCTTTGTATTTGTTATGACTATATATATTTCGCTACTTATATACACGCCGTGCAATTAACAACTCATTTTACTGAAATCCCTTGACAAATACCAAGATCTAACCAAATACAATCAGCTATTTCATACACAATATATCAAGCTGTACTTTTTTTATAAAATAAAAGTAGCCTAAGTTACTCCTTATTACATCATCTACCTGCCAAAAAAAGTCCCATCAAAATCGGTCCAGCCATTTCAGAGATTAGCCGGAACAAACAGACAGACAGACAAAAGTTGTAATAAATGTAACTTTGGTGTATGTACCGTATTTATATTCATATGCATGTAGTAAAAAACGGTTATTTCAATATTACAAACAGACAATCCAACTTTATTTATATGTATAGACTAGCTGTGCCCGCGACTTCGTCCACGGAAAATAACGATACTACAACACAACCTTTCTCCCCTTTCAACCCCTTACAAACATTTTTCGCATTAAAAAGTAATACATATCTTTTCTCAGGTTCTAGACTATCTGTGTACTAAATTTCATTTGAATCAGTGCAGTGGTTTCTGCATGAAAGCGAGATAGACAGACAGACAGAGTTACTTTCACATTTATAATATTATTAGTAAGGATTTAGAATATTATTCACTTTTAATTATAATTGCGTAAATTTTCATAAATAAATATCATATTTATAAGTTTATATAAATACCGGGAGATGTCCAGTTAAGTAAGTCCAGTTGGTCAAGTCTCAGGTCAGGTTATTTTAAATGGGCGTCAGTAAAAATTGGAGATTTACAATAAAAAATCACCAAAATACTATATATTCGTTAAATTAGGTAATAAGGTATTACACTTTATTTATAGTTGAAAATTTGATACGAAAATCCAATATTATGCGGAAATTGAATTGTTATAAAGATGTTATTCCCAAGAAATGTTGATTGTATTAAATCTTCTGAACATTAAGTTCAAGGAGCAAGGAAATCGTTATATTGGTGTTCAAATTCAAAATATCTTTTTCATCATTCTTTATTCATGTAGGCCTATTGATTTCGAGATGAGAAGAACCGATGTGCATTCTGTTCATCACCAGTAAATAGCATAAAAATCTTAAAACTACGCAACGAATTTTGAAGCGGTTTCTTTTAATAGATAGGTTCAAGAGGAATGTTTATATATATAATGAGTACATGTACACCCGTGCAAAGACGGGGTGAGTAGCTATTTATTGAAATAGAAATAGAAATAATCTTTATTCTATTTGAATAAAGATTATTTCTATTTCTATTTCAATAAACAAAATATGACTATTCAAAAGTGCTTGTAATGAGTTCATTACAAGCACTTTTGAATAGTCATATTTTGATTCTACCACTCATTCGGAATGCAGATTCATCACAAGAAGAATGAGCAAGAAACTTGTGTGTTGCTCTTTTTAATAATTTTATCGTTTTTTTATATAAATAATTAGAGTATAACAAGTAAGAGGCATGCGATAATCAACATAGAAGTCGCTACGCACTCATTATTAATGTAATCTGATAATATTGTCAGTGCTATGGATTAATACAAAGAACAGAATGAACGTTAGTTCTTCATGCAACCTTATGGATAAAGATGACTGACTTCGTATTTTTTTTCAAATACCCCCCCCCCCTCACCCTCCCCCCCCCACCCCCCTTATGACTTGGATTACTAGACACAAACGCGGCTGATTCACGTGGTATAGGTTACCATAACCAGACAGACATAAGGGGAAAGATAAATTGATACCAGCAACATTAATCTGACGCACCGGCGCTATCTCGAACTTACTCAGTGCCTATCTAAATTGTTCCCGATCACTTCCCAATGTGAAGACCCGCGGGATGTATTCCAAACTGGCTCATATCTCGGAAGGAATAAAAGTCAATTTGGTGTGTGTGCCGTTAATGATGAGTACTTGAGCAATGCCTCTGAAGGGTAAATTTGACAAGCGGAGCGAGTTTGCGTAGAAACATTAATCTGTGCTCCGGAGGTTGGTTCCAAAGTTTGCACTGATGAGCACAACTGAACTGCCTATCTGCAGCCTCAAATATATAATCTTGAATATAGTTATCACAGATTAACTAGTCGGAGAAATTTTGAGAATCAAAGCTCGCAAAGTTAGTCTATCTATGCCTGAAAACTGCATTAAAAGAACTAACAGATAGCGGAGGCAACTATTTTATACTATGTAAAAACTTTAACATATTGAGGGTCAGTTTATTTGTGGTTATTTTGCCATTATTAAACATGTAACATTTACTTGGTCACTTGCATAATTCAAATTTAACAGTATATTACCAATTTTGGTTTAAATTCAAGTAAAGTAAAATGCTG
Source organism: Achroia grisella (assembly GCF_030625045.1). Lineage (NCBI taxonomy): Eukaryota > Metazoa > Arthropoda > Insecta > Lepidoptera > Pyralidae > Achroia > Achroia grisella. The sequence continues at coordinate 6,380,973 of NW_026713022.1, forward strand.
TAGGCTAAAGCCTACTAACACTAAATATATATTTTTTAGTATATAGATACTGATTGTATAACTGTATAATTGTGATAATGTTTTTGTGGCCGATATTTCGATATCACAATAATATGAGTAGAATGTATACTATTGTATACCGACCTCCATGGTCTAGCGGTTTATTGCTTAAGCTTAATAAATATATAGTTACTACTAGCGTAATAAAATAAAATATCACAATGAACGTTACCTATATATCTATACATATAAATAAAATTGTAGTGTCTGTTTGTAATATTGAAATAACCGTTTTTTACTACATGCATATGAATGTAAATACGGTACATACACCAAAATGACATTTTTTACAGTTTTTCTCTAACTGTCTGTCTGTTCCGGGTAATCTCTGAAATGGCTGGATCGATTTTGACGGGACTTTTATTGGCAGGTAGCTGATGTAATAAGGAGTAACTTAGGCTACTTTCATTTCAGAAAAATAAAGTTAAATTCCACGCGGACGAAGTCGCTGGTACAGCTGCTGTTAAATAATAATATTGGTTGATTTCCTCAGACGCACAGCTTCACATTTACATTTCTCATCTCATTTCGCCCCAATATCCGGCGACGACTTAATACTATTTCAATAGCAATGACTTTATCTCCGCGTGAATAATTTTCCTACCTCCAACATCACGGGCAAAATCTTGTTTCGGTTACAAATCTGTTAAATATAACATTTATATACTACTAGATGTGCCCGGGACTTCGTCCGCGTAAATTGTAGATACTTCCATATAACCTTTCATATCCCTCCCTCAAAGCTTTTGTTATGAGCACTAGATAACTGATACAATACGTAATTTTTTTTCGTAAATACATATTATACATAAAAAACAGCCAGACCGATACCGATATCTCAGGACAATTCACACAACGCCATCTAGTCACAAGCTAAACAGAATTTGAAGAACTTTTTTTGTAAATAAATACATATTACATATAGAAAACACCCAGACCGATACAAACAATCATACTCATGAATACAAATGTTTGTACCGTGCGAGGAATCGAACCCACGACCATCGGATAGTAAAGCGGTGTATTAAACCACTGGACCACCGAGGCTGTCTTCTGACAGCTAAGCAGAGCTTCTGTTATGGGTACTAGACAACTGATATAAATACATAAATGCAGTTTTTTTTGTAAATAAATACATATTACACATAGAAAACACCCAGACCGATACAAACAATCATAATTCATGAATACAAATGTTTGTGCCGTGCGAGGAATCGAACCCACGACCATCTGATAGTAAAGCGGTGTATTAAACCACTGGACCACCGAGGCTGTCTTCTTACAGCTAAGCAGAGCTTCTGTTATGGGTGCTAGACAACTGATATAAATACATAAATGCAGTTTTTTTGTAAATAAATACATATTACACATAGAAAACACCCAGACCGATACAAACAATCATACTTCATGAATACAAATGTTTGTGCCGTGCGAGGAATCGAACCCGCGACCATCGGACGTAAAGCGGTGTGCTAGACCTATCACATTATACAAATCATTGCTTTGCACAGGTGTACATGTATTATACATATAAATCTTCCTCTAGAATCGCTCTATCTGTTGCTAAAAACTGCATTAAAATCCGTTGCGTAGTTTAAGAGATCTAAGCGAAGTGACTTTCATTTTATACTGTGTAAAGATTGTCAGTAAACATCTATTAATATAAATAAAATTAGACTGTCTGTCTGTTTGTAATATTGAAATAATTTTTTTTTACTACATGCGTATGAATATAAATACGGTACATACACCAAAATAAAATTTTTTGTCTGCCAGTCCGTCGGTCTGTTCGTTCCGGCTAATCTTTGAAAAGTCTGGACCGATTTTTGTGGGACTTTTTTTGGCAGGTAGCTGATGTAAAGGAGTGTTCCGGCAAACCTTTAAGACTATTGAAAGGATTCTATTACTAACTGCAAAAAGTTGCTATTTAAATGTTCATAGGCGTATTTTGATTTGTTTTGTATTCACTCACTCACTTTTTCTTCAACAAAAATCTATGGATCTCCTTAAAAATTGTTAAAATGAATAATTAAAAGTCAATATTTAAAGTAAATTTGGTTTCCATTTGAAACTATGTTAGCGAAACTATGTTTATTTTTAATTATGGTAAATTAAGTTACATTTTATTTGCTCTTTTTTTTCCGTTTGTTGTTTATATTGTATTTTTTACATTGCACTGAATAAAATATTTTTCTTTCTTTCTTTCTTTCTTTCTTTCTTTCTTTCTTTCTTTCATTCTTTCGAAGGTGGAAGTAACTTTGGCTACTTTTATTTTAGAAAATTAAAGTTAAATGCCACGCGGTTGCAGCAAGTTATATATATAATAATAATAATAATCTCAGGACAATTCACACAGCGCCATCTAGACCCAAGTTAAGCTAGCTAGAGCTTGTGTCATGGGTCCTAGACAACTGATACAAATACATAGATAATTTTTTTTTTTCGTAAATACATACATATTATACATAGAAAACACCCAGACCGATACAAACAATCATACTCATGAATACAAATGTTTGTGCCGTGCGAATCGAACCCGCGACCATCGGTCGTAAAGCGGTGTGCTAGACCGCTAGACCACCGAGGTCGTCAATATTACATATATACATGTACGAGTATAAATAAAAAACATGTAATTTTCTTTCCTCGAAATATTTAGTGCCGTTTCTGTTTACACACCTACTATCTTTCATTACATCTTCATTTCAATCTATTTTAGAGAAGAGACAGTTCTGTAAAAGTCGTTTTTTGCTTGTTTACGAATAACGTGATATCTATGCCAATTGCAAACCAGTTTTAATGCTTCTTTTACATCGAAATAGTTTATTTTAAGTGGATATTTTGAGAAACAAATTATTGTAAAAACCAGTCAGTCATATATCTTAACATGATCTTAAGAAGCAAGCAGATGACAGGAGAAAACTTCGCTGTCTAGAAATACATGGAGTCGAGAAGACTATCATTTGGTCTTGCAACACAAGTTTTTAATAACTTAAAACCCCTTTCTACGAACCCTCTGTCCCTGATGATGGTTAAACAGCATTACACTCTAAAAATATCTTACTGCCTTCATGATTCTTTTTAAGAGCTTCATATTGTCCATACATGTCTTCTTAGAAGACGTAGTTGTTAATATTTCGCTTGTGGAGACGGCTCTGTTCGGTTACCTCTGATTGAAACTTTTGACAATTTTTTTTTTATAACATAGGGGACAAACGAGCATGCGTCTCACCTGATGGTAAGTGATTACCGCCGCCCATGAGCACCCGCAACACCAGAGGAATTGCAAGTACGTTGTCGGCCTTTTAAAAAGGAATAAGCTCTTTTCTTGAAGGTTTCAATATCGTATCGGTTCGGAAATACCATTGCTGGAAGGTGATTCCACAATGTGGTTGTGCGTGGCGAAACGTTTCTAGACAACCGCACTGTGGAGGACCGCCATTCATCCAGATGATCAGGATGGTATTTCAGTTGGTATTTACAATGAGAGATGATGATTGGATGATTCAGATGGTAATTACAATGAGAGTGGCCAATAGCATATGCCGGTGATAATTTTGTTCTCCCTTATTATGTTTAAAAATTAATCTGCATTTTTATAATCATTTACCAAGCTCATTTGAAAAGAATGAGAACGGAGTCTCTTGTCAGTTCTTCTCATATCGAAATCATACCGAACTGACGGTAGATTTGACATATCATAAGAGTCTGTAATAGACCTACATGAATAAAGATATTTTTATCTGTTTAAGTGATTTAATACAATAATAGATTTTATGTTCTACAGCTTCTGTGATACTCGAGTTCAGATCCAGATATCGTTATTTCATCTCCTAAAACCATGCATATCCAATTTCATCAAGTTGTTTACGAGTGTTTACGAGTGCTCATAACAAAAATATGCCAGTTTTTGTAGTACCTAAAATTATGATCCGATTGTGATCGTGTGTTGTAAATGGTATTGTAGATTGTTACGTCTAAAATAATATTGTACGGTTCTATTTTTCGAAAATACAATATTATTTTAGATTTAACAACTTACACAATAAACTGTGACTCTTTACGCTCCTTATATTATATATATATATAATATAAGTATATAGTATAAAACAAAGTCGTCGACGCTGTTCGTTCGCTTATATATAGACAGCCTCGGTGGTCTAGTGGTATAGCACACCGCTTTACTATCCGATGGTGTGTTCGATTCCTCGCACGGTACAAACATTAGTATTCATGAGTATGATTGTCTGTATCGGTCTGGGTGTTTTTTATGTATAATATGTATTTATTTACAAAAAATGTATCCATGTATTTATATCAGTTGTCTAGTACCCATAACACAAGCTCTGCTTAGCTTGGGACTAGATGGCGCTGTGTGAATTGTCCTGAGATATTATTATTATATCTTTTAAATTACATAACGGATTTTGATACAGTTTTCAGCAATAGATAGAGTGATTCAAGAGCAAGGTTTATATGTATAATATATGCGTATTATAGTATAGAACAAGCCGAGGGATTCAAAGATTTATAATGAATCCGTGTAAAGCCGGGAGGGATCGCTAGTTCTGTTATACAATGTAGTTTCCCTTAGGAAAGTTCGAGAAGGCTGACCCCTATGTACCAGCCTTCTCAAGAGAAACCAGTGCTGTGGAAGTGTGGGAGTGGAATTAGCACTCAATTAAATGACAAACAGACTAACAAATCATATAAAAAATAATATCATCATCAGTTGTCTAGTACTCATAATAATTAACAGTGTGTGTTAATTATTAATGATTAATATTATTAAGCTGAAGAGTTTGTTTGTTTGCGCTAATCTCAGGAACTACTGCTTCGAATTGAAAAAGTATTTTTGTGTTGGATAATCTATTTATCGAGGAACACTTTAAGCTATATAACATCACGCTACGACCAATAGGAGCGGAGCTGCAATGGAAAATATTGCACAAAGATGGGGAAGTGAAGAGGAAACGAAATTGGGAGGCTGGTTAGGAGCTGGTTATTTATAACGTCCGAGAATTGGCCCCCAGTCCCACAAATGACATCAGTGTGGGGTGGGTCCACAGAGCAGGCTTCTGTCAACTGCTCTGATTGAATAATGATTGATGGGTACATTTCAGTTATTATTGGTTGTAAGCAAACATGAATATAAACAAACAGAAACATTGACGATATTTATTTATGAGGTAAATATTATTTTAACATATATATGAATGTGCAATTAGGGTCTTTTTACATGCTTTTATCAAAGAGATCAAAGCAACTGCTCTGTGCTTAGTAAATATGATTCCCTCCGATCGATCCCCCATCCAATTCAAACGGGGATCGATATTACGACGGCCTGAGCCGAGGTTCGAACCTAGTGGTGCCCTCAGAGTAAAGTCGTATCCGTCAGGCGGGAGTTGTCCTTCAGCTGCTCCATAAGTTCCTTTGGTTTGGAGTGCCATCTGCACTCGCCCCCTATCGTCCGGTGAAGCTGTAAAGGCCAGCTACGGCCAACAGCATTAGAGTAGTCCGAAAAAAAAAGTTAATATTATGTTAAAAAAAAAACTGTGGGTTCGATTCTCGTACAATAAAAAAATTGTTTTCATTAGTATATTCCAGTTTATTATAAATAGATTCAGTTATTGACTAGATGTTCAATTTTATTTTTCCTTCTGAGCCAAGCCTAAGTAGATACATAAAATAAAAGTAGTCTAAGTTACTCCTTATTACATCAGCTACCTGCCAATAAAGTCTCGTCAAAATCGATCCCGCCATTTCAGAGATTAGCCGGAACAAACAGACAAATAGACAGACAAAAATTATAAAAAAATATATTTTGGTGTATGTACCGTATTTATATTCATATGCATGTAGTAAAAAACAGTTATTTCAATATTACAAACAGACACTCCAATTTTATTTATAGATATATTGATTATATCATTACTGCAAGTCATTATTGGTGATTGCAAAATTTATTCTTATTATTTAAAACTAAATATAGATACATGAATAAATGATTTTTGAATTTTTTAAATATGTAAGAAGCACTAATTATGATGGACGACTGAGGCTTTGAAGCCGGCTACCGCAAGGGAAACCCCAAGTAGCGCCCGTGACTTGTGACACGGGTGTAGGTTTAAAAGGCCCTTTTAGAATGCATTAACACTCACCTTCACTACTTGCAGCTTCCCCCCAGGCCCAACTAAGACCGGGATAAACCCATTGCTAATACAATTCACTTTAACATCCAAAACACAACTGGCACGCTCTGCGCTCGTCGACTGAATGCCGCGGCTCACGCAACGAAAGAGCATTATTCAACTACCGACCTCCGTATTTATAGACCAAAGTCAGTGTAGTAGGTTGTTCTATAAATACTAGATGGCGCTATTTACAATATTCGTAATAATCCTTACATCCAACAAACTACCTTCTTTTAATATATTTTTAAAATATCGGATTTTTTCTACAATAATGATGTGAATTCTAACAAATAAAAGTGTATATTAACGAGATGGGTCCGATACGATTCCGTGACGTCGAGTCGCAGTCTCTAAAGATGTCTGTGCTTACACGTGCCGCTCTGTTCTCGGGATGACATCATCGTACAAAGCCCGCTATCTTCTCCGCGCATCTCTCTATCTGATATTAGAAACAAATATTTTTTTTATTCAAAAACCGGCTCAATGTTTTCAAGTGTAGAGTACATTCAACTTTTCAAGTTTTACGGCTGTGTATGCCCTAATTATTTTTAAAAGTTATTGTTATTTTTGACATATCTTTTAATGATCACTTGTTATTGTTATTTGATAGCCTCGGTGGTATAGTGGTTTAGCACACCGCCTTAGTTCGGTCGCGGGTTCGATTCCTCGCACGGTACAAACATTTATATTCATAAATATGATTGTTTGTATCAATCTGGGTGTTTTCCATATACAATATGTATGTATTTACAAAAAAATCGATGTATTTGTATCAGTTATCTAGTATATATATATAGATGCGCTGTGTTTTTTATATATAACGATGGTGGCAATCAAGCATACAGTCTATGAACGCCTGAAACACCAGGGGTGTCACGTGCGCGTTGCCGACCCTTAAGAAACCTTAATATACCCTTCTTGAAAAACCCCATGCTGTGGTCTCGCTCGGCAGGAAGTTCATCTCACAATCTAATGTACGCGGGAGGAAGCTCCTCTGAAACCGCACTGTTCGGGACCATTTAGGTTATGTGGGGATGAATTCCCTGTTTTGCGGTTAAAAGGTTGCCGTCGGCATCATGAGAATTGTCCTAGAGATTATTATTATTATTATTTGTTGGGGAGGGGGTTATAATGTGATTACTAATGTGGTTAATAGCTACATTACTGTTGCACTAAAATCGAAAAAGAATCCTCGCATGATACAAAAATTTATATTCATGAACGTTATTGTTATTAAGTGATTACCGCCGCCCATGAGCACCCGCAACACAGAATTGCAAGTACGTTGTCTTTTAAAAAGGAATAAGCTCTTTTCTTGAGGTTTCAATATCGTATCGGTTCGGAAATACCATTGCTGGAAGGTGTATGGTTGTTTTATAAAAACTGTGGAGGACCGCCATTCATCCAGATGATCAGGATGGTATTTCAGTCACGTCTCTTATAAATCTGCCTCAAAAAGATTTAAATGACATATAAAACACTACCATTGTAAAAAAGCTTACTATAAAATTGAAGAATTAACTATAATATTATCTGAATACACTAATATAATTCTTGTGATGAATCTGCATTCCGAATAAGTGGTAGAATCAAAATATGACTATTCAAAAGTGCTTGTAATGAGTTTATTTGAATAAAGATTATTTCTATTTCTATTTCTTAGAATATGATCCTTTGTATCGGTTTAGGTGTTTTTTAAATATGTATATTTATATATATATAATTATATATAAATAATAGTATATGTTCCATTTTATACGCTGTCAACATTATTCTCCAACCTCTATGTTATAATTTTTTTTGTCTATGTTTTTTTCTCTATAAAAACTGTATTGTTATGGCCGTCTAAAAATATACATGCAAACATTAAGAAGAATCTTTATTAACAAAACTTACCTGACGAGAGAGCTAAAACCAGAACAGTATATTTTATAATAAAAATTGATGTGTCTATTTACATCACTTGTCTAGTACTTATAAAACAAGTTCTGCTTATCTTAAGACTAGATGGCGCTGTGGGAATCTTCCAGAATTATTATTATTATTAAGTTTAAGTAAATAGAAGCTAGTATAATAAGTAATAATAATAATAATAGTGGAAGGCCTCCAGCAAGGTGGACCGACGATCTGGTCAAGATCGCTGGAAGTCATTGGATGCGAGCAGCGCAGGACCGATCGCCGTGGATATCTTTGAAGGAGGCCTATGTCCAGCAGTGGACGTTTCCAGGTTGCGATGATGATGATGATGAAATAAGTTAATTCCAAACAATATTTTTAGATCACCAATTTAACCGGATATATACATAGTCACAATGCCATACGATTATGCAATCAAATGTTGTCCAGATGACTGAATGTTGCAAAAAAAGCGGACGCAACAACATCGGCTCCTTTAAGAAACAAAACGGCGGATTCCTAAGATGGGCGAAATAGAAACAACGCTGTACAAAAAAAAAACATGACAGCTGCCTCCGCACGGAGAAAAACAAACTGTAATAGAAGGAATCACATTCTCAAATCTATTTTTAGAGAAGCCTCGAAAACGTAATTCTGAGGCTTTATTTATAGGAAGAGTTTCGGATTTTTTAAAGAATAGAAATAATAATAATATCTCAGAACATTTCACACAGCGCCATCTAGTCCAAAGCTAAACAGAGAATTTGAAGTTTTTTTGTAAATAAATATATATTATACATAGAAAACACCCAGACCGATACAAACAATCATACTCATGAATACAAATGTTTGTACCGTGCGAGGAATCGAACCCACGACCATCGGATAGTAAAGCGGTGTATTAAACCACTGGACCACCGAGGTTGTCTTCTGACAGCTAAGCAGAGCTTCTGTTATGGGTACTAGACGACTGATATAAATACATAAATGCAGTTTTTTTTGTAAATAAATACATATTGTACATAGAAAACATCCAGACCGATACAAACAATCATACTTCATGAATATAAATCTTTCTACCATGCGAGGAATGTGAGAATGTGAAGATGTAAATGTATTAATTTGAACCTATCAGTACCTAATGGAACGAATAAATTAAGACGAACAAAATAATTTTTAGTTCTTTAGGATACTTTTATTTTAGAAAAATAATGTTAAATTCCACGCGGACGACGTCGCGGGAATAGCTAGTTCTAGGCTAGTTATATGTTATCTAAAAAAATCTATATAAAAGTCACATTATATTACTGTAAAATTAATACCCAACGCCGTCGACGGAATTAAAAGTAAAATTCAAGTATAATTCAATTGAAAATGGAGAGAAATAAATTGTTTCCTAAGCAATTTGCGAGTGCTAGTTAATGAGAGATTTCGTTTTGTACAAATAAGATGATTGCGTATCGACGCCGAGGTGGAGCAGGGAATCGCAATTTCCGAGATAAAACGACTTTCGGGAGGAAAACAGGGCGCCTTTTGTACGAGTAAGCTACGATTAGTCGCCGATCTCAATAATCCCCGAGATATTGCGGAGATGAATACTCTGCAGGTGATCAGGTAGCTCGCGGGGCTAGCTGGGGCCGGCTGCCAGTTATTGGTGACCGGGGATCGACCCTCCCTATTACGTTTGAAAACGCGGTTATAAATTTTTGGGTTATTGGGTTACTAGATATATTTTAGAAAGAAAGAAATTAGTTTATTTATTTAAACACTTAAAAAATAAAAACTTTGTTTTTAGGCTGTTGATTGAATAGTATAGAATTCTGTATCGTCTTTTTTTAACGCTCAGACGATTAAACTTTTCATTTGGCTTTTATTATTGTGTTAGATCATGAAATATTTTTTTCATTATTTGGTCACTATTTTACGCGGACGAAGTCGCGGTTACAGCTAGTGTAATATATTTTAGAAAGGTTTAAGGCTTCACCAATGTATTTAGTGATGGCTGCAATGTTGTCCACACATCTGAACTTCCTGCCGAGGTTTTCTCGAGAGACTACAGCATGGGGTTTTTCAAGAAGGGTACATTAAGGTTTCTTAAGGGTCGGCAACGCGTATGTGACACCCCTGGTGTTTCAGGCGTCCATAGGCTACGGTAACCGTTTACCATCAGATGGGCCGTATGCTTGTTAGCCACCTAAGTGGTATAAAAAAAAATCTATAGGCGACTGTTATCGCTTTCCATCCGATGGGCAGATTGTTCACCATTACCGTTGAATATAAAAAAAACAATTAATCTCAGGACAATTCACACAGCGCCATCTAGACCCAAGTTAATCTAGCTAAATCTTGTGTTATGGGTACTAGTTTACTGATACAAATACATATATATTTTTTTTTTCATAAATACATATTATACACAGAAAACACCCAGACCAATACAAACAATCATACTCATGAATACAAATGTTTGTGCCCTGCGAGGAATCGAACCCGCGACCATCGGCCGTAAAGCGGTGTGCTAGACCGCTAGACCACCGAGGTCGTCATTATAAAAGTTTTAACACCTTCCAAATGAAAGTGTATTCAAGTTAATATACTCTAGTTGCGGAGAAAGGGATTAATAATATGAACCGATGACTCCCCATTGCTAACAATGTACCATGGTTGACCACGCGATTCCTGGAAACCATAGTGATAAAGTCTTCGTGAATTTGCCACGATGGGCTAACTGACCTGACCTCATATTGTTAACATTTGCCACTGCTGCCCGCCAGCGTAAACAGTTAGCGCAGGCGGGTGCACCATCATTATCATCTATTAAAAAAAATGTTTATTTGAGTTGACAATTGACAGGGCGCCGTGCGTCATTGCGGAGTGTCACGCCCCACGAGCTGGGAGATAATTTGGACCAACAAGATGACGTATTGCCCTTGATCGTAATTTATATCGTCCGTCTGTGAAAAATATATATGATTAGTTGAAATGGTGCTCTATAAATCTCGGCCAAATGCTAAATTATACTAATAAAAAAACACTGTGATATCATTCTAATAGACTGACTTACTCAAAAAATGCTGCAATATACGTACGTACCATATATACATAAAAAAGGGGCAAATAAGTGTCCGTGCTTTAATAGGTCATGCAGAGAAGCCAGACAGGCTAAAGGAACTGCTTATCAGACTTGGCCCACGGCTCGTTCCAACAGTGATGTTGGCGTATCTGATGCAAGGCGGAATCTAAATGCTAAACACTAAATCCAGATTTAGTAAGAGGGTAATTGTTAGACCCAATTTCGACTTCGTCAGCAAAATTAGGGGGCAACTAGCTCAACATCCTTCTGGAAGTCGTGCCTTTTGGTCGCTTGCTAATGCTGCCGAAGGTAACTTTAGTCAGTCGTCCTTACCACCACTGTAGAAGCCGGATGATAACTTGGCTAAAAGTATAGACTTGAGTTGAGTTGACACTTGGCAGAGTGGCGTGCGCCATTGCGGAGTGTCACGCCCAGGAACTGGGAGATAATTTGCAGCAACAAAGATGATGTATTGCCCTTGATCGTGGAAGTCGTGCCTTTTGGTCGCTTGCTAAGACTGCCGAAGGTAACTTCAGTCAATCGTCCTTACCACCACTACAGAAGCCGGATGATAACTTGGCTAAAAGTATAGACTTGAGTTGAGTTGACACTTGGCAGGGTGCCATTGCGGAGTGTCACGCCCAAGAACTGGGAGAGAATTTGCAGCAACAAAGATAATGTATTGCCCTTGGTAGTGGAAGTCGTGCTTTTTGGTCGCTTGCTAAAGCTACCGATGGTAACTCTAGATACAAGGTAACTTTCCTTACCACTAAGGAAGGCGGATGATAACTTAACAAAAAAATGTTGACTTGAGTTGAGTTGACAGCGCGGCGTGCGTCATTGCGGAGTGTCTCGCCCCAAGAACTGGGAGATAATTTGCAGCAATAAAGATGATGTATTGCCCTTGATCGTGAGAGGACCGCCGTAGTTTATATCTTGCGCCGTCTGTGAAAAATATATATGTGATTAGTTAGACTGGTTCCCTATTAATCTCGGCTAAATGATATATTATACTAATAAAACAACACTGTTACGTCTTTCTCACCGACTGACTTACTTTAAAAGTACTGTAATATACGTACGCGTTCAGTCCAGAGTTCCAGACCCAAATCCCGTCGAGCATTTATGGGACGAGCTCAAACGAAGCAAGAAATAAAGCCCCTTCGAGACTAGAAGAATTGAAGGCAGCTTTGTTAGAGGAGTGGGAAGGTATTCCTCAAGACACTGTCAAAATATTAATAAGGTCGATGAAGAACCGACTAAAGAAGAACCGGGCTGTAATTAGGACTAATTGATTCAGTATTTGGGGGCAATACCAAATATTGAACCAATAAATTTTATCATTTTAAAAAAAAACATGTTTTATTTATGTCAATTCTGAACACAACTCCTTTACCCAAAATCACATTTTTCCCCATTTAAGCTCAGATACCAATAATAAAAAAAGTATTCATGGATATTAATAATGATGGCATGTCATTAAACCTGAAGTTTCGAGCTTTCAAATGACATACAATTTTTATTTAAATGTTGTATACTTTTATTTACAACAATATTTTAATGTAGAGGTAGAATGTAGCGCTTGAGTCGTTGTGGTTGCTCGCGAGTGTATACATATAGTATATATGTAAATATCTTAGTTTAACATCAAAAACAATTGTTTAGATAAAAAACAAATTGATGACTATTCAAAAAAATAAGTTTATTTGAATAAATGACATTCTAAAAACAATTGTTTTCAGAATTTAAAAATAAATGTGACATTCAAAATTCGTAAAAAAATGAAGGCGGTAAAGTAACAATAATAATCTCAGGACAATTCACACAGCGCCATCTAAACCCAAGTTAAGCTAGCTAAAGCTTGTGTTATGGGTACTAGATGACTGATACAAATACATAGATATATTTTTTTCATAAATACATACATGTTATATGGTATATAAAAACCATCCAGACCGATACAAACAATCATACTCATGAATACAAATGTTTGTGCCGTGCGAGGAATCGAATCCGCGACCTTCGGAAGCATGGCTAAACCGCTAGACCAGAGGCCGTCAGACGGCAGACGGATTAATGGAAATCATCCAGTTGTGGAGATCTGGCAACCGTTCGAAATTAACGACCAGGGGGATTTTACGGCGCCCCGAGGGATCTACGGTTGTGGTCGGGGACCGAGATCGCATTTTGGAGTGTGACATAAACTGGTAGAGGCAGTTTGGGAAATGTGTAGTGAAGAACTTACAGAATTACTCGGCAAAGTGCCGACATCGTTGGAAGTAATTCTCTAACTTTAATTTTCATATACAAAACTAGCCGATCCCGCGACTTTGTCCGCGTGGAATGTATTTTTATACTATTTTGTCTAAAATAATAATAATATCTTTATTGTCTAATATTTTTTACAAATATAAATAATTTATGATATCCCTGACTTCTGAGGTAGGTCTAGAGGATACCTGTGTTTCAGAAGTTAGTGTCCTCTTCCATATTGAGGTGTACTAAAGTAATATGAATGTGTGTGTGTGTGTGTGTCTTTAACAACGAATCTAAAATAAAAGTAGCCTAAGTTACTCCTTATTATATTAGCTACCTGCCAAAAAAAGTCCCGTCAAAATCGGTCCAGTCATTTCAGAGATTAGCCGGAACAATCAGACAGACAGACAGATAAAAATTATAAAAAAATGTTATTGTGGTATATGTTCCGTATATATATCCATATGCATGTAGCAAAAAATGGTTATTTCAATATTACAAACAGACACTCCAATTTTATTTATATGTATAGATGTACAAACAGAGCTATGCATAATAATTGAAATGGCTCAACTGTGCACAACTCTCGTTGCATACACAAGGATATACTGGAATTACCCTAAAATAAATTCAAAACATCTGTTAAATCATATTTACTGAGCGAAGCCTATTACTCACTAGATAATTACTTAAAACTCATAACAATTCACACACCGCAATCTAGACCTAAGCTAAGCTAACTAAAGCTTTAATTAGCTTAACTTGTTTGTACTGTCTAATGACAAAAAAGCTGTAAAGTTGTTTATATGCACATTCTGTAGTAGGTAGGTATATTTAAGTAGCTATGACGTGGTCGAGTGGAATGAGTAGTCATGCTCACTAAAATGTCCAGAGTAAATCGCAACAAAAGAGAATCGACCCCCGGCTCTTCCAGGGGAATATCCGACGATCCGACGTAAGTAGCGCTTGGTCTATATCTGTACACAAAGACTAACGTGCGATCGTCTTACATATATATAATAGGATAGGATAGAACCGATGACACTTTGGGTGTTTCAGATTGATACATTACAATCTTGAAATAAACAATAGTAATCTCAGGACAATTCACACAGCGCAATCTAGACCCAAGTTAAGTTAACTAAATCTTTAGTTACTTTACAAACTACCAACCAGCACTAATTTATCAGGTCAAATATAAAAACACAATAAGATTAAATCAGTTGGTATACGAGCAGACCAGTCCCTACAAGCAGCACTGGTTCACGAATATGACGGATGAGCCAGCCATCACTGCGCTCGACCATATTTTAGGGAGCCCAATGATCCGGCCCACCACGCCGCCACATGTCTGGATATTTTAGTGAGCATGACTACTCATTCAACTCGACCACGTCATAGCTAATTAAATATATCTACTTACTACAGAATGTCCTTATAACCAATTTTTACAGCTTTTTTGTCAATAGACAGTACAAACATGTTTTGTTGGGCGCCGCCGCCGCGCCGGCCGGGCCGGTACCGTCGCACCGCACCGCTATGTCCCTGCATTTTAAATCTGTAATATCTTCGGAAATATTAATTTAAATTACATGCTGTAAACAGTCATATTGATCTATATTAAATGGACAATATATTTAAGATACTTAATTGTATAAAAATTAATGCTGAATTGCTTAAAATCCCACTTAAAGCCATTTAAAAAAATAATTGTTTTGTTACTTTTCTTCGCTGTGAACCCTTTTGGGAATAATACACAATTTTACTAGTATTTTTTTTTATACTATGATGGTGGCAATCAAGCATACGGCCCATCTGATGGTAAACGGTTACCGTAGCCTATGAACGACTGAAACACCAGGGGTAACACGTGCGCGTTGCCGACCCTTAAGAAACCTTAATATACCCTTCTTGAAAAACCCCATGCTGAAGTCTCGTGGGAAAACCTCGGCAGGAAGTTCATTCCACAATCTAAGTGCACGACAAAATCCTCTAAACCGCACTGAATCGGTAGCACTTATTTGAATGCGTGTGATGAATGAATTCCCTGTCGATGGCGAGCGGTGCGGTGGTAAAAGGTGGCTGTTGGCATCATGTCGAACAATTCCTCAGAACACAGTCCGTTGTATAATCGGTAGAACACACAAAGCGAAGCGAAGTCTCGCCTCAAGCTAAGTGGCTCGATACCGCCAGAGAGATTGGGATCATCGACAATTCTCATAGCACATCTCTGAAGCGAGTCAAAAGGACCGAGCTGATATCCAGGTGCTCACTGTACTATACACTGTATTTGGTTTTATTAAAATAGTAGTTGTGTTCCCGCTCCAGTAACATCGATAATGTGGGTTAATTTGTAGTGGGCACGTCAAATTAGATATGTCTCGAATTTATCAAAGTGGCTTCCTTGTATAAATATAGCGAGTTTGTCACACCGCACATTCGTGTGTGACAGAGATAAATAACTATCATCATTTTTGATTTAGTCAACGCCCAACTACAAACATTTCCGCTTGAATTTCTTTGGGACCCAGCATCGCTATCTGTACTAATATATAAAACTGTATTGAAAAACTTTTTCTGTTTATTTGAACGCGTTAATCTCCGAAACCATTTTTGAATAGTTGTAGGTTCAAAAGCCGAGTAAAGTCAGATTTTATGTTGAGTTTAGTATAAAGATTAACAACACATTTTGAATTGGTATCTATGTATATTTAACTTTATTTATATAGTAGTTTTTTTCTATAAGTTTTCATGTTTACAAACAAAATATATCAGTTGTTTAGTACCCATAACACAAAATTAGATGGCGCTGTGTGGATTGTCTTGATAATTATTTATCTCAAAAAGCATATAAATATATGATATTTATTGATTAATAATATAAACAGTTGACCTGCATTCCAAGCAAACAGCATCATCTGTTTCTTCCTTATCCCATTTATTTGTGATCGTCGTAATATGTTTTTCTCTTCCATTCATCTCTGTTCGCAGTCATCTCGTTATTTACTCCCTTTTTTACCATATCATCATTCATACAGTCCATCCATCTCTCTTTCTGCCTTCCTCTGCCTTTACAACCATCCACTTTTATATAACACTTCCACACAGGGGGGATAGCGGTTGTTAGTAATGTGGATTGATGATCTTATTGGTAGCAATATACTCTATCAGGTTGACCTCCACGCGGTTCCCCTAGAAACCATCGTGATAAATTCCTGGTGAATTTATCACGATGGGCTACCCTGTCCGCATGTTCATTTTATCATCCTCCACTGGTGCCCCGTCAGCGTAGACCGTTAGCGCAGGCGGGTGCATCATTCCATTATACTACCCACCTTCATGAAGGAGGACTACTGGCGGAAGGGTGTGGTGTATCGGCGGTACCGTGGCAGATTGCCATCGTCAGTACCACGACCACACAGACAATATCAATATATTAGTTTAAAAATATTATTTTATATGTATCATCTATAATGTATTTATGATATGGGCCTAGTTACCTGAAATAAATAAATAATAATAATTATTAATATCATCCATAAAAAAAACACTTCCACACACATTCCATCCAAACATTAACATAATACCCATATGAATGAGAGGTTAAGGTGATTGGGGTGTGGGTTCAATTCCTTGTATTTAGATGGTCGGCTTAAATGGCATCGCATGATAAGAAGACGAGGTAATTCAAGGATAATCAACCCCGAACCATTAGGCAGCAGTTCTAATTAATATTCAGTAGAGAGGCTCCTGAAATACGAGGCGGCGCCGCGCGGCGGGCCTACCCACGTAGGGTTGCCAACATACTGTACAATAATAATAAAAAGCCCGTACAATTCAAAATTCCTTTTACAAATGTATATATATATAAATATGTACATAAAATACCCAAACGAATAAACACTTACATTCAAATTCATCATTGCCTTGTATAAATATATATATATATATATATATATATATATATATATATATATATATATATATATATATATATATATATCTTTATTCATGCAGGTCTATTACAGACTCTTATGATATGTCAAATGTACCGTCAGTTCGGAATGATTTCTAGATGAGAAGAACTGATGAGAAACTCAGCTCGTATTCTTTTCAAATAAATGTTGTACATGTTTACAATAATAGAGATTGATATTTAAAACTTGGGAGAATAGAGTGACCACCAGCATATGCTAATGCATAAGGAAATAATCAGTGTTCGCAACCTAAACAGACCAGTCCCCACAAGCAGCACCCGTTCACGAGTATGACGGATGAGCCAGCCATCATTACACTCAACCACATTAGAGGGAGCACACTGACCCGGCATCCATAAGTTTGAACTTTATAGCGAGCATGACTGTTTCAAGTTATATACTGTTTTAAACTTGACGCGGTCATTATTTATACGTATAATTAGTAAAAATCACGGGATCTTACCACGTTTTATATTTATTTGCTGATCGATATTTCGGCAGTGTTTCAACCACCATGATCACGGGTAAACCGGGTAGATGGAAAATCTTTTTATGGGCAGACATATGCGTCTACCTTCACACGTCTTCGTTTGTTGCTACTACTAGAACTCGCTCGATATTCATCTGGGCAAACTGTACTCACAGTATCTTTACGTACATTTAATACTTTTTGACGTTTTTTGTTTTTTTAAACCAATCACTGGATTAGGCATTAGAGAGCCTATAGCCGTCTTCTCGATTGAAATTTTTATATTTCTGTATTTCAATGGCCTCTCTAACCATTCTTGGGATATAATGCCGTTCTGATGTTAATACTTTTGGTTGGTGTAGTTCAACACAATACTATACTATAGTATACTCATGAATACAATTGTTTATACTGTTTGTTACGGAAGGACTGCATTACGGCTGGTTAAAAATGAGACACGTTCCTAGGTGAGGTAAAATATGTGTAATCAGCTCGCTAGCAAAAATATAAAGACAATATAGCATAAGAAAACAAACGGTATATAAAAACAGAACGTCAAAATACAAAATTCAAAAATATGTAAAAAAAATAAAAACTATCAAAAAGGTTGCCATCGGCAACACTGTTCGAAGAATCGAACATCTGACCATCGCAAATAAAAAGGTGTGTTAAACCGCTAGACCATCGTGGTCGTCATATTCAAATTCAAATTCAAAAATCATTTATTCATGTAGGACATTTTAGCCGCTTATGAACATCAAGTTTTTACATTATAATTTTTTTTCCTTACCGTCCAGTATTATTATTGAATAAAGTTAATAAAAATTATATCTGTTGCATTGTCTATGCCCCAATGTTTGTGGCAAACCGCGTTTCGTTCCGCAAAATGTGTTTGTTCCGCGGATCCGTATTAATGGTCATATACATATGTCGTTTTTAATATCATATATGTCAAATAATCACATCGTTCGGTTAACCTGAACACACAAATCAGTCGATCATCTACACAAGAACAAATCAGCACCTAAGGTCCTCTCATTGAGTATTGACGGATGATTAAAACATCCTAATTTCAACAGAGAGGATCTTAAAATTAAAATTAATCTCATTTTCAGTTCTAGCATCAATACATTGACATCACTGAACTTTCATTAAACAATTTAGTGACGGTAGATGACCATAAAATTGACATTCAGTCAGCTCGCGACCACGGCTAATGCAACCTAGTCGAAACGTCGAGAGATGCAAATACCTTCATTTGCCATGAAATTATTCGTGTTAAGACCCGGTTAATAATTTCAATAATGTATATTAAACACGAAAGTTTAAAATTAACCATATATGTCATATCAAATTTGATAATTTTATTTCTTGAGTGTTGGTAACCCTGGCAGCAATGAGGGGATTTATTTCATGTGATTCTGCAGCTTAGTTTCGTAATAATATTACTTATGTATGAGACACACCCATCATTGTATGTAATATATTTGTTTGTACATTACTGACAGACTATTAGGTACAAAATAAACTAATATAACAAATCAATATATAAGAATAGAATAGAATAGAAAATAAATTATTCAAATAAACTTTAATATAAGCCCTTTTGAATAGTCATCACATTTTTTTTATCTACCGCTCATTCGGAAAGCTGTCTCATCACAAGAAGAAAGAAAGAAACTATCTGTACTAGAAGAGAGAAATTGCAAAAAAAAATATTTTGTATATGTACCGTATTTACATTCATATGTATGTAGTAAAAAACGGTTATTTCAATATTACAAACAGACACACCAATTTTATTTATATGTATAGATGTCCAGGTAGTAATATTATAGGCAACAGTTCTATTGCCCCAATTTATGGGTGTGATAATTTTTGAATACAATATAATAAAATAATCTATAATATCATAATTTAAAATTAATGTCATATGCATGTAGTAAAAAATAGTTATTTCAATATTACAAACAGACACACCTATTTTATTTATATGTATAGATAGGAAGTTTTATAATACGAGTATGAATTAAAATCTACTATTAAAAAGTGTTCCCGTATAAATTGCGTACTTTATACTTTACCTATTCCCCAAAATCGATGTAAAATCACCCATCTCTGGAGCTCCTTAAACTTTTACTCACTTACGATCAGATAAACCGACGGTAGGCGTCAGGCGGCGTCTCCCGGCCTCGTTTTATCGCCTTTTAATCAGTGGGTTTCGGCAGTAAATTGAATTATCGCCATCTCTGATATATTGCCAATAAATGTGTACTAACGCCCCAGATACAGGGCTTAGCGAATTTAATTTCATCTAACATCGAGTTCGCAACTTTCGGTGATTGCGAGAGTGTAGACACGCCCTAAATCTGGAGGCACTACCAACGCTCTTACATTTACGCTCTTTTCTGAGACCCTTATTTTGTAGGTAATTACTTTGCAAACAATATTAAATTATTACTTTTGTTTTTTATTATAGTAATATATATTTTTAGTATTTGTATTGATGACCTTGGTGGTTGAGCAGTTTAGCTCACGACTTTTGGTGGCCACGGGTTCGATTCCTAGCATGATATAAACGTTTGTATTCATGAGTATGGGGGTTGGTTTGGTGAACATTCCTCTGGTCGCGAGTTAGAATTTACGAAGTTTCTGTTTAGTCTAAATTTCTAGGACTTTGTCACCTATCTGTGGGCTTCGTTTAGTATCACCTGCTTTTTGATCTCGAAACTTAGTCATCAGAAATACCAACTCATGAAGGTAAACACGGGCGTCACAATATGTATAATGAAGGGGGAAAGCAGATTGTTAGTAATGTGGACTGTAGACCTCTGTGCTAGCAACGTACCTTATCAGTTTGATCTCCACGCGGTTCCCTCTAGAAACCATCATGATAAATTCATTATAACGAGCGTGCATGGCAATAGTTGTTCATGACCAGGATTTTCATTTAATGTTAGACATAGACACCTATATAATACTGTTAGGGAAAATACTTTATGTGGAAGCACTGCGAAACAGAACCATACATAGATCTATTTTCGTGCTTTCAGTTTCACAGTAGGTTTAACTTATTTTAATATACAATAAATGCGCGCGCGTCATGGCCGCCGTACGGGCAGTTCTTAATAATCTGTGCTTACGATGGTACAGGGTAGATTTTGAACAAATACATTGTAAATATACTAACTTTAAAATAAATAAATAAATCAATTGAATTTCTTGCCAGCTCTTCTCAATCTGATTCCATACTGAAATGGACCGTAGGGAAAAATTATAAAATAAATAATTGATGTTCATAAACGGCTAAAGTGTCCGACATGAGTAAAAGATTTTTGAATTTGAATTTGAAAATTTTATGAATTTATCCCGATGGGAAAACTGACCTGACCTCATGCTCATCTTATCATCCTTCACTGGTGCCCAGCTAACGTAAATCATTAGCGCATAAGAGTGCACCATACCTTGATTTGTCATTTAAAAAAATTATATTCTGATGTTCACCATCCATTAGAAAGTAACAATCCGACAGAAGTTACTATCGAGTGATCGAGAGTTTTTTTTATTGGGGGGTTGTGCCATTGTCAAGTGGACGTATGGAGAGAGGAGAGACAGACAGACAGATGAGGTGGTGGTGATTTTCATCTATCTCGAAACATCTCATCCAATAATAAAAATTATGACCTGTAGCACTGGTTGGTCTGTTATATTTGCAGCCAAGATTTGTATATTTGTAATTTAGTGGGTGAGTATGTACTAGGGTTCATGATTTCTCGAGGTTAATTTCTCGGGTCTTCTCGGGTTGTCGAGAAATTTACATTTACGTACGTTTGGTTTATTTTTTGTTCCAATAACGTCAAAAAACTCAGTGGTTTCATTTGAGACGAAAATCACTGCATTTTTTGTTAAATATTAATTATAAAATTTAACTATAAAATTAATTATAAAACTTTTATTGAGTATATATTTAAAAACATTATACATATTATGAAGAAGCCATTTTTTTTTAAATACTGAAATATATTAGGTTCTTAAATATGAAATTAGCGTTTTGTCGTACTGGCCACTTTGATCTTAAATAGAAATTTCAATTTCAAATTTATACGGCTATTCACTCATGCGTTTGTTTTTCGAAAACCGTAATACATGTGCTTGGTTTTTTCTTTGGGTCACTCAGCTTACAAAATGGAAAACTTAAAATATCGCGTCAATATACATGAAAGAAAACCTTAATATCTTGTATTATTGTGTCGCCACGCAATACAACAAACGTCAATTTAATTTCTATATAGCTACTTGATTTCTCGAGTTCTCGACTTTTCTCGAGCTTGATTTCCCGGGAATTCTCGACCCGAGAATTCCCGGGAATGAACCCTAGTATGTACCTGTAAAGTGGCGCCTCTGCCGCGTCACTGTAAGTGCAATTGTGTATCTGTTCACTTCAAAAAACTGTCTGATTTGTGCAATCAACCGCCGTGCACGCTGCTCAAAGTTAATCTCGAATTTGGACAATATTTTTGTGTTTGTGCTTATATCATCGTGATCTATGTGACAGTGGTTTAGACTTGGTCTCCAGGAGTACGAGCCCAATATATTGCAGGTAACAAGCTTCGGATGTTTTAATCAGTCAGCGAATTAACATCACATTTCTGAACCAGCGACCGCGCCCTCCCGCATGGTGGTGAAACCTTATTTTCTATATTTTCCACAATTTACCACCATAATGAATATTATGTTACATTTTCATTGTCAATAACAGCCAATTCTCCATTATATGAAATCAACATTTATAAACTACTTTCGTTTGGCTTTGTTCCAATAATACATCAACAAATAGCCAAGTGTGAGCGTAGACGCTAGTCTTAGCGTGTGACCATTCTACAACATCCAACGAATAGTTTTTTCAAAATTCAAAATATATTTATTCATTTAGGTCTATTACAGATTCTTATAATATCTCAAATTTACCGTCAGTTCGGAATGATTTCAAAACGAGAAGAACTGACAAGAAACTCAGCTCGTATTCTTTTCAAATAAATGTTACAATAATACAGATTCATTTTTAAATTCAAATTTGTGAGAATAGAGTGACCACCAGCATATGCTATGCAAAAAGTCCAATCAGTGTTCGTAACTTGAACAGACCAGTCCCCACCGGCAGCGCCCGTTCACGAGTATGACAGAGCCAGCCATCATTGCACTCAAGCATATTCGAGGGAGCATCGACTCGGTCCACCACGCCGCCACAAGTATGAACTTTATAGCGAGCATGACTGTTTCAAGTTACTCTACTACGTTATTTATATTATTTACAGCATAGGTTGTACCAATCACATATAGCATAAGCCAACTGTGGCGTTTCTGTCTGCCTACCCAGTAAGAGATCAGGCGTGAAAGTACATAATATTACAACATCAAAATCCATAGCAGCATCTCCCACCTGGCATGCTGCCATATCGTGTATTGGCCAGCTTACAAACAGAAGTCTTGTCTTTCAATTCTCGCACCTATCACGCTGGTGTTAAAGACCACACCAGGGAGTGGTAATGACGTCAATGCTATTGTTGTTGCTGACGTGTTCCCTGCCGTCCGTCGCCGCTGTGTCTCTCCCCTGGTAATTAGTCCACGATTCATTATTATCATCATACACTACAAAAACATATGTAGACCTATATATTATACACATTGCAGTTTATAATAAATAATAAAAAAAAATCTAATTTATTTAAATTATTAACCGGGTGTTAACACGAATAAATGTCGTTTAACTCATCATCATCATTATCATCTGCTTCTTCCTTATCCCATTTATTAGTGGTCGTCGTAATATGTTTTTCGTTATTTACTTCCTTTCTTACCATATCTTTCACACAGTCCATACATCTCTTTTTTAACTAAAGTTAGTAATTCGTTTTATGGCAATTGCGTAAGGTTTTACAACAAAATACCAGAGTCTGTTATAAATCTGTCTGAAAAAAGATTTAAATGTCATATAAAACACTTCCTTTGCAAAAAAGCTTACTACAAAATTGAAGAATTCGTTAACGATAATAATGTTTATAGAAAAACTTAAAATCCATAGCACTGACAATATTATCTGATTACACTAATAATGAGTGCGTAGTGATTTCTATGTTGATTATCGCATGCCTCTTACTTGTTATACTGTAATTACTATATAAAAAAAACATCTATTCAAAAGAGCAACACACACAAGTTTCTTGCTCATTTTTCTTGTGATTAATCTGCATTCCGAATGAGTGGTAGAATCAAAATATGACTATTCAAAAGTGCTTGTAATGAATTTTTTTTAATAAAGATTATTTCTATTTCTATTTCTAATAAAATTTTGTGGCAAATGAAGATATTTACCTCTCTCGACATTTCGATTAGGTTGCACTAGCCGTGGTCGCGAGGTGACTGGAGCAACAGTGAAGTCAATGTAGATAGGTGACAGCAGTTTTTTCATCTACCATCACTAGATTGTTCAACGAAAGTTCGCGACACACAGCACTCACGGTATCCGTACACTTATCTACTGTTGATGCTACTGAACTTTGCTTGAATTTATTTATGACTGAATTCCACGCAGATGATAATTTTAAGCCATCCTCTCTGTTGATATTGGGATGTTTTTAATTTCAATCGTCTCCCGGACCATTCGTGGGTAATAGTGGCGATCAGTAGAGAGGACCTTAGGCGCATGTAGTTCAATCCAGTGATTTAATAATTTAAATAATGTATATTAAACACGAAAGTTTAAAAATAAATTATCTTATTTTTTTCGGACTAAAACTAAACTAAAACTACTCTAATGCTGTTGACCGAAGCTGGCCTTACAGCATCACCTAGGAATACCTTCTGCACAGGAAGAGTGCAGAAGGAAGGAAGAAAGACTTATGGAGCGGCTGAAGGCCAACTCCCGCCTAAGGGATACGATTTTAGTCTGAGGGCACCGCTAGGGGTCAGAACCTCACGGTCATACTGTCATGTTAGGTAGACAGGTATGTTAAAGAAACCAAAAAGGAGTGTGGAATCAGATTACGGAGTAACAGTACAAACTCTTATATATATAACTCAAAGGTGACTGACATAGTGATCTACCAAACCACTGGACGGATCGGGCTGAAATTTGGCATGCAGGTAGATGTTACTACGTAGGCATCCGCTAAGAAAGGATTTTGATTAAGTCTACCCCCAAGGGTATAAAATAGGGGATGAAAGTTTGTATGAAACTTTGAAAATTTTAAACCGATCGGGCTGAGATTTTGCATGCAAAAAGCTGCTATGACACAGGCCTATAGAAAGAATTTTGATAAATACCACCGTAATAAGGAGGTAGACTTAAACTAAATTTCATTCCACACATAACAGTTTTTTTTTCGGACTACTCTAATGCAGTTGGTCGAAGCTGACCTTACAGCTTCACAGGACGAGTGCAGATGGCATTCCAAATCCGCGGAAAGACTTATGGAGCGGCTGAAGGCCAACCATCCTGATCATCTGGATGAATGGCGGTCTTCCACAGTGCGGTTTTCTAGAAACTTTTTGCCTCGCACAACCATATTATGGAATCACCTTCCAGCAATGGTATTTCCGAACCGATACGATATTGAAACCTTCAAGAAAAGAGCTTATTCCTTTTTAAAAGGCCGACAACGTACTTGCAAGGTAATCACTTACCATCAGGTGAGCCGCATGCTCGTTTGTCCCCTGTGTTATAAAAAAAAACTCCCGCCTGACGAATTCGACTTTAGTCTGAGGGCACCGCTAGGGGTTCACACCTCGGCTCAAGCTGTCGTAACTTCGATTCCCTTTTGAATTAGATGGGGGATAGATCAGACGGGCCTCTCAGTTGTATAATACCCATACAATAAACTCTACTTAGCTTGTATAAATTATACTAGGTTAAATAAAAGAAATCTAAAAAAAAAAACTCCGTGTCACTTTGTTTGTCCGCGATGGACTCCTAAACTACTGCTGTTTGCGCCACAACTAGTTTAAATGCACATCTCGTGTAATAGACAAGGACAGACATACTCACGATCTAGGGCCGAAAGGAGCCGAGTACGCCCGCGCCATCGCTGGAAAGAAAACTTCTTCGTTTCCCGCTCGTGTCTGAGAAACGCCGCTTGCACATAATTACGTTTTATAATAAATGAATCACTACGATTTAATAAACTATTGAATTGTCAAGGTGTATATAGATAGTGTGCAATATTCAAGGTGTATATACACTAATTTCCGCCGCGCGTGTTGTGTGTGTGATCGGTTCATCGATCATCATCGTCGTCGATCATCGATTCCTGCACCAAGACGCCATAGCAGAAAGCTACTTTGCCCGTGATCTGTGACGACAGTCTTGTCGAAGGAAAATATCTCTCGGGATACATATCCCTAGGGAACCGCTTTAACAACTGCACTGATTGCAAATATGATGTTCACGTTGTATGCAATTTGATTCATTTTGAAAGATAAGATAGCTTACATCTTAATGTTATATCTTCTATCATCTTAGTCGCAATATGATTTTATTCAAGAACTTGAAGAGAAGAAGAAAAGTAGAAGAGCCACAACAAGGCGTGGCCGGCTCTATTAGTTTATACATCTATACATATAAATAAAATTGGAATGTCTGTTTGTAATATTGAAATAACCGATTTTTACTACATGCATATGACTATAAATACGGTACTTACACCAAAATAACATTTTTTTTAATTTTTGTCTATCTGTTCCGGCTAATCTCAGAAATGGCTGGACCGATTTTGACGGGATTTCTATTGGCATATAGCTGATGTAATAAGGAGTAACGTAGGCTACTTTTATTTTAAAAAATAATGTTAAATTCCACGCGGCCGAAGTCGCGTGTACTGCTAGTTAAATATATATATTTGTTTAATATTCATATAAAAGCTGAACTCGTTATGTTCATAAAAAATCACGCAGTAACAATGTGTATCTATTTTTATATTCTTTATTTGGAATGAATACTCAATGATTGATTGTGCCTCGTATTTATCGACTAACAATTGACATTTACTTATTTCTGAATTAAACAACACCCAGACCTATTTATATACTCCGTCTACTGAATATTACATCGCTGTCGTCGATATATATCGAAAACTAGCTGTACACGCGACTTCGTCTGCGTGGAATTCAACTTAAATTTTCTTAAATAAAAGTAGTCTAAGTTACTCCTTATTACATCAGCTATATGCCAATAAAAATTCCGTCAAAATCGGTAGAGCCATTTCAGAGATTAGCAGGAAAAAACAGACAGACAGACAAAAATTATAAAAAATGTTATTTTGGCGTATGTACGGTATTTATATTCATAGGCATGTATTAAAAAACGGTTATTTCAATATTACAAACAGACACTCCAATTTTATTTATATGTATAGACTACCTGCCAAAAAAGTCCCTTCAAAATCGGTCCAGCCATTTCAAAGATTAGGCGGAACAAACAGACAGACAGACAGACTAAAATTGTAAAAAATGTTATTATGGTGTATGTACCGTATTTATATTTATATGGATGTAGTAAAATACGGTTATTTCAATATTACAAACAGACACTCCAATTTTATTTATATATATAGATGTACTTATACTTAGGGTGACACGCGAACTGTCGCTTTAGCGCGAGGCAATTTCACCTCTTGACAAATATACAATGATATTATGAGACAGAACCAACTATAGTGACCATTTGTTACTTTTTAGACCAATGTGTGTATCATTACATAGTATAAAACAAAGTCGCTGTCGCTGTCTCTCCGTCTCTATGTATGCTTAAATTTTTAAAACTACTCAACGGATTTTTAATATTATAGATAGAGTGATTCAAGAGGAAGGTTTATATGTATAATACATGTACATATGTGCAAAGCCGGGACGACTAGCTAGTATAATATAAACAAAGTGATATTCTATAGTAACTTTCTTCATTACATAGTATAAAACAAAGTCACTGTCGCTGTCTGTCCGTCCCTATGTATGCTTAAATCTTTAAAACTACGCAACGGATTTTGATGCGGTTTTTTTTAATATATAGAGTGATTCAAGGAGAAAGTACATAATATATGTACACCGGTGCGTATAATAAAAAAAATATTTTTTGGGAGTACTCTAATGCTGTTGGCCGCAGCTGGCATTTACAGCTTCACCGGACCTTAGGGGGCGAGAGCAGATGGCACTCCAAACTCATAGAAGGACTTATGAAGCGGCTGAAGGCCAACTCCCGCCTGACGGATACGACTTTAGTCTGAGGGCACCACTAGGGGTTCTAACCTCTGCTCAGGCCGTCGTAATATCGATCCCCGTTTGAATTGGACGGGGGATCGATCGGAGGGGGGTGATTGTTTGTATTGATCTGTGTATTTTCTATGTATTCATAAAATAAGTATTTATTAATTTATATCAGTTGTCTAGTAACCATAACGCGGGTTCGATTCCTCGCACTGTACCAACATTTGTATTCATGAGTATGATTGTCGGTTGATCGATCGGAGGGGGTAAAGAATTTTTTTTTCTTTTTTTCGGACTACTCTAATGCTGTTGGCCGTAGCTGGCCTTTACAGCTTCACCGGACGTTAGGGGGCGAGTGCAGATGACACTCCAAACCCGCGGAGGGACTTATGGAGCGGCTGAAGGGCAACTCCCGCCTGACGGATACTACTTTAGTCTGAGGGCACCACTAGGGGTTCGGCTCAGGACGTCATAATATAGATCCCCGTTTAAATTGGACGAAGGATCGATTGGAACGGCGGGCAAAAAAAAAATTACACATATCTATAAGGTATAACAAAAACACATTGTTAGCGCGTTTTAGAAATTTGTATGGAAAAATACAGCGCCATCTAGTTGTACTAGTTCGAAACAATATTGACTCGAACATTGTTATGTAGTGAATAAAAATCATTACCGTCCATAACGGTGGTGGATGCGAGATGAGTAATCGTGGTCCATCTGTAGCGCCGTCCATTTCCGAAGCGCGCTCAATTTCCTGTCTGCCATCCATCATTCCACGTCCATACCAGCGTCCCCAAATCTATCTCGATGACATACATATCGCAGATTAAGCTTTTTTTATATATATATGTATTTGTTACGTATTAACATAGAATACATGTAGAGCAATTTTCAGTCCACTCTCGTTTAAATCAACTAGATTTTTTTATTATCATTACATAGTATAAAACAAAGTCGCTGTCGCTGTCTGTCTGTCCATATGTATGCTTAAATCTTTAAAACTACGCAACGAATTTTGGAGCGATTTTTTTAATAGATAGAGTGATTCAAGAGGAAAGTTTATATACATAACTAGTTTTTGCCCACAGCTTCGCTCGCGTTAATTTATCCCCTTAGGGGTGGAATTCATCAAAATCCTTTCTTAGGGGATGCCTACGTCATATCATCTACCTGCATGCCAA
This sequence comes from Achroia grisella, assembly GCF_030625045.1. Lineage (NCBI taxonomy): Eukaryota > Metazoa > Arthropoda > Insecta > Lepidoptera > Pyralidae > Achroia > Achroia grisella. Next base: position 6,410,339 of record NW_026713022.1, read on the forward strand.
ATTTCAGCCCGATCCGTCCAGTGCTTTGGGCTGTGCGTTGATAGATCACTATGTCAGTCAGTCACCTTTGAGTTATATATATTTAGATAATATCTCAAGACAAGTCACACCGCCATCAAATTCAAAATCAAAAATCATTTATTCATGTAGGATATTTTAACTGTTTATGAACAGCAAATTTTTGTTGATAGATCACTATGTCAGTCTCCTTTAGATCACTATGTCAGTCTCCTTTGAGTTATATAAATATAGATACGTACATGTATCTATATTTATATAACTCAAAGGTGACTGTGCGAGGCCTGATAACTAAAACAATTGACTCAATTGAAACAATTGAATCAATAAAAAAAATCATAATGTTTTTTTGTATTACAGGAAACTTCAAACAATAACTTAGCTACAACAGCTAAAGTTACAAGCCTGGAATTTAATATCCGGGAATAGGTATTATTAACAAAAAAAAATACAGTTAAAGTTACAGTTAAGTGACTTAACAATACTAAAGAAACATTACAAGTGAGAAGGACCCATTAGTTTAGTAATGTCTTCCTTACTTCCGCACATTACGCCCCGACGACTCAAATGTACGAGATTACTAGAACTGACGTTTATAATTTTCACGTGCATTTAGGTACTAAATCGAGCACAAACCGAGTCCCCCTCAGATGTGACTTGGTCTGTAATTTATCTATTTTAAACAGCACTAAAGTCACTTTCATATTCAAAATATCTTTATTCGTGTAGGTCTATTACTGACTCCTATGATATGTCAAATCTACCAAACTGGTACTGTTAGAAATGTGCTAACTCTTAATAAACATAATACGAGTTAACTCAAGTTGAAATTCACGTAACTCGAGTTGACTCGAGTTACCTGGAATGAACAGTTTTTTTTGTTTTTTTTTGTAATTTTTCGAACAAATCTAACGTTTTGGCGTAGCTAGCCTTGAAAGCTTCACCGAACCATAGGGGGCGAGTAGAAATGGCACTTCAAAGCCGCGGAAGGACTTATTGAACGCAAAATCATTTAAATAACCGGACGATAAAATAAATAAAAACTATATATATATGTATGCGATATATATATGCGAAAAAATAAATAAAAACTACCTCAAATCAATATTGAAACTTTTGTGACGAGTGAAAATTGTATGATATGAAATGATCGGAAAATTTCATGTCATTGTCTGTTCGACGACAGACTCATGCTCGCATCATCTCACTCTTTCACTTGATTCGTTCATTTACTAGTTGAATATTACTAACTCGAGTTGGCAGAATTCAACTCGAGTTAACTCGAATTCACCGCAACTCCAGTTGACACATCTCTAGGTACTGTATTTACTTTAGGTTTTAAACGAGTTGTTCGCGCTTCTCTTTGCCTCATACTGGGAATCTATAGCCATGCACTTAAAAAAAAAGAAGGCGGGTCACTTCGCATTGCCGCCATTGACCTTGCGACAATCAAATAATTAATTCAATATTAAAATACTTCTGTTATAATTTGCAAATAAAATACAACAAAGCAAGAAACGGCTGTGTGTATCATAACTACATAGTTCATGAAAAGCAGTACAGTGTGGTAATTCTGTCGAAAGTTCATGGGGACGAAGATTGTGCAAGTATGGCGACAAGGTCAGTGTGTATTTTTGACTCCCAGTGCTTATTATTGGATATTAAAGTTAAAAATATATCATTATTCGAACACGAGTAAATAAATAAATAAATAATATAAATTGTTATCTAAATATATATAACTCAAAGGTGACTGACATAGTGATCTATCAACGCACAGCCCAAACCACTGGACGGATCAGGCTGAAATTTGGCATGCAGGTAGATGTTATGACGTAGGCATCCGCTAAGAAGGGATTTCGATTAATGTACTCCCAAGGGGATAAAATAGGGGATGAAAGCTTGGCGGCGTGCATTCTGCACTCGCCCCCTATCATCCGATGAAGCTGTAAAAGCCTGCTGCAGCATTAGAGGTTTTCTCGAGAGACTACAGCATGGGGTTTTTCAAGTTTTTGCGCGTTGCCGCCCTTTAAGATACCTACATAGGGTATATTAAGGTTTCTTAAGGGTCGGCTACGCGCATGTGACATCCCTGGTGTTTCAGGCGTCCATAGGCTACGGTAACCATTTACCATCAGATGGGCCGTATGCTTGCCACCTACGTGGTATAAAAAAAATTAGAGTAGTTGGAAAAAAATGTAAGGTAAATATTTTCTGCTATCTGTATCACTAAGATACTCTGTGTACAAAGATATTCAAATCAGACCCCGGACAGCGGAGCGTGAAGGGAGAAAAATTAAAATAAAAAGCCGAGTGACGTAATGGTGCGCGTACATTAACTGTAATTGTTTTGTAAATGCGCGAGGAACGAGGAACAGGAAAAAAACTGCTCCATTACTGTCGAGCCATTAAGTCGCAATATACCCAGCTCACCATCTACCACCTTCATCCCTGTATCTGTATAGAATATTCTCGGATTTAAAACATAATTGTATACCTTCATGACTTACTTTCTTGATGGGATGACTGAAGGTAATCAAAATAATATATATGTACTAGCTGTTCCCGCGACTTCGTCCACGTGGAATTTACTTTTCTAAAATAAAAGTATCCTAAAGAACTAAAAATTATTTTGTTCGTCTTAATTTATTCGTTCCATTAGGTACTGATAGGTTCAAACTAATACATTTACATCCTGCATCATCCCTTATTTTATCCCCATGGGGGTTGAATTTATCAAAATCCTATTTAAGTGAACGTCTTCATCATAGTAGCTCCAATCTTTAATTTCAGTTCAATCAGTCGAAAATCTAAGAATATTTATACAAAATTTCATCCCCTATTTTATCTACTTAGGGGTGGAATTTATCAAAATCCTTTCTTAGAGGACGCCTACGTCATAGTAGCTTTATGCATGCAAAGTGTCAGCCCGATCGCTTTAAAATTGACAAAGTTTCATACAAACTTTCATTCCCTATTTTATCCCCTTGGGGGTAGAATTAATCAAAATCCTTTCTTAGCGGATGCCTATGACATAACATCTACCTCCATGCCAAATTTCAGCCCGATCCGTCCAGTGGTTTGGGCTGTGCGTTGATAGATCACTATGTCAGTCAGTCACCTTTGAGTTATATATATTTAGATAATATCTCAAGATAAGTCACACCGCCATCAAATTCAAAATCAAAAATCATGTATTCATGTAGGATATTTTAACTGTTTATGAACAGCAACTTTTTTGTAATTAATATTTTTTTCTCTTCTAATCCCAAATTTCATTCAGTCCTAAGCTAAGCAGAATTATGAATGTTATGGGTACTAGACAACTAATATACACTCATATTTTTTTGTAAATGCATACCAAATATACATAGGAAACACCCAAACAAATCCAAAGAATCATACTCATGAATACAAGTAGTTGTATCGTATGAGGAATCGAACCTGCAACCATCAGAAGTAAAGCGGTGTGCTAAACCGCTAGACTACCGAGGCCGTCAAATGAGATAAGAACAAGATGGGAAATAAAAAACACTAATTTTTATGGACGACCCTAATTAGTTAATTTATCTTACTTTGTTGGGGTTGGTGAATTTGTCACTATGGGCTAACTGATCTGACTTCATGTTTTTGTTTTGGGTTGATAATGGAATGCTGCACCCGCCTGCGCTAACGGTTTACGCTGGCAGGGCACCAGTGGAGGATGATAAGATGAGCATGGGGTCAGGTCAGTTAGCCCATCGTGCAAATTCATCAGGAATTTAACACGATGGTTTCCAGGGGGAACCGCGTGGAGGTCGACCTGACATGGTACATTGCTAGCAATGGGGTTATAAATTCACAATACTAATTATCCCCTTCCCCCCTCTGACTTCATGTACATCCTGTCATCCTCCACTGGTGCCCCGCTAGCGTAAACCGTTTATTTATTTATTCATCCAAAACAATACAAATTGTATAGGACAACATTATAGTAACATTACAGTAAATTTTTGTCAACAACATAATAGCAACTTAAATATTAAATCTCGGTATGTCAGCCAGCATAGTGCTGGTCTTCATACGTCTTTACGATCATCGTTATAATAGTCATCTACTGAATGGTCACAACTCGGATGGGCAGCGTTCGGGAAGCTCCGATATATCTTTTCGTCCAAATATCCGCAGTGTCTCAAGACGAAGGTTTACGACCAATGTGTGTTGCCAGTGATGACTTACGGAACAGAGACGTGGTCGCTAACTATGGGCCCCATCAACAAGCTCAGAGTCACTCAGAGGGCAATGGAGAGGGCTATGCTCGGAGTTACTCTGCGTGATCGAATCAGAAATGAGGAGATCCGCAGAAGAACCAGAGTGACCGATATAGCCCGAAGAATTGCGACTTTGAAGTGGCAATGGGCAGGGCACATAGCTCGTAGGACAGATGGCCGTTGGGGCAGTAAAGTCCTCGAGTGGCGACCACGGACCGGAAGACGCAGCGTGGGAATGCCTCCAGCAAGGTGGACCGACGATCTGGTCAAGATCGCTGGAAGGCATTGGATGCGAGTATCGCAGGACCGATCGTCGTGGAGATCTTTGGGGGAGGCCTATGTCCAGAAGTGGACGTCTTCCGGGCTGCGATGATGATGATGATGATGATGATGACTGAATGGTAACAGTTATTCAATAAAAATCCTCAATCTGGTCTTAAACAATCTGAAATTATAAACAATTTTTAGATGTATTGGTAAATTATTAAACAATTTTATTTTAAGATTGATATTTCTTACTGTGTGTAACTATTACTTCGTTGTCACAGGCGGGTGCACCATTCCATTATCATCCTCAAAAAAAACTGACTGTCTTCACATTGTACAATACACACAGGTTTCCTGACTAAATAACATTAATCGAAATTCCAAAGAAACAGATCCAATATTAAACGAATTAAAACAAGCAACTCCATTCAGAAAGCGACTTTCGTGAGACTTTAGACTGTCAAAGCTATTCCAACTTAGATTTTGTGTTAACAGACAAAACGGCTAATGGGAGTTAAAAACTCCGTCTCGAGAAGCAACTTTGTATTGCTTAATGTCTGTTTGAAAGCCCACACTTTCGCCTGCGCCGTAAATAGTGACAAATGAAATATAATGTAATGTAAGTTGGACTCCACTTTCCGCAATCAGCCCCTCATCTGGACCGTTGTACGTGTAGAACCAGTCTGCTAGAGTAGCCAGCCAAGCTCCTCCCAAGAATAGAATAGAATAGAAAATCATTTACTCAAATAATCTTAATTTAAACACTTTTGAATAGTCATAACAATTTTTTTTATCTACCGCTCATTCGGAAAGCTGTCTCATCACAAGAAGAATGAGCAAGAAATTTGTGTGTTGCTCTTTTAAATAATCCTTGTAAGTTCACATTTACAAGTCGAAACGCGTGAATACAAACCACCAATTAGCACTAATTTATTAGGGTCAAATATAAATCTAAATATATATAACTCAAAGGTGACTGACATAGTGATCTATCAACGCACAGCCCAAACCACTGGACGGATCAGGCTGAAATTTAGCGTGCAGGTAGATGTTATGACGTAGGCATCCGCTAAGAAAGGATTTTGATTAATTCTACCCCCAAGAGGATAAAATAGAGGATGAAAGTTTGTATGAAACATTGTCAATTTTAATCCGATCGGGCTGAGACTTCGCATGCATAAAGCGACTATGACGTAGGCATCCCCTAAGAAAGGATTTTGATAAATTCCACCCCAAAGGGGATAAATTAACGCGACTGAAGCCGCGGGCAAAAGCTAGTATACAATAAGATTAGTTCAATCCAAAAGCGCAGAAGTTTGGTGTCTTCACAGGCTTCACGGAGCGACCTCACCGTTAGGTGACACCTAGGGACAATAACGGGCCACTGTCCCTTAAACAAACACCTGTACACAATCGGTGCTACAGACAGTCTCCTTTGTCGGGGCTGCTTTGAAGACGAAGAAACGGCCGCTCACGTAATCCTGGAGTGCTTGCAGTGGCCACACAACGAACACAAATCCACGGAACGGTAAGAGACTTCTGCGCTTCTGGGAGGAGCTTGGCTGGCTACGTTAGTAGTCTCGGCTCTACACGCACAACGGCCCAAATGAGAGACTAATTGCGGAAAATGGAGTCCACATTACATTACACGTATAAGTAATCATCGCGTTAGATCTAAAACTATACAGTAAATTTAGTTATAGTCTTATTATTACTAGTTAGGGTACAGAGACGTTTGATCCAAGATGTCGATCCCCAGGAATAGCAAATGATCAAATATATAATAAGATATTCAGATTATTATCTATAACTTTATTTAACATCTGTCACTTTCCGTCACCTGTGCTCATTGTTAGTTTGTTTTCTATTCCAAGTCATGTAACGTAATTACAAAAACTAGTTGCGCCCACGGTTTGACTCGTATAAAATTTATAGCCTAAATGTTATTCTGATGTATAAGTTATATTGCTGTAAAGTTTCATTAAAATCCATTCAGAAGTTGTATAAGTTTTCATCCATCTATACTAAGAACTTTCGCATTTATAATTTAGTATTTATTTTATTTACTGACTCCACTAAAAAGGCAAATATTTTGACTGCAAACATGTTAAAAGTCGAAGTCTACCATTGAGGCCCAGTGTCAGATTCACAAGTTACCACACGTGGTACAAAAGAAAGAATAACTTAGCAAAACCAAGGTTCACAATACCAACATTCCCATACCTCCATCATCAACATTCTCATACCATCATCATATCCATACCATCATCATCAAAACCACCAACGTGCTTTTCGTTTTGTTATTTTGTTTAATCTTTTGTTATTTGTTTTGTTTTATCTCTATTGTTGTTTTGTTTTGTTCTTTTATTTCTGTTTTATATTGTTTTGATTGTCTTCGTATTTTTTATTTTTGTTTGTTTTTGTTACTTCGTTAATTTTGTCTTGTTTTCTTATATAAATAATTGTATATATTTATAAAAATGTATATATTTCAATAACTATAGAATAGAATAGAAAATCATTTATTCAAATAAACTTACATTGAAGCACTTTTGAATAGTCATTAGATTTTTTTATCTACCGCTCGTTCGGAAAGCTGTCTCATCACAAGAAGAACGAGCAAGAAACTGGCGTGTTGCTCTTTTAAATAATTTTATTATTACTTTACATTTTTAAGTTTAAGTGTGTGAATACAAACCACCAATTAGCACTAATTCTATTAAATACTCAAATAGAAAAAATATTGAATATATAACCAACTGGTTAAACAATTAATAAGAGGAAATCAGTCGTAGTGATTAGAGCAGACCAATCCCTACAAGCAGCACCCGTTCACGAGTATGACGGATGAACCAGCCATCACTGCGCTCGACCATGTTTTAGGGAGCCCAATGACCCGGCCCACCACGCCGCCACAAGTCTGGACATTAGTGAGCATGACTACTCAAAACACTAGACTACGTCAAAGCTACTTACAATTGCATTATATTCTAATTACATCTCTATTAAAATCATAACTTGGTAAATCAATATAAACTCTGCTGAAGCGTAAACCACAGGCGCAAACGCTAAAGCATTGAGTACACTAAAGAGAAATAAGTTAGTTGTAGATAACTCGTGTTGGTAACAATAGACAAAGTGAATGGTGAAGGTTGAGAGGTCAATCACCAGGCGGTGTATACCGGTATATGTTGGTGTATGCGCCGCCCACGGAGCCGACCCAACCTCATCATTACACTATCCATCAGTACCCACAATAGTGTTGCCAGGTGTCCCGATTTGCGCGGAACGTGCCGAATTTCAGAGGTTTAATATAATATTATTTATCTATACATATAAATAAAATTGAAGTAAAAGACGACTGAATGCAACTGAAATGAGAATGTTGAGGTGGATGTGTGGTGTGACAAGAATGGATAAGATAAAGAATGAATACATTAGAGGAAGTATGAAAGTGGCGCCGGTGTCGGAGAGGTTGTTGAGTAATCGTCTATCATGGTATGGACATGTAATGCGTAGGAACGAGGATAATGTTTTAAGAAAGGTGTTACATATGAATGTGGATGGTTACAAGGACAGAGAAAGGCCGAAAAAGAGATGGATGGACTGTGTGAAAGATGATATGGTAAGAAAGGAAGTAAATAACGCGATGACTGCGAACAGGGATGAATGGAAGAGAAAAACATATTACGACGACCACAAATAAATGGGATAAGGAAGAAGCAGATGATGATGATAAATAAAATTGAAGTGTCTGTTTGTAATATTGAAATAACCGTTTTTTACTACATGCATATAAATATAAACACGGTACATACACCAAAAAACTACTTTTTACAATTTTTGTCTGACTGTCTGTTGGTCTGTTCATTCCGGTTAATCTCTGAAATGGCTGGACTGATTTTAACGGGACTTTTTTTGGCAGGTAGCTGATGTAATAAGGAGTAACTTATGCTACTTTTATTTTGAAAAATCTTTTAATTTAGAAAAATAAAGTTACTTAGTAATTAATATAATACTATATTTGCACTAGTAGTTTAAAACCCCGATAAAAACCCCTTGTTTTTTGTTTACTATATATATATATCCCGATCTGCAACCATAAATCCCGATTTTTTGACCTCAGGAACCGAATTAACGACGGCCACGGTGGTCTAGCGGTTTAACACACAGCCTTACTTCCGATGGTCGCGGGTTCGATTCCTCGCACGGCACAAACATTTGTATTCATGAGACGACCACAAACACCCAGACGGACACAAACCATCATATTCTTTGTGTCCGTCTGGGTGTTTTCTATGTATAATATGTATGTATTTACGAAAAAAAAGTATCTATGTATTTGTATCAGTTATCTAGTATCCATAACACAAGCTTTAGCTAGCTTAATTTGTATCTAGATGGCGCTGTCTAAATTGTCCATACATTATTATTACTATTATTTAAAACAAATCAGAGCTGGCAACACTAATCCACAATAATATAACGACGTGTTTTATCGAACTGATCTCGGCGCGCGTGCTGCCCAAAGGTGATGGCCGGCTAGTTGCGTAATCACAATTTCTTTTGTCATAAAAAAACGTTCCTACTTTTATTTCACACTAGCTGTACACGCGACTTCGTCCGCGTGGAATTTAACTTTATTTTTCTAAAATAAAATTAGCCTAAGTTACTCCTTATTACATCAGCTACATGTCAATAAAAGTCCCGTCAAAATCGGTCCAGCCATTTCATAAATTAGCCGGAACAAACAGACAGGCAGAGAAAAATTGTAAAAAAATGTACTGTGGTGTTTGTACTGTATTTATATTCATATGCATGTAGTAAAAAACGGTTATTTCAATATTACAAACAGACACTCCAATTTTATTTATATGTATAGGTTAATTCCTCTACTTGGCAACTCTAGGCAGCTTGATTACTGTGGTATTAAAATTATATTTAATCTTATATATATAAAATTATCAAGAGTGACAATGTTACCATACTTCTCCGAAACAGATTGACCGATTTTTATAAAATTTTATATGCAAATTCAGTAGGTCTGAGAAACGGCTACTATCTATTTTTAAATCTTTATCATGGAAAAAAATATATAATATTTGAATAATTTTAATCAAAAACGCAACACGTATGTTTCTTGCACATTCTTCTTATGATGAGTCAGCATTCCGAATGAGCGGTAGAGTAAAAAATATGTAACTATTCAAAAGTGCTTATATTAAATTTATTTGAGTAAAGGTTATTGTCCCAAAAAAATAGAATTAAAACTCAGATAAGTTTTAATTCTGTTTTTTTGGGACAATTAACACAGCACCATATAGTCCCACGTTTTTTTTCGGACTACTCTAATGCTGTTGGCCGCAGCTGGGCTTTACAGCTTCACCGGACGATAGGGAACGATTGCAGATGGCACTCCAAACCAAGGAAGGACTTATGGAGCGGCTGAAGGCCAACTTCCGCCTGACGGATACGACTTTAGTGTGAGGGCACCGCTAGGGTTTCGAACCTCGGCTCAGACCATCGTAATATCGATCCCCATTTGAATTGGACGGGGGATCGATCGGAGGGGTAGTCTCACGGTAAGCAGAGCTTGTGTTATGGGTACTAGACAACTTATATACATACTTAGATTTATTTTTGTAAATATATTAAATATATACATAACCTACCTACCGACCTAAGTCACTATCAGCATAAAAGCTTACGTAACAATAACAAACGAAAATGATTTTACCTAAATGTCGTTTGGCTACAGTTAGTAAGTAATTTGTTTTATGGCAATTGCGTAAGGTTTTATAATAAAATACCAGAGTCTGTTATAAATCTGGCAGAAATTTTATTTTTTATGTCAAATAAAACAGTTCCTTTGCAAAAAAACTTACTATAAAATTGAAGAATTCGTTAACGATAATAATGTTTTTATAGAAAAACTTTAAATCCATAACACTGACAATATTATCTGATTACATTAATAATGAGTGCGTAGCGATTTCTATGTTGATTATCGCATGCCTCTTACTTGTTATATTGTAATTATTTATACAAAAAAACATCTATTAAAAAGACCAACACACAAGTTTTATGCTCATTCTTCCTGTGATGAATCTGCATTCCGAATGAGTGGTAGAATCAAAATATGACTATTCAAAAGTGCTTGTAATGAGTTTATTTGAATAAAGATTATTTCTATTTCTATTTCTATATAACTTACACTATATTCTGCGGACAGTGCCGCGGGATATAGACAGTGTTAGATAACATCTCCACGTTTCTTAAAATGTTCCGATTGTATCTCATTTGATCGTTCACTAGTCAGCGGTCCAGCGGACCACTCCATCATCATCATTAAAAAAAACTATCCATATTACAACAACCTTTGACACTTGCTAGTGAATGGGCCAAAATTGGCTATAATGGCAATCCTTGTGCCATACGTTCCATCATTCATACAGCGTTAATATTAAGAATCACTAGATAATCAGATCTTGTGATTGTTAATATTAACGCTGGAAATAGGGTTGCCCGCCATCCGGATGTCCCCATATCCTGTCCCGGAGAGGATGTCTGAGTGGCGTCCGGTCGACATTTTGTATAGTGCGAATTATAGGGACTTTCTATATGTCCTATAATTTCCAAAGAAATATGTTTTATAATAGTAATAATATCTCAGGACAATTCACTCGGCGCCGTCTAACTAACTGATGTATTTATAAAAAAAATCAATATAAATTAACTTAGATTTTTTGTAAATACATACATAATATACATACTAAATTTTGATGCGTTGGCCAGATATAGAAATCGCAACCTACCCAAAGTAATGCTGTGTTAAACCGCTAGATCATGGCGGCCATCAATATCATCATCATCATCATCATCATCATCATTGCAGCCCGGAAGACGTCCACTGCTGGACATAGGCCTCCCCCAAAGATCTCCACGACGATCGGTCGATCAACCAATGCCTTCCAGCGATTTTGACCAGATCGTCGGTCCACCTTGCTGGAGGCCTTCCCACGCTGCATCTTCCGGTCCGTGGTCGCCACTCGAGGACTTTACTGCCCCAACGGCCATCTTTCCTACGAGCTATGTGCCCTGCCCATTGCCACTTCAGAGTCGCAATTCTTCGGGCTATGTCGGTCACTTAATATATCAATATATCAAGAACAAAAATCACTATCAAATTAATTTTCGAATTAAAAAAAAACCTTCTTTGATTACTCTATTTGTGACGAATTAAACAGAAATCGCGATGGCGAAACTGTGTCGTATGACAACATGAGTTTTGGTAATAACAATAGAATATAAATGATGAATATAAGAAAGATTTTGTTATTTATTCTTTCTTTCTTCTTTATTGTACACACGCATAGAAAAAATATATGATAAATGTGATGTAAGTACAAGAAGGAACTTAGATAAGCTCGTCCTTGAAGGAAGAGATTTTATTTTTATTTATTTATACTCTTCACTGCAACAGACAAAGATAATAATAATAACAACCAGAAAATTCTTGATCTCCTCAACAATATCATCACACAGCACAACCTCTCCCACACTTGGCTAAGGCCCGTGTAGGTATGTATTACCTTCTTTTAAATGTATAATAGAAGAGAATAAAAGAAAAAAAAAAGAAAATAATAATCTCAGGACAATTCACGCAGCGCCATCTAGATCCAATTTAAGTTAACTAAAGCTTGTGTTATGGGTACTAGACAACTGATACATATACATAGATTTTATTTGTAAATACATACATATTATACATAGAAAACACCCAGACCGATATAAACAATCATACTCATGAATACAAATGTTTGTGCCGTGCGAGGAAATGAACCCGCGACCATCGGTCGTAAAGCGGTGTGCTAGACCGCTAGACCACCGAGGTCGTCGAAAGAAAATACATAATATGTTTTATTACACAAACTGATATAAAAGGCGGTGATATCTTTAAGCAATCTCTTCCTTTAGGTGGAAAAGTTTAAGATAAGAAAAGATTTCTTCCAGCAACCCAAAAGACAATTGGAAGGGCGGAAGAGCATGGTGGAAGTCTTTGGGAAAGGCCTATATCCAACAGTGGATGGACACAGGCTGATGATAATGATGATGATGAAACCAAGATGTTATAGGATAATGTGTTCACCAAAACAGTCATACATCACTGTTATAAATAGGACGAAAAAAAAAGAGATATTAAGATATTGTTATTTACATTTCCTAGTGCAGTGCTTTAATTTTACATATGGCAACCCAATGGCGTAGTAAGATAACCAAGGACCCTGGGGCAAATAAAAAACCGGTGACCAGTGGGGCCCCATTTTGACAACACTGCTACAAATGTACCCCTCATGCGGTGCCATTCCGAGGCACTAAAGTGTTACGCCTCGGTAACCTGTAATTTCACTGCTGTATCTCACTGTTATATACCCAGACTGCTTCAAAGATCTAGTACACCACTTTACTTCCGATGGTCGCGGGTTTGATTCCTTGCACAACCACAGAAAGATTTTAGGGGAATTCCGAAGGTATAACTATCGAATTTCTCTCAATTGCCATGATTAAAGTCGGGTTGTAGCCTGTCATATTTATTTTGAAAATGGGAGAAATTTTCAAAAGTTCAATTCGATCAAGACGTTTGGTAAGGGTTCGAGGGCTCCCTGAGCTTGAGGGCCCCGGTGCACTGCCCCGTCTAGCCCCTAGGTAGCTACGCCACTGTGGCAACCCTATCAGGAAGTGAAATGAAACGTATAGAAAGCATCTCATGTTGGACGTCAGAGGTCAAGCTTATAAAACTTAATGTGAACGAGAATTATGGCAATATTATTATATTATACGAAACTAGCTGTTTCCACATATCTATTATTAAATTTCTACTTGATAAAAGTCAAGTAAACAACTCGCTAGCTGACTATTAATTGACTTAAACAGTTTATAATCACTTTATTATATACTAACTGTTCCCGAGACATCTTCCACGTGGAATTTAACTTAAATTTTCTAAAATAAAAGTATTTTCGTAAAATAAAAGTAACCTAAGTTACTACTTACTACATCAGCTACCTGCCAAAAAAAAATCTCGTCAAAATCGGTCTAGCCATTTCAGAGATTAGCAATTATTACAATGTTGTAATCGAAATAATAATCATCTGTGACTTTTGAATAATTATTTTTTTTTAAAACAATTCTGAAATAATAATCATCTCAAACCAAACTGTTATGTTTAGAGATACCATCATATTCATATTAAACATGTTAATATAAACTACTAATATTTAGAAACAGACGAAACAAGCACTTTTGAATAGTCATATTTTGATTCTACCACTCATTCGGAATGCAGATTCATCACAAGAAGAATGAGCAAGAAAATTCTTTTGAATAGATGTTTTTTATATAATAATTACAGTATAACATGTAAGAGGCATGCGATAATAAACATAAAAATCGCTATGCACTCATTATTAGTGTAATCAAATAATATTGTATTTTATAACAATTAAGTTATCACGACAACAAGATATCTGATGCAAACCTGAATTATCAAGTTATAAGCTGAGATGATGATGATGTAACTACAAGATGATGATGATGTAACTACATTAAAACTTTCATGAAACGAAATAAATGATCATGAGAAAGAAAGAATAAGAAAAAGATATCATGTGTATTTACTACCAGTGAATTATAGATGGACGAATAAACAAATTTATATATCAAGGAAAAGAAGAAAAACATATCAAACGAATGAGTGGTAAAATTAATAACTGTTATTAGAGGGTGTATGTTTATTAGAATAAAGATTATTTCTTATAAGGAAATTTAAACTTTTGTAAGAAGCTAGAAAATTTCAAACTAGCTACTCGCCCGGGCTTCGCACGGGTGTACATGTATTATAAATATAAATCTGCTCCTTGAATCACTCTTAAAAAAAATCGCTTCAAAATCCCTTGTATAGTTTTAAAGATTTAAGCATACATAGGGACGGACAGACAGCGACAGCGACTTTGTTTTATACTCGTATTCTAAAATTTAATATATTAAAAAAACATGTTAATATAAACTACTAAAATAACAGACGGAGATCTTTGGGGGAGGCCTATGTCCAGCAGTGGACGTCTTCCGGACTGCGATGATGATGATGATGATGATCGATGGCTTAATAGAACTGCATCATATGGGTGATGATCACAACAATTATCCAAACAGAGATTTGTATGCACCAGTGGGCACACGCACGTAATACGACGGTAATCAATCACCATCCCAATTGTTCAACCCTATATAATTGGTTTTAGATCCGTGGGCCCCCGGCCTCGGCTTCCTACCAATACGGCCTGCAGCAGTTTGTGACATATTGCAGTCGAATAACGCCCTACTCAACTATAAAACTGTTTTATTGCTGACAAATACAACCTTACTGTAGGGTTGCCAACCCCAAATTAAAAGAACCAGGATAGAAAGTTCAGAAAACCAGGACTATCCAGTTTAAAAACAGAACGCTGTAATTTTTAATAACTGATGTTACTAAGGACTGTATTTTTATATTTTACTAGCTGTACCCGCGACTTTGTCCGCGTGGAATTTAATTATTTTTCTAAAATACAGTAGCCTAAGTTACTCGTTATTACATCAGCTACCTTCTAATAAAAGTCCCGTCAAATCGGTCCAGCCATTTCAGAAATTAGCCGGACCTACAGACTAATTTCTGAAATGGCTTCTGAATTTTTATACTACGATGCTGGCAGTCAAGCATACGGCCCATCTGATAGTAAATGGTTACCGTAGCCTATGAACGCCTGAAACACCAGGGGTATCACGTGCTCGTTGCCGACCCTTAATATGTAGTACATTCAAGTAATTAATATAATCAGGTTTTTCATAAAAAGAATTTGATCTTATTGAAAAATTAAGAGGCGCTAATATTTTAAAAATCCACGACGCTGCCAAATAACTATTTAGGATTTCTCAGGACACTTCCAAAACTAGGACATGTCCTGGGAAAACAGGACGGTTGGCTACTCTACCCTACAGCGATGTGGCGACGAAAAGATTTGACGATTCCTTTTTAGCGTTCGAATCTGCTCGCGACATCACTCCCAACTGAATATCAACCTTGAATGTACTTAAATAGAGTCTACATCTCCTCTTTAGATTAGGATCAGGATATTTATATAGAAAGCTGTCATCTTCGTTTATTGAACACGTATATATTGAGTTACAATTCTTGTTGTCTTCACATAAAGTTGAATTTTGTTTGCTTCAATATTATATGGCCATAGGCACAATATTTTTTGCTTTCGCCATACAAACTTGAATACGTCCATCTCCTTTTACATCGGAAAACAAAGCTTGTTTTGATCTAATGAACCGACTGTAGTTTCTACTTGGTTGTCTGTGTGTGTTCAATGGTCGTATACAAACGTGCTCGCATACAGAACATTTACAACGAACGGAATGAATCGTCGCATAGAAGTGCTTTGCATGCGCACTTGTCATTTTCACCCAAAAACTACCTACTACCTAATAATTTTTTGTAAGGAAATTTGCATGCGTTTAGTATACCTAAAATTTAAATGTTTGAAGTTTGTATTGATATTTTTTATTCTTTTGTTTTTTTGTCTGACACCAATTAAAGTCAGTAACTTTGACATTTTGCTTAATTATTCTCTATTATCCGCGACTTCTTTCTCATATAATTAAAAAAAAAACAAATTTTTTATAATGAAAATATCCTATAACTCCTTATAATATTAGCTATCTGCGCGTGAATTGATGATTGAATGATTTTTTAATAAAATTTTTGACGTAATTGCATTTATTAAAAAGCTGTTAATTTGAAAATACTGTTAAACAAATACTTCAATTTTATTTATAAGTATACATATAAATTCCACCTATTGCAGTTGCAAATATTATCGAATTATATGGTATTTAAATACAAATAAAACTGTACTTTAGATTGTAATCTTTAAGGACAATATTAGTTTATAGCAAACAAAATTATAAAATCCGTCACGCGCCGAGTGCGCCCCGTTCGGTGTAAATCGTGCAACGTTATTGGCAATGTGTATTGCAGTGTGGAGAGTTGCGAGGTCGATGCCCACCGGTCCATGTGTCGGATGCTGTTGCCAGGCGCCCCGCCCGGGGCTACTACACTATCCTCGCCTCCCTACACCGTCCGTCAAGTACGTACTTACGTACTCCCGGATGCTGATGTACAATTAGAATTACGCGTTACTGGGGGATGGGAATTGTTAGAAATGTATACTAATAACTCTATTTCTAGTTATATACCATGTCAGGTTGATCTCTACGCGATTTCACCTGGAAACCATCGTGGTAAACTACCATTTGCCAAGAAGTGGCAGATATGATAATAATATAATATACATCACAGATGACCGAAGAGCTAGCAGCTACCTTGGACAAGGACTTAGTCTAGCTATTCAAAGAGGGAACGCTGCCAGTATCTTCGGAACTTTGCCTAAAGGGACCCCTTTTAATAATATATTTTAGTCGTTGTATTATATTTTATAAGCTTTTTAATTTTAGGTTCTTAGTTGTACAATTAGGTTATGTAAATAAGTTAAAAATATTTTATATTTATGTCGATCAATTGTTTTATTATCGAGGGGAAAATAGAAGGAAAGAGGGGGAGGGGAAGACCAAGGAATAGCTACATCAAACAAATTGAGGACAAAATGGGAGTCGTGTCGTATCAAGAATTAAAGAGCATGATGGAAGATCGCGGAAAGTGGCAAGAGCTCCACCGACAAGAGCGTAGCTCTTAAATTATGAATGAATGAATGAATTGTTTTATGACTTATACATATAATATAATAATATCACAGGACAATCTAGTCCCAAGCTAAGCAGAGCTTGTGTTATGAGTATTAGACAACTGATATAAATACATGGATACATTTTTTTTGTATATAAATACATATTATACATAGAAAACACCTAGACCGATACAAACAATCATACTCATGAATACAAATGTTTGTACGTACCGTGCGAGGAATCGAATCCACGACCATCGGATAGTAAAGCGGTGTGCTAAACCACTAGACCACCGAGGCTATCAATATGTGGTAACAATATTCCATACCTTACCCATTTATTTTTGTATTTGTATGTACTTTTGTTAGAAGGGGATTTTTTTTATATGTGATAATGAAATAGTGCACCCGCCTGCGCTAGCGGTTTACGCTGGCGAGGCATCAGTGGAAGATGATAAGATGAGCATGAGGTCAGGTCAGTAATCCTATCGTGACAAATTCACCTGATATTGATCACGATGGTTTCCAGGGGGAACCGCGAGGAGGTCAACTTGACATGGTACAATGATGCCGGTGTCTCGGTATTCCCCTTCCTCTCTTTCCATCTATTTTTCCTTCTATAATGTTGTTAATTAGTTCGTCGTATCGTATCAAGTGCCCAAACATTTTCCCCCGCCTATTCCTAGGAGAAATATTAACAACAATAATACATAGATTCCGTACGTAAGAAAAGAGGTCGAAATAAACGGACTGCCTAGAGATGTGTCAACTCGAGTTACTAACTCGAGTTTACTCGAGTTCGCTGAATTCGAGTTAACTCGAGTTGAATTATTGTAAGAATTCAACTGGTAAATGAACGAATCAAGTGAAAGAGCGAGAGCATAGTTCTGTCATCGAACTGACAATGACATGACATTTTCCGATCATTTCATATCATACAATTTTCACTAATACTTCAGTATTGATTTGAAGTTGTTATCATTTTTATTCCGGATATTCGTCCGGTTATGTTATGATTAAAATGCTTATGCGTTCCATAAGTCCTTCAGCGGCATGTAATGGCAATAGCAATGGGGTCAAGGAGAGTCACAATCCCCTTCCCCCCGAGAGAACGGGATTGTTAATATTGTTAATAATATAGACTAATAACCCAATCGACTGACATGGTTGTTACCATGTGAGTACATTGCTAGCAATTGGGTCAGGTTGACCTCCACATTGTCACCCCTGGAAACCCCGTGATAAATTCATGGCGAATTTACCTGGATTATCAACATGACTTGACATGCTTATCTTATCATCCTCTACTGATGCCCCTCCAGCGTAAATCGACCCCTCGAGCGCAGGCGGGTGCATCAATCCATTATCATCCATAAGAAAAAAACTACCTAAATAGTTATTTATAGTATAAATAGTCAATGTTATTAGAATCAGTTTAATATAATCGTATTACTCATAATAAATACATTCATTCACATAATTATATTCCTATCCTTTGATTAAACTATTCAACTTGAATGATATACGACATGCAGCGCCATCTGTTATTTATAGCTCAGAACAGAAAATCACTATACTCTTATCAGTGAAGTAGGGGACGAAAAAATAGATAGATATATGTATATATATAGACAAATTTATTTATTTTATTTCACATATTTATTTATTCCTTTTTTCAGACACCAACCAGATTTGGGTGGGTAGGGAGAGATGCCTTTTAAACCTATACCCACCCGGGTCGCCAGTCCCGGAGCAACGATGCCCTTTAGACCTATACCCGGGTCACAAGTTCCTAGAAGTTCTCGGAGTATCCCTCACTATCACACGGTGGACTCGGCCCAACACTGTAAATCTGTGGAAAGCTAAGATCGTCTCCATTAAGAAAGTTTGGATGCGACCGATCGTCGTGGAGGTCTTTGGGTGAGGCTATGTCCAGCAGTGGACGTCTTCCGGACTGCGATGATGATGCTGATGAAGAAAGTTTGGTACACCTTCAATCCTTAGTAAGCAGCGCTGCGGGATTCCTCTAGTTAAAAGTAACCCAGATCTAAATGTTCCCTTACATGCCAAGTACAGAAAGAGCAATAAAATAATGTAGATAACACGGGAGCTGGCATCGTACGTGAGACAACACGCATCCCTCATGTATACCTAACACAAACATATCATTTGGCCTATAAAATAATGCTCATATTTGACTGAGGGCAGGCGAGGGGTGGTGCGCGGGCCGGAGCGGGGAGCTTGGCAAACAGAGATGCATCCATCAAATTAGGACGCGAATCATGGCCCAGCTAAGTAACGCCGACTGAAAGTGGCGCCCTACAACTATAGTGAAGAGGCTTGGACATATCGATGTCATTTGTTCATAGATTCGTAGATTTTTTATAACTATTCTGATGTTGTTGGCCATACAGCTTCATTGGACTGTTTGACTGAAATACTTAAATTACAGACGACAAGACCTATGGAGCGGCTGAAGGCTAGTTCTTGTCTGACGGCTACAACTTTAGCCTAAGAGGATCGCTAGGGTTCGAACCTCGCCTAAGGCTGACGTAATGTCGGTCCCCGTTTGAATTGGAAGGGGGATCGATCAGAGGGGGTACGGGAGAACAATCGGAGGGGGCTCTAGTGTAAAATAGAACATGGTTATATATAAAGACGTCACGTAAAATGAGGAAGGATCCCTATGCAGTACCTACTTAAAAGTACAGTGGTAGTGGTACCTTGACCTTGTATGTTTCCTAAACTGATTACCGAAAGTGACTTCTTTGTAGTTTCGCTGCCATATCTCAGCATTCAGACTGGAACAAATTTGACAAGATCTGCCGCTTGTCAAAGACCAGGGCCGGAGACGCAGCTCAGGTTACCGTTTAAAGGGTGGGCATCAACTACATTATTAACATTAGAATGGTGGATAGTACTTTATTTTATATGATAATAGAATCATCATATAAGAATAAGAAAGCCTATTACAGGATAGACGAATTCATAGAAGACAACATATCAAGTAAATAATTAGTTTATTAGCATACAACGTTATAATTTGTTTATCTCATTGCTTTCTTGATTCAATTATTTTAGAAATATGAAAGCGTAGCGGGTTTTGTATTAATTGCCGCATGCATTCTTATGTGAAATGTGAATACTATAAACATCAGATGGCAATTGTGAGTAGCTATGACGTGGTCTGGTGTTTTGAGTAGTCATGCTCACTAAAATGTCCAGACTTGTGGCGGCGTGGTGGGCCGGGTCATTGGGCTCCCTAAAATATGGTCGAGCGCAGTGATGGCTGGCTCATCCGTCATACTCGTGAACGGGTGCTGCTTGTAGGGACTGGTCTGCTCTAATCACTATGACTGATTTCCTCTTATTAATTGTTTAACCAGTTGGTTATGTATTCAATATTTTTTTCTTTTTGAGTATTTAATTGAATTAGTGCTAATCGGTGGTTTGTATTCACACACTTAAACTTAAATTGTAAGTGAGAATAAATTATTTAAAAGGAACACACAAGTTTCTTGCTTGTTCTTCTTGTGATGAGACAGCATTCCGAATGAGCGGTAGATTAAAAAAAAAAATGTTATGACTATTCAAAAGTGCTTCAATGTAAGTTTATTTGAATAAATGATTTTCTATTCTATTCTAATCGTGCACCTGCCTGGTCTAACGCTTTACTCTAGCGGGGCACCAGTAAAGGATGATAGGATGGACATGAAGTCAGGTTAATTAGCCCATTGTGCCAAATTAGGTTTCCAGAAGGAACCGCTTGGAGGTAAACCTGATATGCCATTGCTAGTAAAGGAATCATTAGTCCACATTAGCAATCCCCTTCCACCTAGTAGAGGATGGTTAGGGCCATCCGAAGCTCCCAGGAAGGCATTAGAGTCTGGAGGTTACGTGCAGCGTCTTCCCTGGAAATGGAAATGGCCCTATATTTTTTTGTTCAAACGTGATACAATATAATTAGGGACCTCGATATAAAACTTGCCAAGTCACAGCACTAGTAGCTGGCACTATATTAAAACGAAAAATAGCTAGCTCAGCGTACTACACGCGAAAAGTCAATTACTTGTATACATCGCGCCCCGCGGGCGGTGTACGGCCGGGGAAGGGGAGGAAGGGGGCCGAGGGACGGAGGGAGGGTGTTCTCTCAATCTTTAAGGACTGGAGGCAGGTGCTAAAATCAAGGACACAAGTTTCAGACTTTCGTACATTTATTTCAAGTTGACAGCCCTGATTATGAGTGTATATATCATAGATTTAACAAAATATATCAAATAGAAGAGTCACTCACTAAGATTTATTATGACAATTTCCTCGAGCTGTGTGAACAACCTAACATAGTACATTCCTAACTATTCAAATTCAAAATATATTTATTCATGTAGGTCTATTACAGACTCTTACGATATATCAAATCTACCATCAGTTCGGAATGATTTCGAGATGAGAAGAACTGACAAGAAACTCAGCTCGTATTCTTTTCAAATAAATGTTATACATGTGTACATATTCATTTTCAAATTAAACTTTGGGAGAATAGAGTGACCATAGGGTCTCTCTATTCTCTCAAAGTCTAGTCATCAGTCCACATTACTAATAATTACCGTATTTCTCATTCACACTGGAGAAAATATATAGACTATATATAGATGAGAAGGTAACAAACAGACAGACCGACTGTATTTCCGAACCGATACGATATTGAAACCTTCAAGAAAAGAGCTTATTCCTTTTTAAAAGGCCGACAACATACTTGCAATTCCCCTGGTGACCCGCAACGCTCATGGGCGGCGGTAATCACTTACCATCATTTGAGCCGCATGCTCGTTTGTCCCCTGTGTTACATGTATTTAAAAAAAAAGACTGCCTTTTAGCAAAAAACACACTAGTCACGAAAAATACAAACTAAATAAATAAAATTCAAAATTCATAAATCATTTATTCATGTAGGACATTTTAGCAGCTTTTGAACGTCAATATATATATATATGTCAATGTAATATTATGTTATCTGTGATATAACTATGTAACTGGTTAAAAAATTAGCGGGAAATATTAACGAGTTTAAACTACAACGGGTTTGCCGAAAAGTGCCAATAATGCTAAATGGACGGATTTAGTGCCCAGTTTGAAGTTTATGCTGAAATTAGTGGGTCATAAAACATGGTTATTAATAAGATGTTGGCCGGTGACCGGTTGTTCCGCGTAGTGTTTACGACTGTATGTCCCGACTCCCGGCCCTTACTTATGTGCCTTGTGTTTTATGATAAGTGCGTGTTATAATGGCAACACTCGCCCTATATCTGAGAGTTTTATCTCATCTTGAATGCTGGCAACCCATACGGGAGGTTGCGAACTCATCCGTCATACTCGTGAATGGGTGCTGCTTGTGGGGACTGGTCTGTTCAGGTTGCAAACACTGATTAATTTTTTTGTTCTTTGCGATAGCATATGCTGGTGGTCACTCTATTCTCCCAAATTTGAATTTTAATAACTGTGTATTATTATAAACATGTTCCACTATTATTTAAAAAAAATACGAGCTGAGTTTCTTGTGAGTTATCTCATCTCGAAATCATTCCGAACTGACGGTAGATTTGACATTTCATAACGGTCCTACATGAATGAGGATATTTTGAATTTGACCTTTTGAGTTTGGCCTGTGTACACGAAGAGCACAGCGGATATTACCTTCAAATAGATATTAATATTGACATATCGACTTCAAATATCTCAAATATCTCATCATCAACAAGAAACTGTTTTTCTGCAGGGCTGAGATATTATACCTCATTCATAATTTAAGTGCTGGCGCTCTTGTTGGTTGAGTTCTTGTCATTTTCCACAATCTTCCATCAATTTTTTTAGTTGTAATTGTTATTTATCTAGAACTAACACCAATAAAAACTTACGTAACAATAACAAACTGATTTTACTTAATTCATTTTATGGCAATTGCGTAAGGTTTTACAATAAAATACCAGTCTGTTATAAATCTGCCAGAAAAAAAATTAAATGTCAAATAAAACAGTTCCTTTGCACAAAAGCTTATTATAAAAAACTTTAAATCCATAGCACTGACAATATTATCTGATTACATTAATAATGAGTGCGTAGCGATTTCTATGTTGATTATCGCATGCCTCTTACTTGTTATACTGTAATTATTTACATAAAAAACATCTATTAAAAAGAGCAACACAAGTTTCTTGCTCATTCTTCTTGTGATGAATCTGCATTCCGAATGAGTGGTAGAATCAAAATATGACTATTCAAAAGTTTAATTAATGAGTTTATTTGAATAAAGATTATATCTATTTCTATTTCTATTTCTAGCTTTTTCTGTATCTATTTGTATTATTAAATTGCACCGCCTTATTATCTCTGTTCAACGCGACGGTTGACATATTTGTGTGCAAAAGAATAAATATTTATTTATTCTTATCTGCCACTGTACAGATGCCATATATTAAAAATGAATGGCACAATATTTAATAAACAATATGCAACAGTAATTTAATGAAATTCAGTCCGTACTCCGTAACAAAGGAATACATAGAGCGGCTCTCGTGAGTATAACGCCCCAATGTGCGTTACTAAATCAAGCGAAACTTAATCAAGCCACGTAATTTTCTTCCACAATATTATACTTGTAGGTTGTTAAACATAAATTGGACATATTCCCATTTTGCCGAAATGATTTTATGCGGTCATATTTACACAGTTTAATGACTATAATACCGGCTCGCGGGGAAATGGAGACATTAAATAAATTGCTACGAGTTGCTCGCGCGGAATCGTTCTCGTAAAAAACGTTGAATTACGAGTACAATGGGCCGCGTAACATATTATTAGTCATTTTAATTTTTAATTTGATTTTTTTGGTAAAAAATAATTGCGTTCTATATGGAGAGACCATCCGTGGAGAGTATGGCACCGGTGACTTTTTAGGGTGAATTTCAATGTTGGTTCGTTTTTTGAGGACAATTCGTGTTTGTATTTTAATGTTTTTAGTTTTCGGACTACTCTAATGCTGTTGGCCGCAGCTGGCATTTACAGCTTCACCGACGTTAGGGGGCAAGCGCAGATGGCACTCCAAACCCGCGGAAGGACTTATGCAGCGGCTGAAGGACAGCTCCTGCCTGACGGATACAACTTTAGTCTGAGGGCACCACTAGGGATTCGAACCTCGGGTCGGGCCGTCGTAATTTCGATTCCCGTTTGAATTGGATGGGGGATCGATCGGAGGGGAAAATGTTTTTAGTGTCGGTGTAAATATAAAGTGTTCCACTTTTATCCCCAAAAGGTAGTGACAACGAAATGTAGAGACATAGATAGATATATCGTTTATTTGTTTGTTACTCACACGCAACATGTTCATAAGAATAGACAATACATAATACGACATAAAATTTACAAGTTAGTGTTATTATGAGTGATCTGTAGCAATACAAAAAGGTCGAAGCTCAGCGTGGAACATTGTTCTGGGTACAAAACACTGATTTTCAGCTTCAACTCATTTGAGGGGACGTGAAAATAATAACTGAAATAAATATACAATAAAAAGAGAAATATTATTGGTGACTGCTGTGCGGTGTGTGTATAAAAAAAACTGTACCATGTATGAGGTTAATTCTAGTTTGAACATATTTCCTTTTGTAAAACGTAACTAGCACCCAAACAATTTGCCATTCTTCTCTCGACGGCCTCGGTGGTCTAGCGGTTTAGCACACTGCCTAACTTCAGATGATCGCGGGTTCGATTACTCGCACAGCACATCATTTGTATTCATGAGTATGATTGTTTGTATAGGTCTGGGTGTTTTCTATGTATGTATTTACAAAAAGAATCTATGTATTTGTATCAGTTATCTAGTACCCATAACACAAGCTTTAGCTAGCTTTACTTGGGTCTAGATGGCGCTGTGTTAATAGTCCTGAGATTTTTTTTATCCAAATTATGTCCAATTTCATATAACGATCGTAAGTGTCTATATTAGAAATATAATCTATACATATAAATAAAATCGGAGTGTCTGTTTGTATTTATTTTATTTATTTATTCATTTTCAATCATACAAATATTACAAAGTTGACAAATATTACTAAATTACCAAATATTATTAACTATTACAGATCAGTGAGTTTGACATATCAGACTAATTAAGATATTTTAGTTTGATTTCATAAAAACACAATTGTTGACTACATAAAAATTAAATAAAAAAAACAGAGAAAACAAAATAAAAAGAGAAAATTTCAAGTTCAACACATGACACTTTTTTTTTCACTTTGTTCTTGCAATATTGAAATAACCGTTTTTTACTACAGGCATATGAATATAAATACGGACATACACTAAACAACATTTCTTAAAATTTTGTCTGTCTGTCTGTTTGTTTGTTCCGGCTAATCTCTGAAGTGGCTGGACCGATTTCGACGGGACTTTTTTTGGCAGGTAGCTGATGTAATAAGGAGTAACTAATAGTAAATTCACGAGTGCAAAGAAAAATTGCATTAGAAAATCATTTATTTAAATAAACTTAATTTAAAGTTTAATAAATGATTCTATCCTATTTTACGGATATAATATATAGGATGCAAGGAGTACGTGACTCAAAGACCAGTTGCTAGTTGAGCCTGCCTATATTGTTAATTCAGCCTACCCAACATATATTTTATTTGGAATAATTAAACATCAAAAGCCTTCTTACTTATTTGATAAACTTCGATTTTCTAATCGTAATTATGGTCAAACTTGTTCTCGATTAGTATATCCCCAATTTAACACCACAGCATTTCGTGGTAGTTTTAAATACTCAGCCACTAAGTGCTGGAATAATCTGCCTCCTCCTATCCTTAATTCAGTGACAGTCTTTCAAACATAAATTATTCACTCACCTCTTTAAAGAACAAAAATCATTGTAGCAGGGAACACATATAATATAATAAGCATCTAAAACATGTACCAACTACACCATTTATGTACGTTATATATTTAAACATTTTATTATAATAAATTATCTCATTACATAACAATATACCTACTTAAATAATATACAAAATGTACTACATACATTAATTAAAATTGCATTTATCTTTACATACATTTTCATACCTATTTATGAAATGGTCTTAATTTTAACGTTTTATTTTCTTTAGTAATATTTACGTACGCTCTCTCGTGTGTGGTGGCCCCACTGAAAATCAGCGCTGTGGTATATGTATACTGCAGTATAAATGCTGAGTGGGAGTCACATTCAGCGTTACTAGTTTTAGCTTCTAGCTTTTAAGTTGTATAGTATATAAGATAAATAGCATCTAAGAATACTGTAATGCTGAATAAATGTCATTATTATTATTATTTTATAATAATGCACAATTACCTACAGAGATAGTAAAACAAATAATTACCACACAACATTAATGTACGTAAACAATGTATTCAATCGGTGCAATTGTAATGGAGCCCACGTGAATTATAAATACAATCACAAGGACACTATAACAATGAGTAAATTGATAGTTTCGATGAGTTACCACACAGCAAACAACTGGCTGTAGCGAGCTTGTTGCTAGCTGTTTATTTGTTTATGGATGACAATGGAATGGTGCTTACGGTTTACGCTGGCGGGGCATCAGCGGAAGATGATAAGATAAGCAATTTGATTGAGCATGATTCAACTGGAATTAATCACGATAGTCTCCAGAGGGAACCGCGTGGAGGTCGACCTGACATGGCACATTGTTAGCAATGGGGTCGAGAGTCCACATTAGTAACAAGTCCACTGTAGGTTCAATTGGCCTGATAACCAATTATAAAAACGTAGTATTATAAATTGACGACCTCGGTGGTCTAGAGGTCTAGCACACCGCTTTACGACCGATGGTCGCGGGTTCGATTCCTCGCACGGTACAAACATTTGTATTCACGTGTATGATTGTTTATATCAGTCTGGGTGTTTTCTTTGTATAATATGTATGTATTTACAAAAAAAAAACTATGTATATTATCAGTTGTCTAGTACCTATAACACAAGCTTCAGCTAGCTTAACTTGGGTCTAGTTGGCGCTATGTGAATTGTCCTGAGATTATTATTATTATTATAAAAACAATGTTACACTTTGGGAGACGAGTTTATCTCGGATATAGTTGGGCCTGGGGGGAAGCTGTAAGTAGTGAAGGTGAGTGTTAATGCGTTCTAAAAGGGCCCCTTAAACCTACTCCCGTGTCACAAGTTACGGGCGTTACTTGGAGATTCTCTTCCGGTAGCCGACGGTCACCCATCCAACCGCGCGTCCTTACCTCTTGCTCATTCGCAGGTTACCCGCGATTGGCAGATTAATTAACGTTCAATTGATGCGTAGATACCAATAATAATTGTTATTATTATTATACTACAATATTAATAATAATAATTATTATTATTTTAAAAATAAATATTACATATTGGGGGATAGGAGAGGGGGTATACTATCAAAATACATGTTGAATTATCCTTATTATCACTGATCATCGCGACGGTTTATTGGTAGAGAATGGCTCCGGCTGTAAGTCAGGCTTTATTAAATAATTCTTGTAACACTATTACGCACTAGCGACCCCGCCCTGCTTCTCACGGAGTCATTACAAATCTTTGAATTCCTCAATTGCTCCATACTATAACACGCATGTATTATATATACAAACCTTCCTCCTGAATCACTCTATCTATTACTGAAAACTGCATTAAAATCAGTTGCGTAATTTAAAAGATAGACATATATACAATAATGTTAACCAATATAAATTGATGGTTATTCCGACCGATGCAACGTTATTAGCATATATCACAGCCGTACATGTGATACATAAGGACGTCCAAAGCAAGGTTACGGCTAACCACATCCATTTTCCTTTGCGGCCACAAGCCTGTATAGACAGAGCTTCTCTATAACCGTATTAGTGCGGTGCAGTAGTCTTGGGTAGATGTAGTTCACGAAACTAGTTCAGAAGAGCGGTGTTGTTCATGAACTATATGAATCAATTCATAAATTATCTCGCTCTATCTCAGAAGAACGGTCTTATTGGCGAACTATTTATGAAAGATCCAATCGTGAATTAGATCATCATCATTCATTAATGATCTCGCTCTTAGTTCTTTCTGTAATAAGCAATATATATTGCTTGTTATAGAAAGAACTAAGAGCGATAAATATTAGTAGCTCTATAGCAGCATTAGTGCAATGGGGTAATTCGGATAGGTCTAGTTCACAAAGTTAGTTCTAAAGAGCGGTCTTGTTCGTGAACTATATGAATTAATGAATGTTCTCAGTCTAGCTCAAAAGAGCGGTCTTATTGGTGAACTATTTGTGAAAGATCCAATCGTGAATTGGATCAACATCATTCATGAATGATCTCGCTCGAAGAGCGAGCGAACTAAGAGCGATAAACATTAGTACCTCTATAGCAGCATTACTGCAATGGAGTAATTCGGATAGCTCTAAAATCCTTTCTATCGGGATGGCAACGTCATAGTAGCTTTATGCAAAGTAACAGCGCGATCGGTTTAAAATTGACAAAGTTTCATACAAAATTTTATCCCCTTGGGGGTAGAATTAATCAAAATCCTTTCTTAGCGGATGTCTACGTCATAACATCTACCTGCATGCCAAATTTCAGCCCGATCCGTCCAGTGGTTTGAGCTGTGCGTTGATAGATCACTATGTCAGTCACCTTTGAGTTATATATATTTAGATAAGTGTGCGAAATTTCATACTCCTCCATTCGCGCAACTTTCGTAAAGGGAGGTACAGAGTTTTCTGCTTCATTAATATAAACCTAACAAACATATACAAAATGTAAAATCGTGCTAAATATAAAGATAAACTATATATAACAGTAATATAATAAATCTATACATATAAATAAAATTGGAGTGCCTAACTGCCAAAGAGTGGAACACACTTCCAGCTTTTGTGTTCCCGGAGAAATACAACCCCAGATTCTTCAAGTCTATGGTGAATATATGTCTTCAGGGTAAGCGCGCTACATCCTAGGTCTTACCATCATTTACCATCAGATGAGGTAAGACATAGCGCAATCCCATTATTAATAGAATAGAAATAGAATAGAAAATCATTTATTCAAATAAACTTACATTGAAGCACTTTTGAATAGTCTTTACATTTTTTAATCTACCGCTCGTTCGGAACGCTGTCTCATCACAAGAAGAACGAGCAAGAAACTTGTGTGTTGCTCTTTTAAATAATTTTATTATTACTTTACATTTTTAGTTTAAGTGTGTGAATACAAACTACCAATTAGCACTAATTCAATTAAGTACTCAAATAGAAAAAATATTGAATATATAACCAACTGGTTAAACAATTAATAAAAATCAGTCATAGTGATTAGAGCAGACATGTCCATACAAGCAGCACCCGTTCACGAGTATGACGGATGAGCCAGCCATCACTGCGCTCGACCATATTTTAGGGAGCCCAATGACCCGGCCCACCACGCCGCCACAAGTCTGGACATTTTAGTGAGCATGATTACTCAAAACACTAGACCACGTCAAAGCTATTTACAATTGTCATCTGATAGTTATAGTATTCACATTTTACATAAGAATGCATGCGGCAATCAATACAAAAACCGCTACGCTTTCATATTTCTAAAATCAATTAATTAAATCAAGAATAAAAAAAATTGGAGTGTCTGTTTGTAATATTGAAATAACCGTTTTCTACTACATGCATACGAACATAAATATGATATGTATACACCAAAATAACATTTTTTACAAGTTTTGTCTGTCTGTCTGTTTGTTCCGGCTAATCTCTGAAATGGCTAGACCGATTTTGACGGCACTTTTATTGGCAGGTAGCTGATGTAATAAGGAGTAACTTAGACTACTTTTACTTTAGAAAAATAAAGTTACATTCCGCGCGTTCGTAGTCACGGGGACAGCTAGGTTTAAATAAAATGCAATATAATTAGTTACTTACTACAGATCCGCGAACTATATTAATAGCTCTCAAAGGCGACGCACTATAGCCAACAGTATGGAAGGGAGGAGAGCGGGGAGAGGCGGGGGTTAACTACCAACGTGACCGTCCATATTAATCTGTATCAGAATTGAACCTGTGTCAGTTTTAGAGCGAGTATTAGCATACACCGCTTCATGTAAGGCAAATATACTTTCTCCGATCAATGTGAATATAGAATTTAGATACGATAATATTCTATACCTTAATTATAGTGGTATAGAGGCGAAATTCGTCTGACAAGCGTAGGATATTATATATATTATATACTACTTGCCTCGGCTTCGCCCGGTATTATACATATAAACCTTCCTCTTGAATCACTCTATCTATTTAAAAAAACCGCTTCAAAATCCGTTGCGTAGTTTTAAGCATACATAGGAACGGACAAACAGCGACAGCGACTATGTTTTATACTATGTAATGATAATTGTATTGGTTTACTTGAATCATATTTTCAAATAAGCCATTAATAATGTTGATTTTATGACAGAGAATCGGTTGATTCACTCGGAATCGGCCGATTTCATGAATCATAATACAAGTAATAATTTAAATTCATTCAATGCACAGTTTTCTATCAAATAACCACAAAATTCATTGGAATTCATTAAAGAGAAAATTTTATTTTGAGAATTTGACGCATTCTATACATATAAATGAAATTGGAGTGTCTGTTTGTAATATTGAAATAATCGTTTTTTACTACATGCGTATGAATATAAGTACGGTACATACTCCATAATAAAATTTTTTACAATTTTAGTCTGTCTGTCTGTCTGTTTGTTCCGACTAATCTTTGAAATGGCTGGACCGATTTTGATGGGACTTTTTGGCAGGTAGTCTTTACATATAAATAAAATTGGAGTATCTGTTTGTAATATTGAAATAAATAAATAAACGTATCCATCTGTTATGTTAATAAGAACAATAACAACGTGTTAAAACAAAGTATCGCGTCGTTTCACTGATATACTTTGTAATTGCTGTTTAAATCTGGTTAATTCTCCATTAACGTGCTGATTAATGTGACGTAATGTTGTATGACTGTCTGTGTATTCAGTACACGCGTAATATGCCACCAGACGAGGTGGCGCGAAAATAAAACGAGCCATGCGAGTGTAATTACACCTATAATTGTCTTTGGCCGAATATGTGATGATATGGGGGCGTCCATAAAGTACGTGAGATGTTTAAGGAGGGGAGGGGGTCGAGTCAGATCTCATCTAATGTTATGTTGGAGGGGGGAAGGGGATTGTGACTCTCCTTGACCCCATTGCTAGCAATGTACCATGTCAAGTCGACCTCCACGCGGTTCCCCCTGGAAACCATCGTGTTAAATTCCTGGTGAATTTGTCACGATGGGCTAATTGACCTGACCTCATGCCTATCTTCTCATCCTCCACTGGCGCCAGGTTTAAACCGTCAGCGCAGGCGGGAGCACCATTCCATTGTCACCCACAAAAAAAAAATCTTACTTTGGAGAGAGGGGTCTCGGCAAATATCAGGCAATTTTTTTTCTGATTAAAACGAAAAAAAAATATTTCGTCTATTTAATCCAGATTGTACATGCTTATTACACTTATAACTCAAGAATATTGATTACTAATCTTAACTACTCGTAAATAAAAGCACGAAGCAATTTCATTTTTTTTTAAATAACAATCCAACGCGTTTACTCACATTTTGAAAAATCTCACGTGAGTTGGGGATGACGGAGGGTTGAATAAAATATCACGACATCTCACCATTACAGAAAATTAAAAACAAACGCCTCACGTAATTTATGGACGCCTAATAATGAAACGATAAATTAAATGATTGAATGAACGATAAATTGAAATGGCTGGACCGAATTTGACGGGACTTTTTTTGGCAGGTCGCTGATGTAATATGGAGTAGCTTTATTTTAGAATAATAAACTTATTATCTTCATTTGTATGGAAACATCCGCAGGTTACAATATTAGGGAGAGATCAAGAATACCCTCTCGTTATGTAACTGCACCATCAGCTGGCTAATAAAATTTCCATACCAATTTGTTAGCATGCAGTAGCAACCCTAGCGACCCATAACTTTGAAAATGGCAGCCCTAATTTCAACAGTTCGTGTAATAACCGTCACAGATAAAGTTGGAAGTAGAAGTGACACGTAGGTACCTCGATGACTACCTATCTATACATACATATAAATTAAATTGGAGTGTCTGTTTGTAATATTGAAATAACAGTTTTTACTACATGCATATGAATATAAATAATATATCCATGTAATAATAATGTCTGTCTGTTTGTTCCGGCTAGGGTTCATTCCCGGGAATTCTCGGGTCGAGAATTCCCGGGAAATCGTTGGGTTTTGTTCCCGGGAAATCAAGCTCGAGAAAAGTCGAGAACTCGAGAAATCAAGTATCTCTATAGAAATTAAATTGCAGTTTGTTTTGTTGCGTGGCGGCGTAATATTTCAAGATATTAAGGTTTTCTTTCATATTTTTTTTTTTGTTTACAAGTTTAAGGTAGATTTTTTCTAAATAACCAGCCAAAAATGGTGATGTCATTATAAATATAAGTCTGAATAATATTAGGTCCTAACATATAAAAGTGGTGTTTTGTAAGGGAGTAACCTGAATATTTATTTAACCTATTTTTTTCAAAATATAACATGTTTATTTAATCAAACTATATACTATTGCTATTTATGCACTTTTGCCATCTCATAGGTATTTCATTGATCCCTTTACTGAAAGAAAAATTTGAACGGGAATTATATCACAGCCGAGGAAGACTTTAAAAAAAAATATAATTTTCTAAAAAATATTTATTAAATGCTACACCACTGGCAGCTCCGCGATGGAGGCCGGTTCTTACAATTATGTGGAAATATATATTTTAATTTAATAGGAAAGTGCTGCATCGTCAGCGAAACTGCACGTGGAAGAATTTTGTAGCTGACGGTGCAGCCTAGATTACTGTAAGGGTTATTACACACTGTTGTATATTAAAATAATTACAAATTATTGTTATATATATAACACGTATATAACACCTCCATCCTTAGAGAAGCCATTATCTCACTTGGAGTGTAAATGGCGTATTGGAAGATGTATCAGGAATGCTGACAGCTGCATGCGGGACACTATACACTACTTCAGGTGTCTGTTGATCTCGTTGTTGTTTACATTTCATCTTATAAATGATTATACCAATGATTGTCAATATGAATAGAAAATATGCTGGAACGGTAAGTGCGATATGACTTGGTTTTATCTCGGTTTCTTTTATTAACGGCTCCTCTTTCTGTATGAGATGTTGTAGCTCATGTAGTTTACTCAATGATATGTCCCTTAAGTTGAGAGTAGATGCAGATTCACTGATATTGGTGCGAGACATGTCTAGTGATATCAATGTTACGGGTGAACCGTTGATTTTGTTATTTCTATTATAAATCTTCGATAATGGTGTAAACAAGGAACAACCAGTAGGTATATTTACCAGGATGCTGCCAATATATATATTAAAAATATCAGATTTGCATCTTGTTTCAATTTTTGTCTCTGACGATAAGCTCAGAATATAATTAGCTTCATCTAATTGTTCTATTATTTCTGTGTTCGTGTTTTTTATTCTTACAAACTGGCATATCGGTAAGATGATTTGATGAGTTATAAGATGATGGATGCAATCTGGTGATTGAGATGTTATTTTATCCTCTTCTTTGCAGATATAAATTTCTGTTATGTGCTTACACTCTCTCTCGATGTAGCTGTATCTATTATCATTCATTGCTAAATAGGGTTTATGTGGAATAAGGATTGTATGGTGAACAGTGGGGATAGGGATTAATTTGTACAATGTAAATGACGTGGGTTGGAGTATTGGGATTTTAAGCACAACTACTATAGTGTTTCCTTTAAAGTATGATCCTGTACTGATTATATCGTAATATTCCCTGATTTCATTAGATAAAATTGATACTAATCTATCGCTGCTGTATATATCTGCGAGTGTTTTTATTATTTGTTGTATATTAACAATAGATATCATCTCGCGATGGCATATACCTAATTTTGTGAATGCTAATATATTCTCTAAATTTGTTAATATTTTAGTTATGACTTCGATATTATTATTTAGGTCCAAATAAATAGAATCTAAGTGCAATCTCTTTCGAAAATGTATGTCATATTTTGCAGTAATATTTTGTAACTGATTAATAGAATTCTGTATATGATATTGATTTTCTATCAATCCTGAGATGGTGGTATTTATTTCATGTAATGCCTGTTTATTTATAGATATATTTTTATTAATCTTACTTATAATATTATTCTGGTTACTGCTTAAACTACTAATTGCAGAATCATAACGAATCGCATCATTATAATCTAAATTTCCCGTAATCCTCTTAATAATAGACCCAAATTCATTAATTAAACCTCTCTTAAACCTATTATTTGATAGTCCATTGTACATGGATATGATAGTGTCTATATTGTTTGATATATATTGACGTTTAGAATAATACATATAATTATCAAATTCCACTTCCTTAAATTTACTCTCTAAATTATCCATATAACTTTTTTGATTAATAATAGTCTTGATAGATTCCTCTATATCTTCTAATTCTATGGGATGTATAAAACTATGCTCTAACTCGACGAGTTTAGTTTTGCCTAACTTAAATGGTAGTATTCCTGGATTATCCGTAAGGCGAGTTATAACTACTTCCTGCTGAGCTTTCGCTGCTAGAAGTATCGCTACGATCGTCCTGCAACAAATTTATTGTATGTTTTAGGGGCCGTCTGACGTTTCTCCTAGCAATCCTGCGTCCTTTATCTAAATCTATAGCAAGGGGGTCCACGTCTTTAACAATTTGTTTTTTATACTTGGGTTCTGTTTTGTGTCTACTATCTGTTTTTTCGAATATTATTTGACCTGGTGAAACTGAGGGTAAGGCTTCTCTATCTTTATTAATATTAGTTATTTGTTTTTCATGTTTTCCAGAACTATAGTCGTGTATATTTTTATATAAAGATTCAGTTAATTTTTTATGTTCGACAATATACTGTTGAATATATTCTTTATTATATTTTATATCTAAGGGGTCCTGACTGTCTAAATGACCTGATATAACTTCAAATGGAGTTTTATTTGTCATAGAATGTATAGAGCTGTTATAACCGATGACTGCATTGATTACTAACTCACATGTTGAAGATTTTGGATATAAAGCAGTTTGAATACGCACATGTTCTAATAATGTTGAATGGAAACGCTCTATGGTTCCATTAGACTGGGGAATTCTAATAGTTGTAAAATGGGTTTTTATCTTGTACATATCTAACAGTTCCTGTATAACGTTATTCTTAAATTCCTGACCTTGGTCAGATATAATTAATTGAGGGGTACCGTGATGCGAGAAATAAATACGTAGAGCTTTAGCTACGGATATGGCGTCTGCCGCAATTAATAAGTAAGCTTGTGCATACTTGGAAAAACTGTCTATAATAGTTAGGTATTTTTCTTTAGCTACTGTAAGTATATCCATAAAGACTTTTTCGAATGGTTTACTTGTTACAGGTACTAACTGTAATTCAGCATTTACTGGTCGTCTTTCATATTTAGAACTATTGCAAACGAGACATGTATTAACTATTTCCGAAACGGTTTTTGACATATTAGGCCAGTAATATTTTCGTTTTAATGCATTACAATTTTCTTGAATACCACGATGGTTGCTTTTACCAACGTGGTGTTTTCCAGCTATTTCCTTCTGTCTACTTTCCTCTAGAATATCTTCTAATAATGTGTCACACAACATTAAATTATAAGAATTATTTTTAAATGTTTTTTGCAATACTCTGACTAATTCTTCTTGATAATCTTTTTCTATTAATATGCCTATCTGTTTGTTTGGACTGATGTAATCCTTAAATAGTTTAATAATATCTTTTTCGAATGATTTTATTCCTATTTGACTACTGTACCTCATTTTACCCGGAAACGTGTATTTTATTTTAGGTTTTACTATAGATAGTGATTGAACATTAATTTTTAATTGTATATTAAACTCGTTTAAGGGTTTTTTTGTATATGGTAATAATAAAATGGGATCTTCCTGGTTACTATGTACTGTGTCTACGTCGTTGACTATGGATACTGGGGGGTGGTTTATTAGTGAAGCATCCTCCACGTCCATGCTATTAACATTTATTTGTACTCTGGATAGAGCATCGGCATTGCTGTTAAGTTTGCCTTTTTTATAGGTAATATCATAATCATATTCCTCTAGCTTTAATCGCCAGCGGACAAGACGGGAATTGGGTTCCTTTAAAGACATAAGCCAGGTAAGTGGTTTATGATCAGTAATAATATGAAATTTTCTGCCAAATAGGTATGGTCTGAAGTACTTGGTTGCCCATACAATACTTAAGAGTTCCTTCTCTATGGTACTGTAGTTAATTTCAGAATCATTTAGAGTGCGGGATGCATATGCAATTGGCTTGTCAGAACCAATTTTACCTTGAGATAAAACTGCTCCGATTGCAAAATTACTAGCATCTGTAGTAAGATTAAAATCTAGAGAAAAGTCGGGGTATTGGAGGATTGGATCATTCATAAGAAGCGATTTACAATGATTAAAGCAATCTGTGTATTGTTGTGTTAATTCAATTTTAAAGCCTTTCTTTAAACAGTTGGTTAAAGGTTTTGTTAATTTGGCAAACTGTGGTATAAATTTTCTGTAATAACCCAGGAGACCTAGAAATCCTTTAATTTCTTTTGGAGTCTTCGGGATAGGATAATTCTGAATAGCCTTAATTTTTTCAGGATTAGGTTTTATGCCATTAGAAGTGATTATATGACCAAGAAAAGGTGTTTCTCTTTTCATAAATTCTGACTTATCTAATTGTACTTTTAAATTTACTTCTCTAAGTCTCTGAAAAACGGTTTCCAGATTTAATAGATGCTCTGCAAGGGATGTGGAATATACAATAATGTCATCTAAATAAACAACAGTATTGGGTAGACCTCTAAGTACATTGTCCATCACCCGTTGGAAGGTGGACGGAGCATTTTTCAAGCCCATGGGCATCCTGAGGAACTCATAATGTCCATTTTCGACATTGAAAGCTGTTTTAGGAATGTCAAAGGGGTGCATTTGAATTTGGTAAAATCCACTAGCTAAATCAAGGGTGCTAAAATAATTACATTTACCTAATTTATCCAAAACATCTGATATATTAGGGAGAGGATATTTATCATTAATAGTTTTATCATTAAGTTTACGAAAATCAACTACGAGTCTCCATTTCTTTCTGCCTGAGGCATCAGCCTTTTTAGGAACTATCCAAATAGGGGATGACCAGGGTGAGTTTGAGGGTTGTATAATTTTTTGTTTCAACATCTTACTAATTTGCTCTTGAACTTCTTGTTTATGTATATGGGGATATCTATAGCTTTTAGTGTAAATGGGTATTTCATCCATAGTATTAATTTTATGTTTAACTGCATTTGTAAATGTTAAATTCTGACCTTCATAATAAAAAATGTCACTGTATCGTTCACAAATTCGTTCTATATTTGCTTTTTCCTCTTGGTTTAAGTGGTCAGTTCGTATTAAAGATTTAATATTATATTTCTCATTTGCCAATATATCAAAATTATAACAATTAAAATTTTTAACTGAACTACATAGAAGGGGTTGTTTTAAACTAAATATTACGTCATTCGGTGTATTATTTGAAATTTCCACATATGCTTTATAATTTCGCGCTGTTGTAATAGTATTATGTATATAACATCCATTTATTTTTGTTTCGTTAACTAAAATATCGCCCTGCTTACGCGATACAGGTAATTTAATTCGCTCCGTACTTTGAGTCTTAATAATACATTCGTATAAGTTATTAACTCCAGATCTCAACATTTGTATTTTATTTATGGAATTGTTAGTTTTTAATAAGTTTTCTCCTAAGTCGATTCGAGCCTTTAATTTATTGAGAAAATCAAGTCCAATTAATCCGTCAAAAACATCATGAAACTTATATATATAAAACTTTGTTTGTCCATTCTCTTTAAACTCTGGAAAGATAGGTATTTCGATGGCATAATAATTTTTTGTAGTGCAATGAATATTAGTAACTACGAATGGTTCATATAAAGTAGGAAAATTAGAAAAATATCGTTGTACGGCTTCCGGAGATATAAAAGATTGATTAGCACCGGTATCTATGAGTAATTTTAATGGGGGGTTGTTAATTTGTATATAGGGTAACACACGATTACTTTGTAAATTTATTTCTGTCACGAGGGTTGGTTTTTCACCGAACCATCCTGAAAATCCTCATTTTCATATTCCTGAGCATAATCAGTTGTGTTTAAATTATCGTAATTTTCGTACTGTTCGTAGTCAATATCCGGACAATCTACAGGGTAATAATGTTCATCAAGTTGTGGGTGTGAAGTGGACGGTTCCTGTGGATAGTAATACTGTTCACTATCGTAGGGTTGCGAATTATTCATATTAACTTCTCGGAATTTAAAATATCTATTAGTGGGATTTTGGAAATTAGACAAGTCCTGTCCTCCTGGTCTAAATTGGGGTTTATTTTTAATAGTACTAACACCACTCATAGGTGCGAATCGATTCATTTGAGGTTTTTGTAAGTTTCCATAATTAAATTGTGGTCGCGGGGGGTTGAAAAATTTATTTTGTAAATTATTTTGCATGGGTCTATAGCCCTGTTGATTTTGTGATGGGCCTTGACCTCTGAATACCTGGTGGGTATGAGCAAATGGGTTAGGTTTACCTAAAAGAGGCCTAGGTTGTTGCACTGCCATTGGCATGACTGGAACTGGCATAGAAACCATGGATGGTTTACGTAATTCTGTAATTTTACTAGAACTGGCTGACGGATAC
The DNA here is from genome assembly GCF_030625045.1 of Achroia grisella. Taxonomy (NCBI): domain Eukaryota; kingdom Metazoa; phylum Arthropoda; class Insecta; order Lepidoptera; family Pyralidae; genus Achroia; species Achroia grisella. Next base: position 6,449,615 of record NW_026713022.1, read on the forward strand.
GTAGTTTGCATATATTTAATATTCTGTTCTTTTTGGACGTATTTAAGTGCCATGGGTAAAGAAGTAGGTTGCATACACCTAACTTGTGAGCCTAGAGGATCTTTCAATCCCGCTATAAATGTTTGAAGGGTTTGTTCCGTATAAAAGGATCGCTTTATTTCTTTCGTACTTGTATCTGTGATATTTATGTTTATATAATTAATTATTTTACTTAACATTTGTTGGCAACGGATATAAAATTCTTGTGGGGTTTCATTTTCCTGTCTTAACAAAGTTAGGTCCCTATTTAGAGTAGTTTCGTCCCTTTGATCAGCAAAATTTTCTATTAGAGTTCTCCGTATATCTGTCCATGAAGTATTATTTCCGCTTATGTTCAATACGTCTTCGGCGTCGCCTATTATTTTATTTAAAATACCGTTTAGTAAGGTGGCGTTGGCTACAGGGTAATCTTTTGCGAAGTAGGTAATGGTAAGGTCGTCACAGGTTGCTATAAACCTGTATAATCTATTTGGATCGCCATTGAATTGAGGTACATTTTTTAATACCATATGGATAAGTTGTATGCGTTCCTGTTCACTTGCCATTTTAAATATATATAAAGACACACACAAAAATAAAATATCAAATAATAAGAGCTGAAATAAAACAATACACTAAATCTATTATATGAAACTAAGTAAAGTACCTAATTGGAATTATAATAATTATAATTGCACGGTCGTATTGCCGGTCACTTGTAATTCGATCAGTGAAATACGACGATTGTATTCCGGTCGCCTTATTAATAAATTACCTAATGCAATTCTAGATTGATAGAATTAACTTTAATTATTTTATAAAAATAGCGAAACACTAAAAATAGTAAATGCTTCGGTCGGCGAAGGAAGGTCAGGGAAACAATGAAAAGATAATAAGCACTTACAGAGTCTGCACGGCTATCATCTTGTCTCCACTCTGTGATGACTTCTTCTGCCTTGTCCTTTCTCCCGGCTGCTTGTTAAAGGTTCTGGATCCTCGCCAAGACCGTAGAAACGGTTATTCGGTTTTCGAAGTTCAGATAACGCGAACGCGAAGATCCTACCGACTGCGCCAATTATATCACAGCCGAGGAAGACTTTTAAAAAAAATATAATTTTCTAAAAAATATTTATTAAATGCTACACCACTGGCAGCTCCGCGATGGAGGCCGGTTCTTACAATTATGTGGAAATATATATTTTAATTTAATAGGAAAGTGCTGCATCGTCAGCGAAACTGCACGTGGAAGAATTTTGTAGCTGACGGTGCAGCCTAGATTACTGTAAGGGTTATTACACACTGTTGTATATTAAAATAATTACAAATTATTGTTATATATATAACACGTATATAACACGGGAACATTTGGACATATCAATAAAATCTTTGAAGGCACTTTGGCCTGCCCCATCGGATTTGAATTTTTTCCCAATCAGTTATCCAAATTTCGAAAAAAATGGTAATGATATGAATGATAAGGTTGGAGCAAGGTCCGGGGAGTAAGGTGGTTGTCTTAAATGGTAAATGTCATTTGTGCAGTGTGTAGTCTAGCGTTGTCCTGAAGCAGCAGTGGCCTACGGCGATTGACCAGCCTCGGTTGTTTAGCAGTTAGCTTTTCCATTATGGTTTCTCAATTGCTGACAACACACATCTGCCGTAATCATCTGGCCTGATTTAAGAAAGCTGAAGTGAACAACACCGGAACTAGTCCACTAAACACTCGCAAGTAACTTGTTTTGAGTCAATTTTCGCTGGGGCAGGATTTGGTTGGTTTGTCACGGTTCAGCCATTGCGATGAGCGTTTCCAATTATCATACAAGATCCACATCATCACAGGTAATGATTCGATTTAAAATCCCTTTATTATTATGCCGGTTGACTAATGTAACGCAGCAGACTACGCGCGTTTGTCGATCGAAACGCGAATTGTCCACTCAATTCATGAGGGACCCAGCTTTCAAGCTTTTTCACCCTCCCAATTTTCTACAAGTGGATTAATACAGTTTTGTCACTAACACCGCAACCTGCAACTAACTCGGACGTGGTTCGCGATGGATCACAATAGCCTTCAAATCTGCATTACCAACCTTGGACTCCGGCCGCCCACGGGGATTGTTTTGCAGGTCGAAATTTCCAGAACGAAAACGTTGAAACCAAAAATGCATTGTGTTTTCTTTTGCGACACCACCGCCATACACATAATTAATCCGTCGAGCTGTTTCTGCAGCACTAGTGCCATGGCGGAACTCGTACTCGTACTTGTAAATGACGCGATATTTTAAGTTTTCCATTTGTAAGCTGAGTGACCCAAAGAAAAAATCAAGCATATGTATTACGGTTTTCAAAAAACAAATACATTAGTGAATAGCCGTATAAATTTGAAATTGGAATTTCTAACCAAAGAGGAGATATTTAAGATCAAAGTGGCCAGTGCGACAAAACGCTAATTTCAATTTACTTTTCATTAAAAGAACCTAATATATTTCAGTATTTAAATAAAATTTTGCTTATTCATAATATGTATAATGTTTTTAAATATACTCAATAAATTATAGTTAATTTATTATAGTTAAAGTTTTATAATTAATTTTATATTTAATATTTAACAAATACTGCAATGGTTTTCTTTTCAAATGAAACCACTGAGTTCTTTGACGTTATTAGAACCAAATAATATGAGAAAACGTACGTAAATGTAAATTTCTCGACAACCCGAGAAGACCCGAGAAATTAACCTCGAGAATTCTCGAGACCTGAGAAATTGAAAAGCTCGAGAAATCATGAACCCTAGTTCCGGCTAAACTCTGAAATGGCTGGACCGATTTTAACGGGTACTTATTTTGGCAGGTAGCTGATGTAATAAGGAAT